>NC_139353.1:23734138-24109471 GCF_055883805.1 Amblyomma maculatum | reverse complement strand
CGTTTGGTAGTCACGCACATACTATAAACAAAATACAAAGGTCTGTCGATCTCCGCGTATTACTGCGGCAATAAAGTGCTCTGCCCGTGACCGCTCGTAAGTCACGCTGCCCGGTGGATAGCTGACGCTGCAGCCCAGGGGAGGCGCCTCGGTCGGCTCTATAGAAGAAATGCAGAGAAGGCTGTCCGTGTTGACACGTGTACTCCGTTGACGAGATGAAGTGCAAAATTTCCTTGATCGTTGTGGTCAAAGATTTGCGGTTCTCCACACCTACCCACAAGGAACGAAAATCGCCTTTTTTTTTTTCTTTCACTCGCGGTGGCCTCTAAGTGATGGAAATGAAACTGTTGTGTGTACAGGGCCGGTCTGAAGTTCCTAGTGTATTTTGAGCAGTGTACTCTCGTACTTAGGACGCTTATAAGTGAAGCTATAAGATGAGACACCTCCTCGAGCGATTTAGAGAGGTTCTGGGGTGTAGTAAATGCCCCACGTCACACGGCTGCAGAGTGCACACGCCTTATGGGCTGAAAATTTGATCTACCCCGTACGCGGTTGTGTCCCGTAATGGCGTGCGACTCTCGCGGTCCGCTCCGGTGCAGTCCGCGAGAACAGCTCACGATGCTCTCTTCGTTCATCTCCCGCCCCGCGCTTCGCGCTAATGGAGAGCGGACACGAAAGCTACCGAGGAGTTTCTGCTGGAGCGGTGCTATATCTGGCGCGCGCAGGACGAGGCCCCGGGCGTAGTACGTACAACAAACACACTGCGTTGTTCAAGGGCGCCTCCTCGATGGGTCTCTTCATTGTCATTCGGCCGCCTCGTCTCTCGTGTGCATTCATATGTGATCCGGCTGCGTGTTCCACCCTATCCTCAAGCAGGGGGGAAACAAAGGGGGCGGAATTCAAGTTTGCATGTTCGCTTCTTTTTTCATCTCAGTTGCCAGTTGTAATCGCTGTGCGCTCTCTTCAGCCCGCTGCGTATTGCTGACCGTCTGTAACGAGAGCGAGCCCGAAGGGGAAAAAAAAAACAAACAAACAAACAAAAAAAAAAAAAAAACTGGGGCATCGCCGAGGCGATATTGCTGGCCGGTCCGTGGCACTACTCTATGCGGTGTCCGTTATCTCTGCGGCCGTGGCTCGTTAGCTGTGGGCCTTGAACTGCAGCTGGCGCTCCATCTTCTTCCGAGCGTTGCGTTTTGAATGGCACCGGACACCTAAGATCATTTCCAGATAAGCATGGCGCAGGAGGAGGATGGCGGCTGCTCGGTTGCCCCCTTGTGCGCGCATCGTTTCTAAGCCGGAGCTCGAAGTGTTAGCGAACGCTCGTTGAAACTGTGTTGTCGCTTTTACAAAGAAAGAAAGAAAGAAAGAAAGAAAGAAAGAAAGAAAGAAAGAAAGAAAAGAAAGAAAGAAAGAAAGAAAGAAAGAAAAGAAAGAAAGAAAGAAAGAAAGAAAGAAAGAAAGAAAGAAAGAAAGAAAGAAAGAAGAAAGAAAGAAAGAAAGAAGAAAGAAAGAAAGAAAGAAAGAAAGAAAGAAAGAAAGAAAGAAAGAAGAAAGAAAGAAAGAAAGAAAGAAAGAAAGAAAGAAAGAAAGAAAGAAGAAAGAAAGAAAGAAAGAAAGAAAGAAAGAAAGAAAGAAAGAAAGTGAGTAAGTAGGTAAGTAAGTAGGTAAGTAAGTAAGTAAAGTAAAGGTCTGGCGGTGGCTGGGTGTCTGGATGCGGTTGGAGCAGGAAGGTCGCTTCATTGTCTTTCATAGGCTCAGTGCACTTTTCATCCCTTCGGTTATAAGTTTGGAGCAAGTGGAGCGGTTCTGTCGGACGGTTCAAGCTGAACTGCGTTGTTGCCTTTCGGCTGGGCGTGGTGTCCGCAGACCGAATGAACGAAAAAAAAAAAAAATGCTTGTCAATAGCCCGTTATGACTATACCAAGCGGCGGTTTTATTTCCGGACACGCGGACTTCGAACGGCCCGGAAACAAAATGAGGAAACAAACTTTTAAGCGTGCGAAGGCGAAGAAATGGTTACGCTAGCGGCTGCACTGGCGATAAGCTCTTACAAAGCAACCCCTGTAACGCCTTCATTTTTATTATTATTATTATTATTATTATTATTATTATTATTATTATTATTATTATTATTATTATTATTATTATTATTATTATTATTATTATTATTATTATTATTATTATTATTTATTTTTATTTATTATTATTATTTTTTTTTTTTTTCTGCGTGGTTATCTGGGGAATGGAATAAGAGTGGTGGCTTCGGCGTTCAGTGTTGCTCAAGAAGGCTCGCTGGTTTCTGGCCTTCTCCGATTTCGGTGTAACTGAATATGACCCGAATTCTCTTTACCAGCTATAATTGCTGGTTATATAAGCCAGATTTTAAAGAAGTCTTGCGTAACCGGCGGAGAGCAGTGCTACGTGTAATTCCGTGATGGTCCTTTCCAGAGTGGTCGAAAATCGCCTCCTATTTTTTGCCCGAGCCAAAATAATAAAATAAAAAGGGGAGCCAAAGGAGTGCGCTCACACGGAGACGGCGCATAACGCTGGGTGGAATTAGAGTTTGATGTAAACAAGTGACGACATTTCTGCGAATGGGTGAAACGTCTGAGTGAATTGCAAAATTTTCACTTCACAGTAATCTGGTACTGGAGATTTTCACGGCCTATAACGGGTGGTTGCTTCTGGAGAGGGCCTGTATAGGTATATAATCGTACATGCTTGTACGTTGATAGCAACATCGTGCATTCTGAACAGTCTCTTCTTTCTCGAGGGTGCATAAAGGAAGAAATAAAGGACAACGAAGTCGCTGCCTGGCCCTCGGTAGGTACAGAGGGGGTCAAAAGTTCCCAGGCCACAGGGTCTGCTTCTGAGCAGTATAGTCAGAGAGCTACGACGGCCCCGAATCTCAAAATACATGTGGAAGGTAGAAGAAGCATTATTCTAACCTCTGAGATCATTTATAGCTTTAATCGGATCTCACGTGTCAGAATAGGCTGACCAGAAGCAAAACCTGCGGCCTGGGAACTTTTTACCCCCTCCCTGTACGTGCCATTTATCAAGGTTGAAGAAGATAATAGCCGAAGTGAAGCTGTCATCGGCCGACGCGCTCTTTGGAGGGGAAATCAAGACCAGTGGCATCGACAGGGAAGGCGGAACTTGAGTCGACTTCTCTCTTTTTTCTTCACTTATCATAACAGGTAAGCGAGATCCAGCGATAACGATGCTGCTCGGTCGGGAACGAAGCTGTAGAAAGGTTTTGACAATCGCTGGAATTGATTTACACGTATAAGGTTGCGCCCTTGTGCGTCATTTTGAGCGCAATACTTTCACTACCCGTGTGCTACTTTAAACACGAATGGATATTTCTAATCATGTGTACAGACCAAGGATAATATATGCATTACTCCCATAGATGGAGGCGAAAAGCAAGGCGCCCGTGTGCTGTGCGATGTCAGTGCACGTTAAAGAACCCCAGGTGGTCGAAATTTCCGGAGTCCTCCACTACGGCGTCTCTCATAGCCTGAGTCGCTTTGGGACATTAAACCCCACAAACCAAACCAAACCAAACCAAACCCATAGACAGAAAAAAAAAAAAGAAAAGACGGTCATCTTTTTGGCCGGAGTGTTATGCCGTCCCGTCACAGTGCGCAATATTATTTTTACATGTACAATTTTGCAGGCATTATATATATATATATATATATATATATATATATATATATATATATATATATATATATATTATAAACAAAGGCCATCATTGTGCGATCCTTTAATTCGGATTCTATTGGATTATATCATTCGCCCTTTCGCCCCTATACTAACAGATTCCAATGACACCAAGAGCACGGGGAGCAGCGAAGCACAATAGTTATGTCACCTCTCTCTCCCTCTCTCTCTCTGTGAACACCTTCCGCTTTCTGGCACCTGTATACTGTAATAAGAAGCCCGTTATACTTAGTGGTACGGGCAGAGGCACATTATTTTTATTTACTTTTGGTCTGCCTCACCATAGTATATGTACCGTAATAAGACTTGGCACTACAGAGGCGGTTGTGGCGGTTTGAGGGGACTGTTTTTCTACACAGTCGTGCACGGAACTCTTCGCGCTTAAGATGCGTCCGTTATGCGTAGTCGGTGATTTTCTTTTTTTTTTTTATTTGTTACACAAATAGCGAACCGTATTAGCCTTCTATTATATAGGGCAGGCATATACGTATACAGGCTCGCTGGCTAAACAGCCCTATACCGTGTTCGACTGTGGCTGCTACTGCTTATGTGCGAAATGGCGGGGAATATACTCGGCGGATCCAGCCAAGACGTCTGGAGAGCTGATCAATTCGTTGGCGGCTCGATTGTGCCTTCCGAGGCATCGTTTCGGTGGAAAGAGGAGGCTTTCACGAAGCGGTTCAGGAATCCCTTCAGCGGGTTCGACTTCACTCGCTATTGCGGCAATTAACGTCGAGTTCTTTTCTCTAGCGGCTTTTCCTGCATCTTCCTCCAAGGTGAGGAATGACAGAAAACGTGAGGCTACTCCAAAGGCGCCATTAATAAAACAGCAGTGCCGTTTTCGGGTTTTGCCAGGTGTACGCGGACACAGACGCTTTTAATGCAAGCCCGGGCGTCACCAGGATAGATAAACTGATAGAAAAAAAAAAAAAAGCAGGTTTGATCGTATATGCGTCGAGCTTTTCAGAAAAGTATCGGAGATTTTCGATCATATCGTACCGCGTTGCAAGACTTATTCCCCATTGGTTCCAAGTGCGAAGGTTTGGCACTTTATTAATTCTTAAAAAAAGAAGAAAAAAAAACAAGAAAAAAACGAGATTAGCTGACGACACCATTAGCGGCGTTCGGAGGAACTTTTCCGCACCATTGGAAACTTGACTCCGGTAAGTTACAGTGGAGAAGTGCTCGAAAATATCGCCACCAACTGATTGGTGGGATTACTCTGTTTCATTAACTCACCATCCTCTTTTTTAACTCATCAGAACAATAAACGCGTAGCCTCCCCCCTTCGCGACGTTCGCGTCGTCTGCTTTGAAAAGCGTTGAGCAGACGACGCCGCGCTAACGCGCGGCCATCTGCCACGCGAAAGTGCTGCCTCGAGTTTCGCAAGAAAGCTGCGCTGTTATCCGCGCTTCCTTTCTCGTAAATATGTACCGGCCCCTCCTCGCACGATGAGCTGCCCTGGAAAGCGGGCCATAGGGGAGGGCGGAAGGAAAAGTTGCGCCGAAATATATGGCTTCGCGTCCAATTAACATCTTTATAGGCGACCGCGCGATGTGGTGCGAACGTTGTCGCGCGCGAAAGGAACAGGGAGGTTATTCTTTTGTTTGTTCTTTAACGCACCTCTCGGTCGACGAGGCTCTCTCGCTGAACAGCGAGCAGACGACAGACGCACACATTCCCCCGCGATCTGTCGCGCAGCAGACGACGACGTTCGAGCTGCCTTTCTTAGTTCTATTTTTTTCTCGGTATTTGCTCCAAGCATTTTCCTTTTTTGTATGTGTGTTCGCGTCATCTTTGTGTTTCTGCTTCTTTCGCTTTAGCCGCCTTCGTTTGCTGTCCGTGGGCATAAATACGGGCGGTTTGTCAGTCACCTCCTCGGACGCGTATTGGGTTTGCACTCCGACCTCCCCCTCCGGCTTTTCCACCTCGCTTCCGCACCCCCCTGCCCTTCAGTGCGCTGCTCGCCGTGTTCAGCAGACGTCTCGTGTTTGCGCCGCTCGTTTTCGGCGTCTGGGGGACGACAACCCTCCATCGTCGGTCTCGGCTGCACCCGAGACCTTCTTTTGTCCCTCTTGTCTTGTCTTTCTTTTTTTTTTTTTTTTCACATTTTGCTCTCGTTAACTTCTTTCTTAGGCCATCTTAGGATTCACATGGCGAGGGCTGACTTGGGCAGAACTCCGTTTTTGCGCATTTGAGACCTTTGAGACTGCATGGCAGCAAAATGGAATAATGGAGTCGCCCGGGCTGGAGACAAAGTGTGTAGGAAGAACCGATATATGCTTCCGTTTTTACGGGACTCGTGTGGGCGAAGCACAGCTTGTGGAAGGCGGTCCGTTCTAAAACTGCGCGGGGGTTGCGCCCCGCCGCCTCGGTATGGGAGAGGAGAGCGTGACCGAGCTCTGCAAGCGCGGGCTTATTTCGCTTTGTGTTTGAGTGTATGTGTGGAAGCATCTCTATCGACCCCGCAAGTTGCAGCTGTGGACTACCTACACTTCTACACGTGCCTTGTATTTTTCTTTTCTTTAAGCGCGGTGAACTGTGCTGCAGTTTTCGATGTGTGAGTTCGTCGGGAGATATGGTGTCTCCTTACGAGCTGAGTACTATACCCGAGGAGATAGAGAGGAAGAAGGCAAAGCTCCCTGATGGCATGAACCCTCGCAGCACTTGGCTATCCATTCTGAGCAGTTTGACACCTTTGAACCTCCCTTTTCCTATTATTTCAATTATTAAATTTATGAAAAACACTAAAATTGCTTAATTAGCGTCACCAAGCATTGACTTTCCATTATGGGCATTATAACACATTTTTAATTATGCCAATTGATAAATTACTCTGAATTTTCTCATTTAGCATGATCAAGCATTGGCTTTCTTATTTGAGTTTTTGATACCTTCGAATCTTGCAATTTTTCATTTTTTAATTATATAATTTGATTAATTGGTAAATTACACACACTACGTTTTTATTAGCAGCATCAAGCAATGGCTTTCCATCCTGAGCATTTTGACACATTTAAAGCCTTTGTTTTTAGTTTTTCACTTTCCTCAATTGTTTGAGTTAATTTATCAGTTACACACTCTAAATTTTCTTCATTAGCATCCAACCATTTGCTTTTCCTTCTGAGCACTTTAAGACCTTTGCACCTCCTCTTTTCAGTTTTGTAAATTTTTGTTTCATTAGTTTGTCAATTAATTTTCTTGATTTCATTAACTCGACATCGCCTATCACACACCAATTAATCATAAAGCACTAGAGCCACAAATTACCATGATACGAATTTTTTACGCAGCCCCCATTATTTCTGACATGCGGTGCGACAACTACTACTAGTACTACTACTACTACTACTACTACTACTACTACTACTACTACTACTACCACTACTACTACTACTACCACTACTACTACTACTACTACCACCACTACTACTCAGTGCACGTAAAAGAACCCCAGGTGGTCGAAATTTCCGGAGTCCTCCACTACGGCGTCTCTCATAGCCTGAGTCGCTTTGGGACGTTAAACCCCACAAACCAAACCAAACTACTACTACTGCTACTACTACTACAACTACTGCGACGGCTTTTCGGCCGAACGAGCTGTATAAGCTACCGGTTAGTATTCGTTACTACGTTTTGGAACACTAAATATTCTTTTTGACGTCTTCGCAACTTCCTGCCTGCGCTTTCTTTTTTGTTAATTTTTTTTTTAGAGCGAGATAGCACTTTTATCGGACTCGTCAATAATACAGAATGTCTTTAACAAGCAGTAGTATTGAATTTTGCTTGTGTTATTCCCTGTATAATGCCCAGAAAGTAGTCCGTTACCTTTAGTATCTGTGTACGCAACTTTTATTTATTTATACAAATACCTCACAGGTTCCAAACTTGGAACATTGTGTGAGGAGGAGGGGTTACAGTGTATCAAAAGAAACAATGGTACATAGTTTAAAATACAAAAGTTAACAGTAATACAGGACTGGAACTGCAAATAAGTATTAGAGCATGCATGGGAAGTAATAAACCGAGGATTATGACATTATACAATAGTTAGCGGCATTGGACGAAATCAACCTGCACACAGTGAACGCAATATAAAAAAGTTATTCTGACTGCAAAAAGGTACTCAATTCGTTTTTGAATTTTAGTGGGTCAGATATGTTAGCGATTCGTTCGGGAAGACCATTCCAACCCTTTATGGCCCGTGGCAAGGCAGAGAAGTTAAATGCATGTGTTCGGCCGAATAGACGTTGAAAACTTGCATTATTATTCAGGCGGTGGGAGGTGCGAGTCGGTCTAGTAAGTGGCACCGTTGATGCATGGTGACTGTAGATTAGTTTATGTAGCAAGCAGATAAGCGCGATATCCCGACGTGATTGTAAATTTGTGAGTGATAAGGACAACTTGATGTTAGTCACGCTGGTATGGCGGCTGTAATCATGGGAAATAAAACGTGCTGCACGGTTTTGAATAGCTTCTAGGGATTTGATTAGATACTATTGATGTGGTGACCAGATGGCTGATGCATATTCTAGTTGAGGACGAACGAAAGTTAGAAATGCGAGCTTACGAGTAGAAATAGAAAACGAGTAGAACTTGCGCCTCGTGTCCCCCCGTGCCTCTGCTCGCCTCGTCCTTCCCTTTTTGTTAGCGGCTCAGTTCACGGTCCCCGTGACACGTATTCCGCTCAGCGTCCTGTTTCTGGTTGCGCGCAGTAGTAAGGTGTGAGGGCGACAGGAAGGGGAACGACGCCGGCATGCTTCGGGATGGTGGGCGTTCCTCCGTCTGGCGGGCGCCGAGGGTCGTCTCGGTGGCGCCACCTTTACGTGTTTACCGCGTCCATACACGACGACGGGACTCCACGCCGCCGCGATGGCTCGGGTAGCTGCCGAGATTGGCGGCAAAAGACGCAAGGTCGCTGCGTGTGTTTGCAGCTGGAACGGCTGTCGCTTGTCTACGAAACGCGGCGAAGTCGTGTGCTTCTCTTCGCGCGCTCCAGGCACTCATTAGCTTCGAGGAAACCATTGAGACAAGAGCAGAGGGGGAGACACGAAGCGCTGGTATTTCCTTCTTCTACGCCTGAATGTGTTGGCACTATAGTTCACGTGACAGGTTTACGCCTTCTCGTTGTGTCACGTGCTTGCGTGCGAGCGAAAGCAAAGAGAGAGAGAGAGAGAGAGTTTCGATTGCAGTTTCGGCCATTCATACTGCTGTGGTGGATGATTTGGTATTGTGCTGAGAGACACATTCAAGGAAGGGGTGAGGCCTATCCACAGTGGTGAGCAATCCTGTTTAGAGGCCTCGAGCGATGCTATCCGGAGTGGGATGGAAGCGAGATATTGAAGCAGTTGGGTATACTGAGTTCACGCTGAACCGCTGCTCCAGTTTACAAACACGCGCTAGCTGTACAGCCCGGATTAGGCGCTGCCAAAAGCAATCACCTACGCATCCGTTCTTAACCACTGCCGACACAGAGTCGACTTCTACTACCGCCCTGCCGAAAAGCTCGTTTCCATGGCACTTCTTCCAAATTCATCTCAAACACAACAGTGCATCCTTCGTATTGTCCCTCTTGTAGGGTCGAACCAGCCCTGCACTTTCTCCACTAGGCTAAGGTTAACGCCAAGGTTACTCAAATAACCTTTAATGATCGAATGAATACATGCATGTCAATGTATACGCATAAAAAATGAAGAAAGAATAGTATTAGGGAAGTAGTTAAAGCAAGAAGACCTAATTGTCACGCATAGTCTTCGCATAAGGATGACAGCAGCCTGTCCAATCGGCCCTGTACAATCCCTCTGTGCTAGCCCTCAGCCTCCGCTCCCTGTCTTCATCAGATACACCTTTGGCCGGTTCCACTTTGGCACAGCACCCATTATAACGGTATCCCCACGCGGCGCTTCTTTTGAGTGCCGCTTCGTATATCAGCCGTTTGGCTCGGCGACCTCTGAGCCGAGAGCTCTTCTCGCTATTATCTCCCAACGTGGTCGTTGTTGACTGGTCCGATACACGAGCCATGAGCAAAGGTCTGAGCAGCATAGGGCGAATTTGCATTTATTTACGTGCACCAGCTTCAAAGGCTGCGTTCAAACATGAGTTCGTTTCGAGGGCGTCTGACCGCTATCGCTCGTGGCTCTCTCTACTCCGGACTGATCCGTTGATGCCGCAGTATCTTTCTTGCCCTCGCTCGAACAAGAGCGGGGAGAGGTGAAGCGGGTCGTCCAAGCTGAACTTTGTTGAGGCCGGTGCGCGATGTCGGATTTCACCTCTAGGGTAAGCAGTTTGCTGCAAAAACGTGCGCTGGAACCAGGGGAGCCCCCCCCCCCCCCCCCCTTCTCTTCCCGCAAGCATAACAAGTATTGTGAATTGTGAATTTTTTTTTTTTTTTTTGCCTTTTGACGACGAAAGCAATGCTCTGCAAAGAACTCCTATCCCAAAAAAAAAAAATGCACCTATAAATCCGCCTCTGCTTGGGACAAATAAAGTTAAATATTTGCGCAGCTGGTGGGCTTCTTTTTTTTTTTTTTTTTTTTTTGTCGAATGTTGGCTGGATGGTGTCGCAGTGAGCAAATTTTCTTTAGCCGGCTTTGATCCTCGGACTCGACAGTCGTCACCGAGCTGTAAACGCAATATCGACGGTTTACTATATCTGCATCTGCACGCGCTTGTTATGCGATCGCTCTGCATGTTACGATACGAACGCACGTGTACTCGAAATGTTCGAAAGCAGGTTCTAAATGAATGCGGCAAAAAAAGAAAAAGAAAAAAAAAAAAGGAGGGAAAGCCTCGGAGCAGCGCTACCGTATGCATAGTACGTCGTCGCTGCCGCTCGGTTTCACAACATCGGGAGCCGTTTCACGCCGTTTAGCATTCGCCTAAACTGCCGCGCCGCAGTTGCACGACAATTCTGGGGGCAATTAGCGAGCGCGCGCCGTGTCTGCGCGCGCACAAACTGCTTCTGCTGTTTCGCGTGCGGCGCCATTAGCCCCCCAAGTCGACCGGTATCTTTCTCGCTAGGGTACCGCGCTGCGATGACGTCAGAGCGCCCCGCTCCGTGTACTACAGTGTCGACGAGGAAGTCGTGTTTCGTGCCACATGTGCTGTAATTGCGGGCAGCGTCCACGGTTCAGCTACGTACTCACCGGCTATTTGAGCTGACGAGTTTAAAAAATTAAATATTACTTAATTGCCTAACCGGTGACAGTCAGAGGCTCCAGACGGCATTCTTAGCGCAAAAAAAAAAAAAAAATAAAAACACGCACACGAGAGAAAAGGAGGAACACGGGACCCCGTGCCCCTCCTTTTCTCTCGTGTGCGTGTGAGCTTTTTTGCGCTAAGAATCGGTCTACCTGAGCGCCTTCCAGTGAGCAGGCGCAAAAGTTTTGTCTCGCTTGTCTGCGGACAACGCCTCAAATACGCCACCCCCCGCCGGGGTGGCGCAGTGGTTACGGCACTCGACTACTTTTCCCAAGGACGCGGGATCGAATCCCGGCCTCGGCGGCAGCTTTTCGATGGAGGCGAAAAGCAAGGCGCCCGTGTGCTGTGCGATGTCAGTACACGTTAAAGAACCCCAGGTGGTCGAACTTTCCGGAGTCCTCCACTACGGCGTCTTTCATAGCCTTAGTTGCTTTGGACGTTAAACCCCACAAAACCAAAAACATCAAATACGCCACGAGGGTAGGGAGGAAGATGGGAGTTGAGCAAGGGAGATGGAAAGGGGTGCCGTAGTTGAGGGCTCCCGAATAATTTCGACCACATCGCCTCGATTACCTATCCGCTTTTCGCGCCACTCCCACATTGGAGTGAGAAACAGGAAGGCCATGCTGATCAGTATTTTTTTTTTTTTCGACGAAAAAGCCACTCTATACACCGAATAAAATGGCCGGGATTTAAATTCGCTTATTTTTAAAATTGTATGAACTCTTGTGTTGCCTCGCTGCCAATTATTAGGATTATAGACTCGTCAAGCTGCTCAGGGGCAGCTTTTTTCTACGATTCCTCCATCTGTATTGTTAGATGGGAAATAAACTGATTTGATTTGATTTTAGCCCCGCCATGATGGTGTTAGGGGCACTCGACTGCTGTGCCCAAGGAAGCGGGATCGGATCCCGGCCACGGCGGCCGCTTTTCGACGGAGGCGCAAATCAGGTCGCCCGTGTCCTGTGCGACATCAGTTCACGTCATTGGTGGAAATTTCCGGAGTCTTCCACTGCGGCGTCTCATAGCCTGAGTCGCCTTGTGACGTTAAACCCCACAAACCATACCAATTACCACCGACCTTCGTTTAAACTGGTTAAAGGGGCGCCGTGACGTTCGCCAGACCACTGAGTCCAGTCGGCCTCTATGTTCTTTACACCGTTCCGATGCCCCGAAGCCCAGTCGTAACGGCGAAATCGTAGCGCCTTATACTTTATTCCTCTTCAATAATCAGTGTTTTGGTACGATGTGAGCGACACACGACGGCGAAGTTCGTTTACGGATATGACGTTTCCTTCTCACTTGGGCGCTGCTTCACTGATTGGTTGCTCGCACTTTAGATTTTACAATCGAATGTTCTTCAAGTTACTGTGCATAAAACAAATAAAAGGTGTTTTAATTCCAAGAGTGTTCTTGCAGTGCTTGTAGAGATAGGGAGTGTAAACTCGGGTAGATACGGTGTTGGCAACAGGCCCTCAAATGTTTAAACATGTTAAAACCTGTTTATTGCACGTCTTAGGCATTAAATTCACGTAGTCTTATGGTCTCTTTAGTTAGTTCCAAATTGCGTTTCTGTCTGCGTTGGAGCATCGAATCGCCAATGGCTGGGTCAAATTTATAGCATATGCGTCACAGTTGCTATGGTAACCTGCGAAACACCAGCATTTTTGTTTGTTTGTTTGCTGGACCCCGTGGTCGTATGAATGTTTTCACAACAAAATGCGCAGTTCGAAATGTAACAAGACATAAAACAAGTGGCTATTGTCAGCGCGTTCAGAAGCATCGAGTCACATCCTATGAAAAAAAAAAATAATAAAAACAGTCATTTTGACTCTGTAATTTTATCGGTGAGATTCACTTATTTATCGCGCTCTGCTCTGTGTTTAATGAGTTTTTTCGAATACTATTATGCCTCGCCTTCGAGACTATACACAGCGAAATGTGCTTTCAGTTTTTAAGTACAGCCGCAATCCACGCATTCCTCTCCGCCGGTTGAAAGCACCACCGCTTAAAATTGACAGCGGACTGAGATCCCCTCCGGGTTCCGGCTCGGATTTAGTTCTTAATCGACACACTCGACTGCCGCGAACTGCTGCTGAGCGGCGCTCCTGACCGCGCTCTCTGGTGGGCCGTATATATCGCTCTGCTGTTTGTTTTAACCCCCCCCCCCCCTCCCCTGCTTATGATTTGTACTTTCTCCCGTTATCCGTGGCCGGGGCGCCTTTTTCATCGTGGCTAGACGGGCTTTGCTGCAACGGTAGGTTTACTTCGGCGGTTTCTTCTGGATTTTTTTTTCTCGCGTGGCCCTCTTTTTTTCTTTAGGACAGTGTAAATAAAGTTACCTCTGTGTTTGGCAGGCTGCTGGAAAACTCACCCTGGAGCTAAAGAGAAATTGAGTAAAGAATGAAGTCTTAAAGGTGATCGTGTGGTTTATTTATTTCACGGTACTATTGATCCCTTTGTGGGATTTTTACCGGAGTGGACAAATAAGTCCACTGTCTAAGTTTTGAAGATGAAAAAAAAAATCTTCCAGTACATGTGAAGTTAATAAATAAGCATTGTTTATTTGTAAAAGAAAAGTGAATTTCTCTTGAATGTAATAATAATAATAACAACTTCTTTAATTCCATCATGAATGGAGGAAACTACGAGTAAAAGTCGTTGTAGAAGCAAGCGACTTGACTTGATAAAACAGATATGCAGTGGGAGAAGCACTCTACGTTGTAGAATTTTGAACGGGGTAATGGCGAGAGTAAGTTATGTCTGGCTGGACTGTGATTGGTCAAATAAAAAAGAAATGAGATGGGCGTGTTAATTTAGCACGGCTGGACAGCGTGCACGTGAAGCCCTGCGGAGCGTTAAAGGTCTTCGAGTTAGAGCACGGCTGGACAGCGTGCACGTGAAGCCCTGCGGAGCGTTAAAGGTCTTTGAGCTAGAGCACGGCTGGACAGCGTGCACGTGAAGCTCTGCGGAGCGTTAAAGGTCTGAGTTAGAGCACGGCTGGACAGCGTGCACGTGAAGCCCTGCGGAGCGTTAAAGGTCTTTGAGCTAGAGCACGGCTGGACAGCGTGCACGTGAAGCTCTGCGGAGCGTTAAAGGTCTGAGTTAGAGCACGGCTGGACAGCGTGCACGTGAAGCCCTGCGGAGCGTTAAAGGTCTTTAGAGAAGCATCGATCAGTCTCAGCTGTTTTAAGACAGCCACTGCGGTCAAGCATATGATGGGTTTAATCGGTCGACTCAGTTGGTCACGTGGCGACGACGTCACATGGTGGTAGCGACTGGGCATCTGCTCAACAAGCCTGTCACAGCTCACGTGCTGTAAAAGGTGGAAGAGGTGAAGGGGAAATCATCAATATAGTGTGACTGGCAACTACATCCATGTATACGTATCGTTGTATGCGTACTTGATGTGAATTCTTTTTTACATCGATATACGAGTGCTTGATTTAACAGGCTCGACAGCGCATTTATGGGGTCTGATTGAAAAGAAAAAAAGGGAAGGGAGGCAGCAAAGGAATGCTTTCCAGATTTGGTGCCTGGTCGCCGTTTTTCTTTTTTTCCTTTTCCTTCACGGCCGGGTTTAATTTGCATCGGCAGGTGGAACGGCCCCGGGGTGCCGGGAATTCTTTTGGACGCGCCATTGGTCTCTGCCTCTGAACGGAGTGAGGAAGAGATGGGGTAATGTGGAAATTGATTCTGCGCCGTCGCGTGTGGGCTGGCAGGACGCGTGAAATATCGGCGCGGCGCCGTCGTGTGGGAAGGAAAAAAGGCGAGGTCTTTTTTTGCGGCGGCGCGCGTGCCTTGTTCCGGGCCTGTCCCACCGCACGATGTGCATGCGTTACGTGCCTCTCCGCTTCTCGCCTCGATGCCGTTGCTTGTACCTAACGAGAGAGTTCCATTTGTTCCCCCCCTCCCTCTTTCGTTCGAGACCTGTTTATGGCGGGCTGCGGTCGCGTTTCTCTGCGACCGAGCGTGTCTCCAGGCTTCGCTCGAACTAGCGGGGAATTTCAATACGCACAGATTTGTAGCCGGGGCCAGTGTCTCATCGGAAGCTCTCTGGATGAAAGCGCGTGTGACTGGAACGCGGGATGGTACCTTCGATTAACGTCAGAACTGCAGGAAATCGCACGCGGGCACCGAAGCGCAAGTGAAGTGCAATTAAAGAAACAGCAACAAGAAGAAAACAGACTCGTGCTTGCCCTTTCCGTGACGCACTGTAGCAAATGAATTAGGGTATAAGTGTTGGTCCGAGGATGGTGTAAGCATATAGTCTAAAGGAAAGAGGTAGGCAAAAAGTTTCACAGGGCTCATCGAAAGCGCATTGATCGTTGCGACCGAATACGCCGGTTATGACAGGATAGGCCGCGTAAGAAGATATCCGATGGGCGTCGTGTATACGTCATGGCGCAGCGCAAGGCGTACTCGTATTATACTCGTATTTCCGGTTCCTGCAGGGCGGCGCAGTAACGGGGTTCCGTTTCCGCCCATGGGTCGAAAGCGCGCGTCCTGTGCCGGGACGATTAGATCGACTGACGCGGCTTTCGAAGGCAGCGCGCGCATACGTGAGCATCCGACGCTACGTGCGTGGCAGCCTCGAGCGACTATACATATATATATCTTAAAGTAACTCTAAGTTGAATTCGAAATAGATTCTATCAGGGACAACTGCGGCCCGGGGCGGATGTTGGTCAATGTTCCGGTGCTGTAAAAGCAGGCACTCGCGGCCGCCGGGTATCGAACGCTTCTCAGACTGGTTTCGAAAGAGGCGATCCTTTAAAGGAGCACCGGGAGGGAGCACTATTTCGAGAGTGGACAGTTATGTGCATGTGGCCGGTCGGGTTAAAAGGGAAGCGCGCGTATTTTTCGGCTCTCGGACTCGTAAAGAAAACCTCCATGCCTTGCGCGCGTGTGCGTATATATACGTTTACTGATTCGGCGCTCAGGCGGCGGCGGTCGCTCTCTTTGACGAGCGCGGACACCTGACTGGCCTTGTGCTCCTTCCCCGCCTGGCGGCATCCTCCGCGGTGACCTCGGCGCGGTGTTGGAGGAGTGGCACGCCGCGTGGACCGGAGCCAAGGATGCACATTGACCGATTTACGATCACGTGGATGAGGGGGGCCTGGACCGTCGCCCGAACGCCGGGCTTCGTCTGGCCCAGGAAGAGAGGGAAAACAAACACGAGGCCGGGGCCGGCGCAAATAAGAGGGATGTAACGCAAGAGGCGCGCTCGGGTCGTAACTAGGCTTTAGTAACTAGCAGGTTGCCCACTATCCCTCGAGAAATAAGCGTGTGGCATATCTTGCCAGCACTGCACCCTCTGGGCAGGAATGTGGAGGTTGAGAAAAAGGGTTGAGGACAGCGGGACAAGCAATGAAGAGATATGGGGATGGTGTTAACGTTGAGGGACGGGACGGTAGCGGAATGGGTGATCAGGGCACGAACAAGAGTTAATAATGATTAATATTGCGGAACGTAAAAATAAATGTGCATGTCAGGAGTAGCACGTTAGCAGCAGTATAGGCGGGGATCAATAGCGCAGCAGCAAAGCGTCCCGTATAATGCCCCAAACACAAGGTGATGTCAGACATTACCGGTCAATTAACATAGCATTATAACAAATTCATTTATGAACGCCTGATAACGATAAATTATGCACGCCATACTCAGTTGCGTTCATCAACTCAATAGGAAAATTTCAAAGAAAAATTGGGCGTAGCTTAGCTCAGCTAGGCCAGGATATACGTAGCAAAAACGTGTGCCTGGCACTGGGCTGCCTACTCCTCTCCATTCCAATGTAATCCCATTTAATCAAGTGTAATCAAATCCAATCCAGTCTAATCTAATCCAATCCACATCAATTCAGTCTAATCAAATTTAGTCCAGTCAAGTGCAGTTCAAGTTCATTCCAATGAAATACAATCCAACCAGTCCTGTTCGATTGAATCCAAACCTGTCCAATCGATCCAATCGATCCTGTCCAATAGTGTCCGTTCCAATCGAGTCCGTTCCAATCGAGTCCATTCCAATCGAGTTCGTTCCAATCGAGTCCGTTCCAATCGAGTCCGTTCCAATCGAGTCCGTTCCAATAGAGTCCGTTCCAATAGAGTCCGTTCCAATAGAGTCCGTTCCAATCGAGTCCGTTCCAATCGAGTCCGTTCCAATCGAGTCCGTTCCAATCGAGTCCGTTCCAATCGAGTTCATTCCAATCGAGTTCATTCCAATCGAGTTCATTCCAATCGAGTTCATCCCAATCCAGTCCATTCCAATCCAATCGCGTCCAATGCTGAGTACACGCTCTCCCGAATTATCATTACTATCCTCACGCTAGAGAAGGAGAATAAGGATGCGCTACTCTTTGTCTAGCTATGTTGCATTTAAGACGAGACTGCGCGGTGAGCACGTGGCATCCACCAGCTGCGGCGGTTGCTAGGCAACGGCTCTGTGCCTCCCGCCACGCGAAACTCCTCGTTCGTGGCCAATGTAGCTTTTGCTACAATATTCCATCACCTGCGAATTCAGCGCGATGACCATCGAAGTATCGGGTTTTACTGTAGTTGGGCACTCTCGGGTAAGGGGAACAGAACTGCGAATGCGCGGCTATCACCTTCACTACTTCTGTCCCTTGAGCGTGGCGAAATCTGCAGCGACATCAGCGGCAATAACTGTCGTTGACTGTTCTGTAACACGTTCAAGGCTCCGCTCTGAAGAATATTCCGCGACCTTGGTGTCCCTGGAAAATTTTATTTCTTTGGCGCTCTACACCAAGTCGCGAAAAAGTGGCTCCCACGCGGCCGTAAAGTTTCGTCTTTCGGCGACCTCTCAAAAGCTCGCACGGACTGTCCGTATATATACCGTTTCTGAAATGCACAAGGCACTGTTTCTCCAACTTGAAACTTCTCCCCTTTTGCGGAGAGACAGCGCTGGCGCGCGGAGTGGGATCATCCCTCCCAGCGAAGAGAGAGGCGAGTGACAGCTCCCGTCGCCCTGCCAAGTTCGACGTCTTTTTCCTCCCTTCCTCCGTAGAGATGCGCGTCGCGCTGGATCATGGCAGCACCGACGGCTCTTGGATCATTTCCACTATTCTACCTCTCTGACGTCGGCCGTGCGGACGAAAAAAAAAATAATAAAAACACTCATCTCGCATCAAAGAGAGAGCGTGTGCGCGCTCTCGTGCGGCTTTGGCTTTGTTTCTCCGACTTGGCTCGACTTGGTGGCGTCTTCTTGGCAGGAGCAATTGGCGCGTGCGCGACCCTTCTTGACGTGCCCAGTGGCGCACGCCTCTATGCCCCGATATACGTAGGGAGGGGAAACAATGCGCCCTGTCAGAGAGGAACGTCGGGCCTGTTTGCTCGCTGCGTGGGATCCTGCGCCGGCATATCTCCGCCCGGTTGCGTGTTGTCCTTCATAAAGATCTTCCCGCGCGTGTGTGAAGAAAAAAAAAAAAAAGGCGCGCGAAAAGGTGCGTAGAGAGAGTCTGTTAGAGAGCCCGCTTCTAATGTATTCCGGAGGTCCTTGTATGTAGATAAAGTAGGTTGCGAGTTCTAGCGTTGTATTTATACTCTGAGGACAAAATGAAGTTGACATGTATCGTCAGGTTAGGTCTTTACGATGACAAAAAAATAAAAATAAAGCTGTGCTAACTGAAAGTGTGCGTAGATTCTTGAAGATAGGCTTTATACCGCCATTCCAAGGATGTTATCTTTATGTTATCTTGTTATTTGTTTTTTTTATATATATATATATTTTTTTTCTATACCTCTATATTACTTTTATATTTTTATGATCATGTATGACTGCTGAATAACCCTGTACTACCCCCCCCCCCCCTTATGTAATGTCCCGAACGGGACCTTTAAGGGTTAATAAATGATGATGATGATGATGATTCCCTGCTTTTCGAGGATCACGGAGTCATTTTCGTTCTTGACGTGATAAGTTCGATGAAAGTAGCGGGACAAACTTACCATTTTTAAATTTTGTCCTGTCGGCAATAAATCAGCCTTCAGCGTAGCTCGAGCCGTGCAATCCATTTTTACCGCTTGCAGTCTACTTATATTGTCTTTATTTCCGCCACCGCGCCTTCAATCGCGATGGCAGATTCTGCGGCTGGCATAAATCTTTTCCTTCATTTATAATTTCTTTTAGTAAATCACTGAATGCCGATTAGTGCAATGATTGGCCAGCGCTGTCCTGTGTGTCGCATCAGGAATGACGTCATATCTACCCCGCTCAGCTGGACTCTGCAAGTTTTCTTTTTCGTCGTAGAAATGCAGGTAGAAAATGGAGAAAGACCTTAAGCCGACACCGGCGACTTTGCGGTCAACTTGTCGCCATGACGTCATGCGGAATCTTTAGCCATCTTCTAAGTTCGGGGCTTAACCACCGACCGGTGCCGCGTGCCCCTGGTCAGCGCGCGCGGCCGTGCGCATTGACGGTTTTTATCACGAGCTCTTATGCATGCGCGTGCAGGAGACCTCTGGGATTTGAAATGTACGAAATGACACGCGGGGCAGACATGCGACTGTAGAGGGAGACCAATCAGCCGTTCGATATCATGAAAAAATTAGAAGCGAAAATACTTGCGTTCCTGCATAGACTTTCTAAATGTTGATGTTCAAAGCTGTATAGTAGCGCCTTTGTGATGCTGCTGTATGAGCTCAGCGCCGAGCCCCTTCGCCACATGCAAGCCTCCTTGTCTTAGCGGAGGTTTCCATTTTCGTCTCCCTACCCGACTGTCGGATCTTATCGTCTCTGCATGCATCTGATAGGGCCACTCGTTGAAAAAATATATTTTTGTTTTCATCATGTTTCTCACGTTCCTGATGTCGAACCAACGGTCTTGGTTTAGCCGTTCATAATTGTACTGCCGAATGTCGCCAATTGTAACTCTCGTTTTATTCGAGGGGAAGTTTCTGTTCCGTCGACATTACGTTTAGTTTACCTCTAGTTGCCGCGATTTGACGGCACCATTATTTTGTTCTTCTTTCATTATCCTTGCCATTTCCTCTCGAACGCTCGCGTCGGCGCCCAGCATCGGCTTTCACAACAGAAGCCCCATTGAGTGAGGGCTAAAAGGAAACGGTCGTCGTCCATCATCTCGTGGCCTGCGAGCGGGCGAAGGCAACTCTTCTCGAGCTCTAGGGAGGGGCTTGCGGCTCCACTGCCTTCGGAGTGGCTTTCAGCGTTCGGCGGCGTGATTTTGACTCACGATTGCGTGTGTGAGTGTGCACGGCGTTGGCGCCGTTTTGCGGAAGTGCCACGAACGAAGGCAAAGCAAAACACACACGTGCACGCAATCCCCCCCCCCCCCCCCCCCTCGCCTCCTTTCACTTGTTTTGGCGGCTGGTGTTCTTTCTTTCCCGCATCATCCTCTTCTCTCGCTCCTCGTGGTGCTCGTTTTGTTTTTCTTCTCTCATTTCCTTCCATCGTGTCTTTCAGCCGATATCTTTTGTTCTTTGCGACTCTTTCCAAGGTCTTTTACTCTCCTTTGCTGTGATGTGCCCCAGCGGTATGGGAGGGAGCGTGTAAAACTGACGAGCGCGGAGGAAGGTTTGGAGGAGAAGTGCTGTCTGGCGCGATTTCGACGTCGACTCCTTTCCTTACGCGTATCACGATTCCTCGCTGCCTGTATGTTCTTTCTTTTTTTCTTCTTCGTCGATTGGTGCCTTTTCTCGCCTCTCTTTGCTGCATTGCGCTGGCATTTTGCCACGTGAGGTTTCAGAACCTGGACGCAGATGTACACGCACGCATACTGAACCGGCGGTCGGACATCATAGAGAGCGCAAGGCGGGAGAGGGAGAACAAGTTCCTGGATTTGCATACTTTTTTTTTCTTCTTCTTCTTGCGGCCGGTCTCGCATAACGGGAACCCTGTTATTCGAGCTGATGTATGCAAACGTCGTTGTCTCGCCGCTATGAGAAGAAAGTGGAAAGAATAGCTGGGAAGGAATAAACTGGCTAGAAGCGGGAAGAAAAAATGAGGCGGCAGCTGCTGCTTCTGCTGTTTGATTTGGCGCGCAGTTTCTCAGCTAGGAGGAAAGGAAAAGAAAGATTAGATTGTACGACTTGGGAGGTTTCATTTCCAAGTAGCGTGTGGTGCCGGACATGCCGGTTGTAATAGTGTGTAACTTTCTTACAAAGCAGCGTGTCTTCGTAGCTCTGCCTACCCGCACAAGCTTTACACGCTGATAGCGGTTTAGCGTGGAAAAGCTTAACGTCCCCCGTTTATTCGCGGCGGAAGAAATCCCGGATTTTGCACCACAGCATGCTTGCCGTTTAAGACGGTGGAATGACGTCATTCGAGCAGCCGGGTTGAGAGATAGGTAACACAGACATTGCGAACTTAAATGCTGCGCTAGTTTCTAGAATCTGACTTAATCCAGCAAGATTAGATTAACCTTTGATCTTTCCTTTAAGCTGGCTGCCTCAAATGGTAAAGTCGACGAGTAAGAAAAAAAACAAAACAAAACAAAAACGAATGCAAAGAACATCGCGCTTGCCCGGCGTTTATTTATTTATTTATTTTTTGTAACTGAACAGGGGCAAATGAGTATCCTTATTCTTTATTCATACAGTACCGGCGAGGCCCAGGGACACTGAGATTGAAGAATCAACTCGGCAGTTCTGTGAAAACCGCACCAGCCTGCAACAGTTTGATGCCCTTAAATGCTTCCAGAGGAAAGAAAGAGCCATCATGTTAACTTCGTTACCGTAGGTAGAGTCAAACATTTAGTTCTTGGTGATAAATATCTGATGTGGTGTATGTGGTGCGAATAATGCTTCAAATCACCGGTCACTCTTTGATGATAAACTTTACGAAATCTGCTTTCATTTTGAGAGCAGTCCATCAGCGGAGGCCTACTTTATTGCAGAGTAACCAGAGAAAGGAAGATAAACATGCGCTCCTCTCGATGTCAGAAAGATAATATACACGGAATTCCTCAACGCGAGACCTTTCTTAGTGCTGCTATGCGGCGCGTATGGAGTGGCGGTGTGCCGAACTGCAATATCAGGAGGAGGGGATGCGGGGAAGTGGTGATGCTGCGCTCGGCACCGTGAAGCCGGCGCGAAACGCGATACGCGCAGAGAGTAGACTCGGGGAGGCCAGGGATGATCGGCGACGGCGATCAATCAATCGGGCGCAGAAATCCCTCTTTCCTCTGGCCCGGCTGTATGCGAGACAGCGCCCAGTGCCTCCACCTCAGTGGAGCGTGGGGGGGAAGGCCGCTGCATGCTGAATAGCGTTTCTCTTTCCAATGGAGAAGATGCGCGAACGGGACGGGGAGAGGAAGAGTATGTGTGTGTGCGTATCTGTGACAGAAAACAGATGGTGCGTTTCTCTGTCGCGGGCGGCAGTCGCCACTATTCTTCCGAGTCCGCGGAGCTGCGATACTTATCTCGGCGGGGCAGCGCGCGATGTGTTGGTCCTGCGTATTCTCTGCCTCAATGAAGGAATTATGTTCAATTTTGTACGAAGCAGACTCTGAACTATGACTGCTATAGGTACCGAACAGTGAGCGGCTAATGATGTGTTGTGAAATTACCTGAAAAGCGGCGCGGTTATAAGTAAGCGCCGGCGACCGACTGTACCGGTTTAGGAGGCCCATCGCGCTGTACGGCTGTCCAGAGGCTTGCAGACGGGCTGAAAGGGAGGAGGGGGGGGTGTCATCATGCTTCCTCTGATTGAGCAGTGTATACCTGCCAAACAGTGTCTTCGAATTCTTGAACCAGGTTAGAAGAGTGATCCGCGCATTTAGATAGCGCGTGCAAGTGACGACGCTGCACGTAGTGCTGCAACTCCGTCGCGATTGGCTGACAGCGTTATGGATGTCTCTGCAAGAGGTTGGTTACTGATCTTGCTGGCTTCCTTAACAGCGTAAAGGAGGCGGCGAGCGTCTCCTGACAACGGATAAGCCCAGTGCCAGTGCTGGCCTTCTTTTTCGTCGCACACGTTTCTATTCACCGCTGCTTGTTTTCTGTTCCCCCTCCCTCACCGCTTTGTTTCTCTCCTCTTCCTCCTCCTCCGGAGCATCTCGACTGGGCTGGCCCAGTGCTCGCACTGCGTTCCTTCTTTGTGCTTCTTTGCAGCATTTTAAGAGTAACGGGTGGCGTCCCAGTGTTGCTTCTGCGGATTGTAGCCGCATCCCCGAACTGGTCGGACCGGTGAAACGACGCGTGCACTCGACCTTGCCGCGCGAATCACTGTGCCGCAGCCGCGTCTCTGTTTTGCGTGGCTCTCTCTCTCTCTCTGCACTGCTTGCGTCGTTTAAGGCTCGTGTGCTCACTACACATAACGGGACCGGCTGTGCGTTCATACTTTATTGTCCCATTTGTTTTGTTTTTCTTTATTTAGAGGGTCAGACTTGGCCACGTTGGCCTCGTTTCGGGGGATGCGAAATCGAATACCCTTCTCCTCGACTCCCTTCTGTGTACACGACGTTCATCGTAGTCCAGGCTGTGGCTATGACGCGTAAAACCACGCTAATCATAGCGCTTGTGTGCGCGCGCGCGCGCGTGTGTGTGCGTGTGTGTGTGTGTGTGCGTGTGTGTGTGTGTGTGTGTGTGTGTGTGTGTGTGTGTGTGTGTGTGTGTGTGTGTGTGTGTGTGTGTGTGTGTGTGTGTGTGTGTGTGTGTGTGTGTGTGTGTGTGTGTGTGTGTGTGTGTGTGTGTGTGTGTGTGTGTGTGTGTGTGTGTGTGTGTGTGTGTGTGTGTGTTGCTCCATGCGCTATGATGCACTCCTTTTCTTTTCCGTTATTCGCGTCAGCGGTACGTGTCTCGCCCGCGAGACGAGCGTAAAGGGACCTTGCTGCGCTTAGAATTGTACGGCACGCCCACTGCTACGCAGATAGACGGCTCACTCTACTCCTTTTTTTATTTTTTATTTCCGCCCTTCTTCCTTTGATGGTGAGATTGGATCGCCTCGTGTCGCAACGGTGGAACTCGGAGTCGCAACCCGCGCTCGCCTTCTTATCTGCACGCCTCCTCACCCCACCTTGCCCTTCTACCAAGCCTCCTGCGAGAGCCCAGACATTTTGTTGCTGTCTTTCTGTCTCTCTCGCTCACCCAAACCCAGTGGGAGGAGGGCACAATGCGTGCGCTGGGATGACTGCCTCGCAGAGTCAAGGAACCCGGGAGCCGTTCGCATGGTGGGACGAGAACGCTCAAATACCCCTCTTCTCTCTCTCTCTCTCCTTTCTTCCGTCGGCGAGAGATCAAAGGAAGAAAAAATAAAGGTGCAGGGTTTCAACATTTTGAAGGCTAAACGCCGCGATCGAACGTATTACGTGCGGTCTTTTGTGTGTAACGGTGCGTCGAACCGTGCAGAATGCGTTCGCCGCCGCAGCCGAGGAATTTGTGGGTGGATCGACGTCTTTCTCCCCTCGGTCTCATCTCTGCACGTTGTGTCGTATTGTCCGATCTCTTTTTTTTTTTTTTTTTTCTTTTGTTCCGCGTCCCCAGTGCGCCCGCAGTCTCTTTTGTCAGAACTGCGCGAGTCGCTTTGGGTGCCAGCGAATATCTGCCAGGGGACCTGTAGGGAGGCTTTTCTACACGTCATCGGACTGGCTGCCTGAAGTCTTGAGGGAACGGAACGGACCGCTAGAAATACGAGGAGTACATACCGTGGTGACATTCGTAGGCGCTCGTTGAATCGAGTTGGGCTATTCTTCGGAGGAATGCAGTACGTCTCATTAGAGCCCTGGCGGGTCTTTACTTTTCAATGGTGATGCACTGTGGGGAAAAGAAAAAAAAAAAAAACTTGGTGCATACCCGCTTAATTCGAATTTTCGGTTTATTCGAAATGAATGTTTTGTGCTTAGATTTCAAGCGTATTAAAAATGCTTCCCTGATTAGAAGTGCGCCTAATGGAATTCACTTGTTTTTTTTTTTTTTTTTGTCGTTTTCTTAACTGGATTACTCAGGAGTCGACTTTACTACTGAGCTGTTTATTAACCCCTGAAAGCGCACGTCCTTGGGTCATTTAAATTGGTCTTGGTGAGGTCTGCGGCAAATATGCAGTGGCGCCATTGATTAGTTTAGTTTCTAGCGCGAGAGGGAGCTGAGAGCTATGACAGCTCACGAGCGTGAACAGGTAAAGAAAAAGGAGTGGTTTTTGTGCACACGATTGGCCCGTGACTATGATTGGTTCTTGTGATACGCCCACTCTCTCTGTGATGTAAGCTGAAGCTGTCTAGTAGATCGATGGTTTAATTACGTTTTTCTATACAATATAAGTGACCTCTCTATGACAATGTGCGACGTACTCCTTTATTTTTTATTGCTGTGGTGTCACACACCAAAACCTTTGTCACCGTCAGAGACGAAATGCCCTGATTGATCTGGACAGTGCCGACGTCATAGAGTCACGTGACCACGAATGACCATTCACAGAGCACCTCCCCGCCGCGGTGGCGTAGCGCTTATAGTCGCTCCACTGCCGTATCCAAGGATGCTGGATCGAATCCCGGCAGTGGCGGCCGCTTTTGGATGGAGGCGAAAAGCAAGGCGCCCGTGTGCTGTGCGTAGTCAGTGCACGAATTAAAGAATCCCAGGTGGTCGAAATTTTCCGAGCTCTCCACTACGGTGTCTCAAATAACCTTAGTCGCTTTGGGACATTAAACTACGTAAGCAAAGCCAAACACAGATAATTATAAAATTTCCTTTTTTGACAAATGCGAAGGTGGCCCCCATGGCCCGCCCCCAAAGTTTTGTGGACCTACCACAACCACCGATGGACGTCGGGGGATGTGGTGACGAATAACGAAACTGACGCAAACACCAAGTCGAAATTCTGAGAACTTGAATGTATGATCTCGCATTCCATTCGAAGTAGTCTCAGGTGGTCTCAGAGTTAACTTTCAAAGTTGTCTTCAATCGGTTTTTTAATCGAGAGTCGCACACTAATGCCGTAAATCAGCGGAGTTGTAAAACAGGGCGCATCTCCTTGCATGCTTTAGTCGCTCTGCCACAATCTGTACCCTTTTGTGCGTGAGTGCGTGCTCGGTTTGTCCTTATAACTTCACTCACCTCGGGGGCCCCAGAACGCCTGTCTCGGGAGACCAAAAACACGATGTACAAGTGCCATTTCGAAACATTACTGCTCGCGCTGTCTGATTCATCATTGTAACTGATGGTGAATGGTTAGAGATAACCATCTGTTCTCCGAATCTCTCTACCGCCGGAGTCTACTTTCTACACTCTATTTTCGCTGAAATATCCTCATAACTGTTTGTCCTTTTAATATATTCTCCTCCTTTCCGTCTCTCAGCTTTGCGCCTGCGTTTTTTTTTTTTTTTTTTCTCGAGCATTCGGAGCGACCCTTATTAAAAACACTATGTGGTATTTTAACTTACAGTAAATAAGATTCTGGAGCGAAACGTTGATGCCTCTATAGAACTCCTTCGGCGCACGATGAGCGCATGGCACCGCGGAAGTTTTCGCACTGCACGCATGTGGCCCGCTCGCGCGCACCTTTGGTGGAAGAGCCGCTTCTTTCCGGGCTTTTGTCGGCGGCGGCGATAAGCGATCCTGAGACGAACGCGTGCGGCGAACAACCTCGCCTGTCGTCGCCCGCTCTTCGAACGGAGGAGGATCGAGCGACTCGGCGAAATGGCCCGGCAGGTTTTTAGACGTCGATGAAGATCGGCGGGATGAATAGAGAGGAGAGGTCGTGGGCACCTCCCTCTTCGCTCCTCCTCTTTCTTTCACCTTTGTCAGAGCTCCCCCCCTTTTTCTCGTCCTCCTTTTAGCCTGGTACTCTACGCAGCTTCCGATGCGTTGGCTCCTTTTAAAAGGCCTCCACGAAAAAGAGTGCGGCGCTGATAAGGCTTCGGTCGAGCGGCGAAAACGACGTGGAGGTTGCGTCTGGTTACCTTATCTTACGCGCACTGTGTCGCGAGGGTGGCCTGGCAGAGACGATGGAACTTGGGCGACGCCAAAGGAGTTGTGGGGCCCTCATCACGGAAGTGTTGGCGGTCTCCTCGAGTGTAGTAAGTCTTCCCGGGTCTTCGGCGTTTTAGTCTTCTCTTCCTAACGAATATCCCCTGTAGGTTTAGGCTCGCCGGCAATGTTATCGACGTGCCTTGAAGAAATAATAGCACCGTCGCAGCCGTCACAGTGTCAGCAAACATCTTCGGTATTGTAGTTCAGAGTGGGTGGTCTCTTCAAGTCTTCCTGGGTCGACGCTTTCGTCGTCTTTTCCTAACTGCATATCCCGGTGTAGATTCATGCCGGTCGCCGCGCCTCCAGGAAAAACAAAAATAATAAGCCCTTCGCAGCCGTCACAGTCAGGAAACACCTTCAGGGCTGTAGTTTGTCTAAGGTGGTGCTGCCGCAACTCAAATGTGATGGAGCGACGCACACTGCGCAGGACGGCGTATGTTGCGGGTTCTTTTCGCTCCCCCGCTTGAAGTTTGAACCAAATCTCACCAGACACAGCAACCAACCAATTTCGAGATGAGGCGGACGGCAAAAACCTCACTGCTATCTTTTCTGATCCCAATCAAAAGATTACCTCACCGAAGCATACATCAGACTCTGCTCCGAACCAGACGAAAGAATATATCTGTCGCAGGATTCCATGAGATTTAACCGCGTTTTTTTTTTTCTTCCTTTATAAGACTACATATCCACCTTTCTTTCGTGACCAGACGCGAACGAGAATTGGCGCGCTCCCCCTTTCTGGCGCCGAAGTACCTACTTAAATCTGTTTGACCAGCGTCCTGGGGACCATTTTTACTAACCAATCAGAAATGCGATGGCTGGAGCCGCTAGGAGAGTTTTCTTTAAATATGAACCGATTAAGGAAAAAAAAAAAAACGCTGTGACTTTAGACGCAGCTTCTACACTTTTCTAGCGCCTTTGGCGCGGTTTGTTATAGGATACAAAAAAAAAAAAAAAAATGTGTCCGCGAAATTAGGGGGTTATGGGAGGAGGGAGGAGGGGTTGCAGGACAGCAAGCACCGCCGCCCCCACTTCGATTTTTCTGCAGCTGAGCCTGGCAACTGTTCTGCGATCGTTAAATTCTACAAGCGGTCACTCTAGGCTGCCTCTCTCCCATAGTTTTACGCAGAAGCTTCTGGCCACTAGGAGAGTCTAAAAAGAAAAAAAAAAAAAATCCCTCTTTGTTACCAGATGACGGTATACATTTTCTTCCTTTGGTCATGGATTTTTCTCCACGCTTCCAGTGTCTTTAAGGAGAAACGTTTTCGTCAGTCTATCTGGGTTTTGCAGGTTCTCTACTTCTCCTGAGTTTCTTTTTATTTTTTTTTTTTTCAGCGACGTTGATGCGCCTATTTCCCGCATGGTAGCGCAGCAGCTGCACACTAAGTTTCTGTAAGCACCGGGCGTGCGCGATTAAGGGTGCAATGGGAGCCCCTGACGCGTTGCGGCTGATGTTGATCCCAGCTGTGGCGCAAACACAACGGGCAAGGAGTGGCGCTCATCCTCTGCGAGGGAAATTGCTTTCTCCTCTTTCTCTCTCTCGTACAGTTATTTCTCTCTGCTATCCGCCCTTTTAGCTCAGCTTTTATGCCGACAAATGGAATGATATGCACTTTGTACTCGACTGGGGCGTGTACAAGGGCGTTCCTAAATGGAATGTTCGATTCCTTCAACCTTTTTTTTGCATATGCAGGCTTTCTCCATAACAGACGACATTTAACCTCCTCCTTCTCCTCCCGCCTACGTTGAGGTTTACGCGTGTCAAATTTTACCGGGAGTTCATTTTATGCGACATTTCCAAGCACCCGTACCGCGTTTTTGTCCTATATGCAGGTCGATTGCGTGTTTGTGACGTCATTGATGTTCAGTGCCCTTTGATGCATATGCGTTCCGCGCTTGCTGGACGAGAAGAAGCCGTCGTTGGTTCCGGCCACTCATTTCTCGAATGGGGAGATCGCTTGGTCTCGCTCTTTTCAGCCGTTCAAACCGCGAACAGAGGCTTTTGCGTTACTTTTTTGTTGCTGCCTCACACAGAGTGTTGCCACAGGCCATGAAGCCCAGTTTCCCAGCCGGCATCGTGTTACAGCAAAGGCGGGCGGGCTCTAAGAGATATAACGCTACCATCAACAGAACGTTCGAAAAAAAAAAAAAAGAAAAGAAAGCTCCCGAGTTTCCTTTTAAGCTACTTGTTCAACTCGGAGAGATTTGACAGTCTTCGGCCCCACTACTGTTCGCGAAAAGGCGTGATCTGCGATATAAGGGGTCCACGGTCAACAGGCGCTCATCTTAAATACTCGTCAGCCTCGCAAGGTGCCCCCTAAATGACTCATTCGCGTGTATGGAATGCGATAGGGCTTCTCTTGCGACGGATTATATCCGCTCGTTCTGCCTCTCCGGATCCTCTGGGATTAGTGTCGAGGAGGGAGGGATTATTCGTACTTCGGGGCGTGTGTGCTCTCACTTCTAATGCGAGGTGCAAACAACGGCCCAGAAGCGGCGCTCTTCTTTTTTCGTTCTCTGTCCGGTCGCTGCTGTGCTGGCCAGGCGAGATTATATGCTCACAGAGAATTAAAAGTGTCTAATTTGAGCGAGCGAGCTGACATTGTCCGGTCCGGGACTAGGTTTATTCAATCAGTTGCGCGTTAAGGAGATGTCGGCTTCAGCCTGATATACTCTCTCGTTACTCCGCAGCGCGGAGAAGAAGGGGGGGGGGGGGGGGGGGGGGTAGAAAGTTATGCTAACGAAAGACGACACGCAAGTATAGTCAAGTCACACTTATTCCTGGTCACTGACTAGGGCTTCCCAGATCCCAAAGATCCATTCTTTCGTCTTCGTTGCTGCGTCTTTTAGCTCAAACGCAAGAGCAGTGACCGGAATTATCGCAATAAATTTTTTTGATTCTGAGCGGCAGACGCCGTGGCAAGTTCTGTAAATTTTCGTCTCTTGAAGTGATTGGATCTTTGACGAAATTCAGCACAGCAAAAAAAGATACAAGGTATTATTACTTTTTTTTTTTGCGATTGAAATAAGTAGAGATTAACCAATAATTGTGCAAATATTGTCAATTGAAAATATTTGTGAGCATCACGTACGCTTTGGTGGTTATATCGGGCGCCGGATTTGCCCTATCTTTTATGTAATACATACGCACTTTTTCTCGGCATTTGCCCACCTTGTACAAAGGTGTCGACCTGAACCCGAATCCATCGCTCCGAGCCTCGGCAGAGGGATGATAGCCGTTAGCGTGCATAATGGATTGCTGACAGTATCCAGGCCAGTCTCAGTGGCAGGGATGGAAGTAGACAGAACCATATTCGTCTCTTTTTTTCTTTTTCTTATCGGCGTCTGAGTCAGTGTTGGCGCTTGCGTGGGCATATGTTTGCTGTGAACTCCGCCGTAGCGCTTTCTACGTCTGTATTCGAGCTAAACGTGTCGCCGAAAGTCTCGCGGAGTCTTCGTTGTGACAGGTTTCGCTGCGCATGAGCAGAAAAATCCGGCGGTGCCAAGAAATTCTCTGATTGGTCGAGAAGTGCCAACAAGTGTACCTGATTGGTCGATAAGTTGATCGCGTCATAAGGTCACGTGATTAGACCGAGCGCTAATTGGTCGCCGGGGTGTGTGGCGGCATGGGACTACACGCTGGCATATCCACTTCCGCTAGCATCATCATCATCAAAACATATGCGCTGGTGACATGAAGTTGCCCAGAAGGGCGGCGGGCTATAGGCGACAGTTGTAGCTTAGAGTTGAGCAAGCTTGCCCTAAACCCCAGTGCGTTTCCGATTTATGTGGTGACCTCGCGCAGTCATGGGGAAAAGCGCATAGCATTTGCGTGATGAGTTTTTGTTTTATTTATTTATTTATTTATTTATTTATTTATTTATTTATTTATTTATTTATTTATTTATTTATTTATTGCCGTTTATGTGTTGCGTGGAGCAGCTGCCAATGTCGTGGGTGGTGTCACTTGTCTGCCGGTAGCCCTTCGCCCTCAAGAATCTAGCCTGTCGCTGTTAAGCGGTTCCTCTGTATTTGTCGAAAAGTTTCCTACTTTAATTTTACATTGTTAGGCGTTCTTTTGAGCTCGAGCTTCTGCTTGTCTAGCATTTCACCTTTTTTGCCGGTGAGTATTTTCAAAGTTTCGCATTTTCAGGGTTATCCCACTTTTTCGTCCCTTTGACATTACAACAGGCGTTGATTAGCAAGTCTCCGACTTCTCCTTCGTATATATTACCGATGCTGCAGCGAGCGATATCTCCGAGCACCGACCTCTGACGTAAGAAAGCGAAGCTGGTATCATTGCACCGTCTGTGTCTACGTGTCTGCAAACACGGCTCTGCTGTTGACGAAGCGCTAAACTAGGATGTGTCACCCTTTCTTCCGAACAGGGGCCTACTACACTACTACTTTCGGAGTCTAGGCGACGGCTCGCGATTGGTTTGGGACATGAAAAAAAGAAAAACAGTAAAGCCGCGTCTCTCTTGCGCACGCTCTCGCATCCTCCCACACGCTGTCTGACGCCTTTCTGAGTCATGGATCCGCACCAGCGGTTGGAGAGGGAGAGTTTCCCAGTTGGGTTCGTTCTCTCTGACGACGAGGTCAACTGATCAGCGCCGCGCTTCTCCTATACTTTGCAGGCTCTGGCGCTCCCCGCCAACGCCTCTCGATGGTTCGCAGCTGGTCAACTTCCGGCGTGCCTTTCCCATTGCTCCCCCTTCCTCACTCACCACTTTACTCCCGCTGGTTTTCGTGTTTTTTTTTTCTTTTTTTTTTTTTGCCCATCTATTGTCTCTGCGAAGCGACCGCGGTCAATGCATACCTTCATCCTGAGAGCTCGGCTTCTCCCTCTGTCTGTTGTGTCTTGCTCTTCAGGAGTGTTTCCTTTCGGTCATCGACATCTTGTCTCTAGGCCTCTCGCTTCAGAATCGTGCGCCTGCTGGACTCATGATACCGCGTGCAGGAAGGCCCGCAGTGTAGGCAGCACAGCAAGTACTGTTCCAGCGCAGCCGGCCGCAAACATCTAAAAACAGAGATGGAGCTGCACTTCTCTGTAGCGAGTAAAGTAATGGTGCAGTTTTTATTACCGTGTTTAAACCGAGTAGCTCATGCGATAACTTATTAGCACAGTTGGCAGATAATTAGGACGACGACGTTCAGTGCTCGTCTCGAAAGTTTGTCGCTTGCTGCATGACCCAGTCTCGTGCTTCCACGAGAACGACGACTGCAGACTGTGTCAATATGATAGAAAGGCGGTTAACGGCAGCGAAATGGATCGCACGTGCTGCTCGCTGCTCCGCAGTTCCCCTGGGCCGCGATCAACATTCGCCGGCTACAGTATAGTACATCGACTGGCGGCGCTCCCGCTTTCTGTTATACTTGCGGTGTATACGTCCGCTGGTCTCAGCGCTGTCGCCGTATACCCAAAGTGAATCCCCCACCCGTCCCCATTACTCCTCGTCGTAGTGTCGTCGGTGAGTTGACGCACCGCATAAAACCGGTAATCGCATGTCCCACCACCGTTGTCTGACCTTTATTATTTTCTGTCCCCCTCCGGACTTGCGTGTTTGCTCGGCTGCGCCGAAGACAAACACTGGCTCGGTGTGCAAACGCGGTGCGCTGCGGTGGAAACACCTGCGCGGCCGCCGCCGGTTTCTCGGGTCTCCCGCGAATAAGCGGAGAACCGGGGAAACAACGTTTTCCCCCTGCACCGCCTCCACTGTCTTTACCCCTTTGCTTCCCTTTTTCCCGATACCCCTGTCCCCACCAGGCTCTTGTGCACGCGGTCGGCTCGTGTGAGCAGCAGCAGTAATGTCGCCGGAGCCCGGGTTCGACCGCGGTTCGTCGGCGGTATAAAGAAAGGGGCCGGCGGTGAAAGAAAAGGAAGAGCGGCCAGGGAAAATGGGCGGAGGATGGTGGGGCGAGTGTCCGGTCAATTTTTGGACTGCGCGTTAAGCTGGCGCGTAAACGAACCGATAGATCGATCGCGCTGTCGTTCAGCGGCAGCCGACGCGCCCTCCTCGGTCTTTTGTGCTTTCACTTACCTCATCTTGTTTCTTTCTTTTCATAGCGATTTTTTTTTTTTTGAAAACTTTATCGGGAGTGGCAGGTCGCCGCGGAAAAAGTGACCGTGTCGCGTCCGCCGGTCACGAGCTGGACAGGTTCCCTCGCGCGGGCAAGAATATATATATATATATATATATATATATATATATATATATATATATATATATATATATATATATATATATATATATATATATATATATATTTAGTCCTTTTTTCGCTTGGACGCAGACCTCGATTAGCAGCGAAGGTTAAGTTAATCACGGGTTGTTACCAATGGCGCCTTTAAGCAGAGAAATGAAGGGGAAATGAGGGGCTGGTTATGATAGACGAAGTAAATACTCCAGCAGCCGGCGAGGCCAAGGAAAGCAAAGGGACGCTTTCCTATTGGCCTCGCCGACTGCTGGCGTATTTCCTTAATTTTGCCTTTGTGTCTTTACAGCGCGGCTCGTTTTACATCTCCACGGTCCCATACCCCGTATTGCTTTAGGAGTTCTTGGTTTGCCGGGTGAGCTAGCCTACAGGCTCAGGGCCTTTATATTTTTAACAAAGACATTATAGGCTAAATGTCATCTTTTGTTGTCGGCTACAGAGACTGCTAGCTTTTCGCTACTAGTCCAGAGGGGTTTCTGCTCTAACAGGTTCAACCCTTCCTTCGCGTGCACTGACTTTTGTGACAGTGCGCAAAGCGGGCCTGCATACAGTGAGTGACCACTGCGCGTCTCCTATTACAAAGTTGTTTGCTGGACTAGTTGGTACAGCATAATAAATTTGAAGGGGCTCATAAAAATAAGGACGAGAGAAGTGGACGGGAAAGAGCGTTTGTCCCGTCCACTTCTCTCGTCCTTATTTTTATGAGCCCCTTCAAATTTATTATGCGTCTGATTTGCTTTAAACGCCTCGCGTCGATGAAAATTGGCCTGCTGCGTTGTAAACAAGCGCATCGTAGTGCTCTCATGCGATCGGTGTGTGTGTGTGTGGAAGAAGGGGAGGGGGAGGGGGGAGGAGGAGGAGGAAGGGATGGAGAGAGTACTTTATTTGGCAAATTCGTTTTAGTGGCCAGGCTGCAGGGAACGAGCTTCTTCCACCTGGCTCCGTTGATCTTCAAAGTGGTCCGAGGTCAACTAGGCACCACAGGAGGGCGGGAGTGGTTAAGGATGGGTTAGCTCGGAGGCAGTTGGTTGGTTGGTTGGTTCATAGGAAGGGAAAGGCGCAGTATCTGTCACACTTGCTCTGTGGACACCTGAACCGCGCCGTAAGGGAAGGGATGAAGGTGGGAGTGAAAGTGGATAGAGAGAAAGGGGGGCCGTAGTGGAGGGCTACGGAGTAATTTCGACCACCTGGGGATCTTTAACGTGCGCTGACATCGCACAGCACACGGACGCCACTTCGTTTCGCCTCCATCGAAACGCAGCCGCCGAGGCCGGGATTCGATCCCGGGAACTCCGGCACAGTAGTCTATGTAATATATCTAGTTGTATTTTGCGGAGTTATGGTGCTAGAATAAGCATAGTTAGGTAGGGGACGGTGAATTTATGAACGGCATACGGCGGATGTTGGGTGCCGTCACCGCGTGCCAACTAGAAACCTCTTTTAATTCGCAGATACTTGACTTACGCTACGGTCTTGAACAATTTATTGCTTAGCGGACAGAAATCGTATGCCAGTTAATTTTATGAAATATCTTAGCTGCTGAGAAATGGATTTCGTTTCTTTCCGCACCTCCACCTTCGCTGAGTCAGAACCGTATGCCTGCATATGGGAACGCTCGTAACTCTTTCAACATTTTTTTTAGACTCTTTAGCATTAGACACTTTTGATTTCTGCCTGTCGCTGTTTGTCAGTCGGTCTAATTCGGTTGTATCTAACTGCCACGAGCCCAGCTTTTCCCGTGTAATCATCCCTTTACCTTGTGTTTTTTTTTTTTTTTATCTGCTGTGATACGGCGTTGTTTAACGAAGAGTCGAAAATACAGTTGAGCGGAATTAATTAGCCGTTTTCGTTTCTTTTTGTTATTCAACAGTGTGCGTGATCTGCCGAAATATGTGACCACTGTTGGCCCGCTAGACAACCCAGGCCGGGTAATTATTAGTTAAACTTCTGCATACCAGCGAGCTGTCCAGCATCAGTCTGGTGGCTAAATGCCCTAGAGCGGGCCAAAATTGGTTAATATGTCGGTCGGGGACACAGGGTAGGCGCTCGTGTAGCTTGAGATGCCCTCAGAAGCCGCTCACCTTGTTTGCCGCCACTAACCCGCCCTGGTCAGTGGCGGTCAATGGGACGCGACCAGACGCTGTCTGCCTGCCTTGCCGTGCGTACTACGTGGCCACACGCTGCTGTCACCCGGCGGCCGCGCATTTGTCGAGCTTGCCCTGTCCTGTCGTGCCCTGCAGCTCCATCCTTTTGTGTGCGGCGGCGGCGATCTTCCGCAATCGGGAACCGATCGATCGATCAGCGCGCGATGAGAAGGGCCCCAGAGGAGAGGGAAGGAGAGGTGGCTGCAGAGGAGGAGGAGGAGGCAGCAGGAGCGATCTCTCGCGCGTGGGCACACACAGGCGCGGGTGGGTCTCTTGCACACGCGGCTTGTCGTCGGCGGCTACCGCGTGGCCCGTCCTCCTCCTGCGTATAAACGTCTGCTGTCCCTGCGGGAACGGAAGGAACGGAAGAAAGGTGCCGCTCTTCGCGCCTGTCGTCTTTCCTGCGAGGCGGCTGCATCAGCGGCCGTCACTCTGAGTTCCCCAGAGTGGGCATACCTTCCTGCCACGTCGCCTACTTTGCATCTCCGGTCTGAAAGCAGATACGAGGGAGGGGGGGTATAACGGTAAATGGTCAGAAAGGGATGTCGAGCGGGAAATAGGTGCCAGTAGGCGTCATAGTATAGGTTTATCGCAGCATAAAGGAGATGAACCTGTAAAGCGCAGAAGCGATGGTCTATCCTGAGTGAGTAGAGTAGCGATTAGAACAAGGCTGCATAGAATCAGCCTTGCGGAACAAACAGAACAAATGAGATCTGCCTGAGCCAGGTGGCGAAGCGCAGATTAGGGCCGAGTGAAGGCGCCAGGGGAAACCTTGACCTGCGTGGAACTCATCTGGCTGTTGATGATGGCTCTGCTAAGAGGATTAGGAAAGGACCGTTCTCGAATTTCACGCGCGTATTTCTTAATGCATGCTAGATGACGTATGTCAAATCGCCGCGCGTTCTTGTTCGGGCTCCCGCGATGAAATGATCACTCGCTTCGTTTTAGCAGTTGTGCTCAGGTAGCCGTTACGGTGCTCGGCTTCGCCTAGTCTCGGCAGATGAACAGCGAGCATTAGTGCGGAAAGTTCTGCTTTTCTCGGGGCATTAGTGCCGGTCTCGAATAAAGCTTTTTCCCTCGTGCAAACTTAAGTCGGTCAGTAGAGAATCGGTAGAAGACGCGGCTACTGAAAGCTCAACTCTTCACGTTCATGTGGGTTAACGACCCTTTCGGCCGCGTCCGACCCGCGCGCCGAGAGCGGCGCATCACACTTGAGTACGAATCACTCGCTACCCTGCTTGTCCTGGCCTTTTAGCCTCGTCATCTCGCGTTGTCTTATTCACTTCTGTCCGCACTATGGCTGGAACTGGGTGCTTGTGCCACTGAAGCCCATCCATCATCGTGCAGGCGTCCCAACTCATCGCTGCCGCTGCTTTCCACGAGCTCTTTGGAGACTGCAATATCTCCTTCTTTCCTATCCGTGGCCGCCGATCTCGCCCCGAGAAAGCAAGATGGGAGCGCAGATGTGTCTCCCCCCGCATCTCTTTCCCTGTTTGCCGTGTAGGGCCAGTGCCCCCTGTTCCAGAGCTGCCTGTGCGTGGGTAGAGGAGCCGGGTTTTGGCGTTTTGGGCGCCCCAAGGCCTTCGTCCTTGAGCGCTCGTCTGGTGCGCCGCGAGACGCACGCATGGGATGATGAGGAGGAGGAGGAATCTCACCGGTCCCAGACGCGAGGGGGTGCTGCTGCTTTCGTTCTGTGTGCGCACGTGTTTAGTATATGCGCATTTGCCGGCGCCCGACGGCGGCGACTTCCAGCTGAGCCGAACCTTGGAATAACCCGGGCGGCCCCGCCCACTGTCGTATCAGCGACTTGCTGCTCGAGAGTTGCGGTGGCGTGTACTTCTCGATCAGGGTCTCCCTCCCTGATCACTGGGTCATCCGGCGTTTTTACGTCGATAGTTACGACGGGGTGGAAGACGGGAATGCTTACCTGAAGAGCATAGCTATTCATTTGCCGCTGCTCTTACTGCTGTAAGTTTATTTGCCTTGGTATCTCGTACATCGGCAGTCACTTGGGCTTGCAGCCTTATCGGAGGAGTCGATAGGTTTATACCATTCTTCGTGTCTCGACGAATTTCACACTTTACTAATACTACCCGCTGCGGTGGTACAGTCTTTAGGGCTCTCGACTGCTGTGCCCAAGGATGCGGGATCGAATCCCAGCCATGGCGGCCGCTTTTCTATGGAGGTGGAAAACAAGGTGCCCTTGTGCTGTACGATGCCAGTGCATCTTAAAGAACCCCAGGTGATCGAAATTTCTGAAGCGGGATGGAAACAGCAGCACGGCACCGGGGATCACCGGAGTCACGGCCGGCTTCCGCATAGCTTATAAATAAGCGAAGTGTACGGCCTCAGTATTGCAGCTCAATAGCCTCACGTGACATTGTGATACGGAGGAACAAAAGTTCGGTGCATGAGGTTTGACTGGGTTTTTCGGCGTTCTGCTCGCGAAGAACGGCGCGAGAGGATAGGACGGGGTACAAGCTTTTTGTCCGCCTTTCGTGTGCCCACATTTGTTCTAGGGCGCTGTTATTCGTGTACAAGGAAACGAGGATCAGACTCCGTGTAATTCGAGTGTTCCAAAACTCTAGTTTTATTGCTCCAAAGCTGCTCCAAAATAGTTTTATTACTGCTCCCCCAGCTTCTCCAAACTGCTTGAGCCTGCTTCCTCCCCTGTGAGTGCGTTAGGCGGAGAGATACACTCGATCTCGTTGTTAATCCAGGAGCGCTTGCGGAGCAGAAAAAAATCATGCAAGGGTATACCGCGCCCAAATTCCGGTTTGCTCCCATTCCCCCCAAAATTCACCCCTGTCTCCACTCTGGGCGTAGGGCAGCTCGTGCTCGCCACATCCAGAAGCACTATGCAAGTAATGACTCGGTCCGCTACTGTGGTGCTGCTCCCCTACCTGAATCGCTCTGCAACATCAATGTCCGTTACTGACTACGCAGACTCTCCTGCCCTTACTACCTCTGTCTACCTCCGACATCACTGATGCTGAAGAAAATGTCATAACCCTTGCCATCCTACCCCACGCTGAGCGTGTCATCATCATCACGGACTCTCAGGTGGCCCTTCGCCTTTACTAAACAGGTCGCGTCACCCCTCGATCCCTCCACATCCTCCGCCATAACCTAAGCCCCAATACGCAAGTAGAACTCCTGTGGGCACCTGGGCATAATCTGGTGACCGGCAATCAGCAGGCACATCAACTCGCCCGCGAATGCATCAACCGGGCAGCCAGCGGGTTGACGTCTCAGTCGGTCCAGACCCTCACCCCGGTCGTCACTCCCGACCTCCTTCTACATTATCACGCCCGCCGATACGACTTGCCTCACCCTCACCTCAATCGCGCTGAGGCTTTGGCGTGGCGCCAGCTGCAAGTGGGCGCCTATCCCAACCTCGCGCACATACACCGCGTCTACCCCTGTCAGTTCTGCTGCACATGTCCCACTACGACGCCTACCCCTCCCTGTATTTCCTGTATCACGTCACGTGGGCTTGCCTCGTCATCACATCTCTCCCACCTATAACCGATCATGACCCAGCTGCATGGAACGCAGCCCTCCGCTCGACACACTTCAGCGACCAGCAGTCGCTGGTGACCAGGGCGCGGGTGGCGGCAACTGGAGCTCTGGACTGAGAACCCTACCTGTGCACAAGAGTTGTAAATACATGTTTTCTCCAAGGGGGCTCATGTGGGAGCGCTCTCGTAAGGCGGATAGCAGTGGAGAGGCACGGTGATCCGTCACCAGTCACATGCGCGTGCGGCGGAGGCGCACTTTTGCTAGAAATTTGCGCTGAGTGCGTCTACAATTTTTAGACAAAAAACTGCTTGCTCTACCGCTCCGCTTCATATAGACCGCGGTACGGTTTTTTTCTCCCATTGGTTCGACAGTGGGTCGCCGGTGATGTTCGCCTTGCCCGCCGCGATTCAATAATTTATAGCTCCGCCGCTCATCGCTGGGGCAAGCGCGTCAGCGTCGCGTGCCGGACGTCACCGCCCTCTCCTCTCTCCCCGGACGTTCAGGGGAGGCGAGAGGCACACGCGACGGAAGCGCGGCACGACGGCCTTTTGCAAGGCAGTGAGGTGTGCGTGCGCGCGTCCACATGCACTCATCACCGCGTCGCTTCCTTTCGCTGCGGTGCGTTTGTCGCCCGCTGGCCGGATCCCCTTCTTCTTCCTCTCTCTGACAGGTGTCGAGGGAACACAGCTGCGCGTCGTGCTTGCACTTGCTGTCGTCTTGACGCTGTTCTTCGTAGAGCCGTGCCCTGGAAGGAGGAACCACGCTTGACGGGGTAACGGACACCGGCCTTCGTTTGCGCGCCCCGCTGCGGTGACTCAGTGGCCGTGCCGTTCGGCTCTCAAGTCCCATAGGTCACAGAATGTAATAGCGACCGATTTTTGGAATGGACAAAATTCGAAAAATGTACCGCGCAGTCTATGGTGTCGTCATCATCACCAGCCTGACTGCGTCCACTCCGAGACAAAGACCTCTCTCATATCCCTTGAGTTAACGCGGTTCTGTGCAAGCGGTGTCCACGTTGTCTGCGCAAGCTTCATACGCCCACCTGACTTTCCGTCGCCCCGTGCAGCGTACGGCTCCATTTGGAAATGGTCCGTTACCCCTTACACAGATATGTTACCTTGTCTTCGCACTACGTGCCCTAACCGTACGTATTCCCTGCCTCCGATGGGAATACGCGGTTTCACGCACGTTTAAAAAGCGCAAGTGGCAGAAATTTCTTCGGAGCCCTCCGCTCTACTACGGCAACTTTTCCCCTCCTTCTCCCCTTCTTTACATCTTCATTTACGACGCAGTGCGCTGCAAGAGTGTCACAGTGCATTTCATTTGCATTTTTGCTATCATACTGTAATTTCTTTTCTCTGGTTCGGTCTTCCATATAAACCGCTTCCGTGTGCCGTGCGATACCAGGGGGCTCCTGTATTTAGGTTGTCGTCAAAGTTCAGCTGCAGCCCTCCGGTACGGTATCTCCTTCTCTTTTCTCCTCCTTTCACTCCCGCATTCACCCGCCGCGTTTGACACAGACTTTGCCGTTCGGATGCTTATCCTAGGGTCGCTGGGTTGTCCGTGCACGGTGGCCGTATTTCGGTGCATTGGAAATACAAAAGCGGTCGTACCAGCTTGTACTCTGCGATGTTACGTTGCAGAGACCTGGGTGGTCTAAATTACTTCGGAGACCTTCACTACAGCGTTCAATACAGTCAATGTAGCGCGTGGGGCGATAAACTACATGATTTACATTTTTAAAATGTCACTTCCCCTCCGTTCTTTCCCCCTCGGCGCGGTAAAGCAGAGCCGCCTAAAAAAAAATCTATACAGTGCTGGTTAGGTATCTGCTAAGAAGTCAGGCATTTACTGCGTCTTTCCTTCTCCCAGCGTAGTTCTTTTTCTTGTATTTTGCACATGTTTTTACGCGTGTACGTGCGCTGCGGTTGGGCGATTTGCAAGGAAGAATGGAATTACGTCGCCGAGGAAGAGCGAGGACGAATCTTTCTGTCCTTGTCAGTGCGGCCGCGACGCAGAGAGAGAGAGAGAGAAAAGAAATGGGTCCTGTGTGGCCTTGCCTTTATGGTGCTTGTTTCCCGCAGCCAGAATAGGGGACGTGCTGTCGCGAGTGGATCAGGCAGAGAGGCTATGCGTGGTGGCGCGGGCCAGCCAGATCGCACCGACTCGCTGGTGCCATATTGGTGACAGGGGATACAATGTATGCAACATTTCGTACCTTTTCCGGGGATTTTCAGGGCTGCTGTCCTGCCCGGAGTCTGGACACACAGGAGTCTGGGGATAGTGATGCAAGGTTGGCTTTGAGGAGCGAGCAGGTAATTCTCGGAGGCTGAAAGGTTTTGTTGCATTGCGCTGAGCGTATTCATGCTGGATTCTTGGGCTGTGTTGCATCCCCACATAGTTGCCAATGGTGAGGAACGGCTGTGTAAGAGTTGAATGCCTGGTCCACCGCCTTTCTTAAGGCCAAATGATACATTACAGTTCTTGGTATGGTGGATGAAAAGGAGCGGAATATCGCCTAGGTGTGCATGCAGTGTAGCATAAGGAAGCGAAATTGAAGAAATGTTGCGGCTGCCTTCGGACGCGGCTTACTCTGCAATAAGTGATGACGGCAGTTTCCTATGAAGTGGGCGTAGGTCACTTCATGCTATTGATGACGATATTATAGCGATGATCCCGTGGCGAAACAATTCTGGGGCTCTCTCTGTATACGGCTGGTCGATCGCTTTTGTTCATACGTCATGCGCTGTCGTGGGAAACTTGCGTCATCGGTTAGATGAAAGTAGAAGTGTGTTACAAGAAGGAAGGGATGGATGGAAGTACCGGGCAAACAAGAGAGAGGGAATAAAAACGATAGAATGGTGGGAAGACGAACGAGATAACAAAAGCGGACATCATTGTTCATGTTTTTTCGCGACTGTTTATCATCGCGCGCGAGCGTCTGATCAGCCTTTCTGCCCGCGATAACGTTCAGTCACGCCGTACTATTCTCTTCTCTCTTGCTCGCTCTTTGAAACCAACGCCAGCGTCAAGGCGCCAACGCCTTCTGCGCTTGGCGTACCTATTGCGCCGAACCGGTGTGCCGAGTTGCCGCCGCCGCGCCTTGGTCGGCCGCTTTGTTCGCGTGACGCCACCAAGGAAGCGAGGACGACAGCGACGCGAAAGACGAGCACGCCTCCCCCCCCCCCCCCCCCCCCCCTCCCCCCGCCTGCCTGGCGTCTTCTACTTCTCCCCTCTTGCGTGCGGCCGCAGCCCCGCGCTAGCCCGCCACGCGGTGGTCACTTTCCTTTCTGTTCGTTTACCACTTTCTCACCCTTGCCCTCCCACCCTGGTGCCCTCATTCTTGTCTTCTTTTATGGCCCGTCTCTTCCTCTCTTCCTACGTCCTAGTCTGTGTTCAATCTCCCACTCTTCTCTCTCTGTCGCTCACACTCTCGTGTAATCTCCCGCCACGACTGGCGTGCGCGCCGTCGCGGTGTGCTACTCTGCCCATCCGGTGAGCGTGCGTGTGGCGCAGAGCGTGAAAGGGTAAAGGCGACTCTCGGCAGACACATCGCTGTTGGAGATGGAAGCTGTGCTATGACGCAGAAAAGGGACAACAAGACAAAAGGACAGTGTGCCCCCCCCCCCCCCTCCCCCTCGTTGTTTTTTCTTTCATCCTCTTCGTCGCGCCTATATCGATGTCGCGTCGACGACACAGCTAGGGAGCCGAGCCGCCAGCACGCGTCCTTTCTCTGCGTCGCCGAGTGAATTCCGTGCAGCGTAGCCGGAGCTTTGCTGTGTCTTGCTCCTCCGCGTTCTTCCCAACCGGCCTCTACGTATTATGCGCCTGCCATGGCCGACACAACAGTTTGGGGAATGGGGATTGCCGTTTTTCCCTGTCGTGTCTTGTGTCAGTGCTAACGAGCTGAAAAAAAAAAAAAAGAATGGAAAGACAGAACAACGAGCGCTTCTATAATATTGCGCGTGCACGCTGTTGGCGGCGGGGCAGTGCATTGTGTCGCTTGTAAAGCTGTTCGTCCTAGTGTCCCCATCTTCGACGCTGCCTGGCGCCTGGGGCGGTTGTTGCACAAAGGGATCACGATGGAGCATCGGAGGGCAATGACGGCTGGCCTCTGGGGAGCAACGCGCACTGCGCGCTCTGTTTTTTTGTTTTTCTTTTTTTTTTGCACTTTGCAGCTTTCGTCGTTGTCTTCATCGTTCCTCGCCACTTCGTTAATCTCTCGGCCTCCGTGGGGTAGCAGTTGGGTGCGGATCTCTCTTACCACCTCGTAATTCTGCACTATGACGCCCTTATTTTTCAAACAGGCGCATATCGCGTCCTTGTGTGCCATGCCTTCTTTCCACTCTCCTCCGGTGATGTCCCTTTTTAGACGTCTCTCTCCTTCTCTCATTCATTTCCTTTCTCCCCCCTTTGCCTCTTGCCTTTCTGTTCATTTTTTTTTTTTTTTTTCTTTTGTTCGCCCTGCTGCCATCCTTCACGGCCTTCACTCGACCGCGAGCGATCGAATTGCGCCACGGCTCGAACGAGATTGGCCCTCCTTTCTGCCCCCTTTCCTTCTCTCCTCTCTACCTTCATACGAGTGGGAGGAGGGAAAAAGGGCGCGAGGGAGCCGTTTTCGCGCGGGTGACACCCCGCGGTGACAGTGGAACGAGGCTCTCTCTAATCGCCGTCTCGTTTCTGACGTGCCCGTGCAACGTTGGAAGCGGCGGTTCTGTGTGTGCTGGCGTGAAGGGCCGAGGAAAAGGGGAGGTAGGAGGAGGAGAGACTCATGCACGTGCGCCTGCCTACCTACCTCTCGGATACTTAATCGGCCGCTCTTTCGTTCCTTGGACTCTCCAGTGCGGCAGCTGTCGCGGAGGTGCTGCTGACACAGGTGTACGTGTCGTGTTAATCATCTAAGTGTGGCGCCCGCTTGCACTGGCGCCGGCAGAAGAACAAACAGGAAAAGAAATTGTAGCTGGCGGCGCCTGCTCCAGCTTTTTTGTACGTTACCTTTCCGCTGTTGTTTTCCTTTTAATTTATTTATTTATTTATTTATTTTTTATTATTAGTTGAGCACACGCGTGCTCGCCTTGTGAAGGTTAGTCTACCGAAAGGTCGGCTTCACCGTTCGGAACAGGACGAACCGAACCCCGTCCTGTCGCAGCCTCAACTCGTCGTCGCGAGAAAGGATCATTGCTTTCAGGGCGCTGTGCCGCGCAGCCAGCCACTGGTCATAATGATGTCTGCCGTCGGTTGAAGCGGTTGAAGCGCTGAAAAGCTTCCCGCTAAACGGCAGGTAACCGCTGTGGTAATTTCCGTATCTCCTGGGGAGGTTTAGTTAATGTCTTGCTTGTCATTTGTTAGGTTGCACTGTGTTCTGGAATGAGACTGTTCCTCGACTCCCTGCCTTCGTGGTGGCCATCGAGGGCGCTCGTGTACTCAACAACGGTCAGGACTAAGTGCGAGGCCCAGCTCGTTGCTGATGAACGACGTGGTGTCGCATCAGGAGGAGCGTGCGATTCGGATGGCGGCGGATGGTCGACTACACATCGATCAACCGCACCACCGGTGTAACCCAGGTACAGATACTCTGTATTCAATAGTGGATCTACTGTTTGCCCTTACACACGTATGCCAAATCACGTAAGCAGTGTTTCCGCCTGCCGTTTCATGCAGGGGAGAAAGGAGAGCGTTGCGAACGACTACAGCGTGTCACGCTTTTTTTTTCGCGACAGACTTTAGTGATTCAGCCTAACGCGCTCACGTCCGGCTTTTTTCCTTCCTGACCGATCGCGATCAGCTCGATTCCGCTTAATGAACGGGTGGCGTCTCTCGAATTATCGACGTTCCCCGAAGGGACGGGGTGGGGGGCCGGGATATGATGCTATGCTCGGCACGCTGCTATGTTAAGGATAGGTGGGGTAAGGTCCCCCTCCTCACCCTGATGGTTCACTTTCACGGGTCGTTTGTCGAGCGGCCGTTGTGGCGTGGTTGGCCATTACGTGACGCGCCTCGGGCATTACAGCGTGTTGGAGGTATGCGAGAGCGGAAACGAAGGAAAGGGATAGCCTCTTCACTCCCCCCGTCCCCCCTCGCGCCTTCCATTCACTGATGGCGATGAATAATGAACGCCCAATTTGGTCATCGGAACACGTCCGTTCGATGCGGCGGGGAGGGCTTCCCTTGTCTGTCCGGCTAGTCCTGGGAGCTGGCGAACGCACTTGGTCTGCTGGCCACCCCCCCAAACCATTTTTCTCTCTGCGCGCGGGCGCCAGCTCCTACGCGAAGCGAGGTTCGGCTTGCCCGCAAGGTGACACTGTATGAGGTGAAGCACGCTTGCCGGTGGCATCGGCTCACTGTGGTCTATTGCTTGCCTGTGCATGGTCACTGACGGCCGAACACTTATGAACCTTGACGCTGGTCTCGTTTCAAGGGGATGCGGTCTGACTTGAATACGTCAGTGACATAAGTTTACATATATTTTGACGTACACGGAAGGCAAATGCGCTCAAAAATGAAGGCGAGTCCTCAGAATCCGCCAGCGACTGTCTGGTGCTGTTCCCGTGTGCGGTGTGCAGTAGACAGTGACTCAAATATTCGTATTTGTGAGAGATTTATTTCTGATATGATTGATTTATTCGCACATGGCAGTTGTTTCTTTATACGATTGCTTATTAGCGCGACACGTTGTTTGCGGCATCGGGTAGTGTCAGTAACCGCCGACAGAGCTGTAGTGTGTCGTTGCGCGGCCGGCTGCGTAGTGTAGCGTATGTTGTCGATTTATAATAATAATAATAATAATAATAATAATAATAATAATAATAATAATAATAATAATAATAATAATAATAATAATAATAATAATGTCTATTGAGTTTAAGGCGAAATCGTTTCTAGGCTCGTGGTGACGTTCTTGTCCGTTCGCCGGCAGTGTCCGCCGCCTAAAGCTCAGAAAAAAAAAAAAAAAAACTGTCTCCACCGGATATTGATCTACTATCCCTCCGATTCCTAGCCTAGTGCGCTAACCGATTGTACTTCTTCTTGTCTAGCGGGAGCATTATAGTAGCGATGAAAAGGACAGTGCAGTTAGTGAAAATAATAATGAGGATTGTGACGCTACATTTAGTGACAATGATAGGGATCATAATAACAATGACAGTTATGCGCATTTAGTTTGTAGTGGTGATAGTAGCGCTAGTGATGATAGTAGTAGTAGGGATGAAAATGACGATGCAGTTAGTGAAAACAGTCCTGTAAAGTGGATATCGCCGCTTTCGCTTTTAAGGTGGTTTAAGCGCAGTCTTGTATTTTTTTTTTTATTTCAAAAGAAACGCTGTACTATACATGAGATGAACTGGATGTCCCCCCAATAAAGAAAAACGGACAGTATAAGGATGTTCGGTAACAATTTCTCTCGCACCGTATTAATTCGTCGGCTTTTTTGGCGTTTAGGTATTATTCTTTACCTATTTTTCCATGGACAAAAGAGCGCATCTCTAACGTCGTATGTATATATATGGCGGAGTGAGCGATTTCAATTTGCCAAATTCAATGAATGGGGCCGCATAGAAACTATACTAGGCCTAGCAGGGTCGATGTGTAGGCCAGTTGGTGAGACATAAGGAAAATAAAACCGCAGCAAGCACAGGACGGAGGGTGGAGACAACACCGCCCTGTGTTGTCGCCACCCTCCGTCCTGGGTCTGCTGCGGTTTTATTTTCCGTATACTAGGCCTTTCTGGTAGCGATTAATGCGGCCTTTGTTTGACAGCAATTCACATATGAAATGCCGCGAAACTCTGCTTCCTTCCGCGCCGGAAGCGTTTGAAGTAAACAGCATTATGCGCCGAACGGGATAACGTTTGCTTATATAAGGCATTGGTGCGTGTATATTTCTCGTTAAATTTGGCCGGGCTGTAGAATGTCTTTTTTTTTTTTTTTTTTTTTTTTTTGCCGTACTACGGAATGGGTAGTATATCGGATGCTCTTGCGGGCAACAATTTTGGATGCGTGGTAAAGTGTTCGGAGCTGAGGGAGACAGCCGGACATGCCTCACCACTGCGTTGTCGCTTGCTCCGTTTCACAGTATATGTATGCAGCACTAAAATATGTTAGGAAGAGCGGCCTGGGGCAATAATGACGACGCGCACGGAATTATTGGGGGCACACAACACATTCTTACACCGTGACCGACAAACGCAAGGGCCCCCACCGTGGTGGTGCAGTGGTTAGGGCGCTCGACAACTAGTGGTGGTGCAGTGGTTAGGGCGCTCGACAACTATGCCCAAGTATGCGGGATCCAATCCCGGCCTCGGTGGCCGCTTTTCGATGTAGGCGAAAATGAACTCGCCCATGTGCTGCACGTTAAAGAAATCCAGGTGGTCGAAATTTCCGAAGCCCTCCGCTACGGCGTCTCTCATAGCCTGAGTCGCTTTGGAACGTATTCAACCCCACAAACAAACCAACCGATAAGCGCGAAGTGTAGCCGCGTCGTCCTATATGACCTTGACCGCTTTTATCTTTCGTTCTGCGAAAAACATGTGAAACGGTGCAAGTCGGATTAGCTTTGATCCGTGTTAAATGTTACATCGCTTTCACATTTTCGGCGGAAAGCGGGGATTGCGAGAGAGCCAGTCCAGTGCTGCCACTTTGTGCGTATCAAAGAAAACTGTGTGTATTTTCGTCCGCTTTCATATTCGTCATGCCTCATAAATAGATGTAGGCAAAAAAACAAGCTGCCCATAAGATACTGCGTGTATAGTCACTTAGAGCCAATGGACTGGTCGAATCGCGTGGGTTCAGATGCCGAAACGTACTCGTACCGGCCGCACCACAAATATTGAATTCACAGATTGACGTCATCCCCTGTGTGGGACGAAGTGACTCGCTGCAGTCTGGAACCCGTGGTAAGGCCCGATGGAAAAGGAGCGGCTCCAGCTCTTCCTTTCGCAATTTCGTCTTTATTATTGCATTGGGGAAGTACTTTCTTTGAAAGTGGATGTTTTCGCTGCGTCTTTTTTTTTTTTTTTTTTTTTATCCCGTCGAAGAAGAAATTAAATGACTGCGGGACGCGATTCTTCTTGCTAAAGGCAAATTTCCAAAGCATTGCGACTAACACTGGAAACTGCTTGCGCCTGTCTTGTCCAGTTTTCTGTTGGAGCGGAGCTACTGATCTGAACTAGCCCACGAACAAATTGCGCTATAAGAAGCCTTTCGTAGAGGTCAAGGCGTACGTGTCCGAAGTGCTTACGACGTATGTTACCTGCGAGGTCAGATACTTGTTTTTTTCTTTTTTCGTTTACGACGGCTTTCCGCAAATGTTCTCCCGTATACGTATAGTAGTGCGTAATCCACGAGGCGCCGCGCAGTGTCAGCTCTTCTCCGCCGCCTCCGGATCCTTTATCGGGAGCATAAGGCCTATCGGAAACGCATTTGTTCGCGCTGCAGGAGAAAGACGCCGCCTAAGGCGCCATCTCCCTCCACCCCACTGCAGCAGCTGCCTAATGTGGACGCGCACGCGTCGCAGCTGTTTTTTTTTTCGCCGCCTAAGCGAAGCTGCCACGCGCCCTCGGAGAGGATGGAAGTAGGCGTTTCGCCAGCACCGCCAGAACTCCGTGTCTTGCGTGTTTTTGCCCCCCGCCCACTCCTGCTGATGCTGCCTGTGCAAAGCTGCTTCTCCGATGCCGTCTCACCGGGCCTGCATTCCCCGTCCCTTGTGTATGCGTGTGCGTGTGTCTGTAGTCGCGCACGCTCGTGGACTCTTCCCTCCGCACCGGAGTCATCTGAAGCGTCTCTACCTCTGCGGCGATGGTGCCGCGATCCCGGAATTCGTTTTCCGGCCTCTTACGCCGCCGCCACCCGTGTGTTTTCTTTTCCGGGGCCTTTTACTGCTACTTCGCTGGTTCGGCTGCTTCTTCGACCCCCCTCCCCTCCTCTCTCTCTCTCTCTCTCTCTCTCTCTCTCTCTCTCTCTCTCTCTCTCTCTCTCTCTCTCTCTCTCTCTCCCCCGATCGGTATACCCCGGGTCATGGCCTGGCATTTTCTTTTTCTTTCTTCACTTCCGTTTCGATTCCCACCGTTCTTCTTTTTTTTTTTCCTCATTTCCTTGTTTTTCCTGTCGAACCTTCTCCTCTTCGCGTTTTCCGATCACGTCCACGTTACTCGTGCGCGAGCTCTCCCGAATGCGCGATATATTCGCCGACGAGACCCGCCCTGAAAGATTCAGCGATCTTCTCCGTCCCTTCCTCCTTCTTGCACTGGGTGCTGCCCTCCCCTCCGACGGCCCAAGCCTCGAAATCGGCTCATACTGCTGCTCTTCGAGCAAGATTCGAAGGCGGGGGAGAGACTGGAAAGAAAGGGGAGATGCGCCGCGGCTTACAGCCTTTCCTTTCTTCCCCATCCCTTTAGACCCCCTCGTTGCCTTTACTTGCTGACTTCCTCTGCTTTCGCATGATTACCTTGCGCGAGCGCGCGTCCGTGCGTGGGTGCCCGCGTGTCTCTGTTTGTGCGTGTATGTCTCTGGCACTCGCGGTTTCTGCCACCACACCGAGCTGCGTGGAATACATTTTCCCGGCGCCCTCGGGGCTGACTCCTGTGCGCGCAGTTGTTCTTGGCCACTCGCCCGGGACGGGAATCAGAGTGCGCGTGCACAGGGGGCCCTGTTAGAGCGAGAGCGCCGAAGTAGCGAGGGGTAGGGTGTGGGAGAGGGTGGGGTAAAACGAAGGCATACTAGTGGCCTCGCGCCCCTCTGCCGCTTAGGTCGGAACAACCATTTTATGGACTTTATTCCTCGCCCCGTATCCTCTTCCCGTTGCGTACCACCGATGCTCTCCTTCATCCGTGTTGCGCGGGCCCGCCACTGCATTTTTCCATTTTTTTTTTCATCTCTGCGTTCTGTCCACTGGCCGAACTCGCTTTCTTTTGTGCTTTTCGGTCTTTTGGCCCCCGATCTTCTGTTATGCTGAGGAAGAAGCCGGTTGCGCGAGCGATGTCGATAAGGGAGTGCAGTTTGCCGCGCGTGTATGGCGATAAATGTGCGGATATACGACGGGGCGTGTCTTGGAAAAGGAACCGCGATCGAATGGATGCGTGGATAATGGGAAATGGGGAAGAAAACGTAGCCGAAACTATAGCATCCCGATTCTGAAAGCGGGAGTCTCGCTCTCTCACGTTTGAGGCTGAGACCGTGGGGGGCTGTCTGCTGCCCGATTGTCAGTGCTGTATTGGATCACGACGGGAGAAAGTATATGTTTAGAAGCGTGAAATGCTGGGCGAGTTGGTACATGTTCAAAAGAAAAAGACGAAGGACCAGACGGTGTGTGCGTGTGTGTGTGGTCCTACGTCTTTCTCGCTGTTTTTTTTTTTTCTTTTTTCTTTTTTTTTTTTTTTTTTTGCGCCTGGGAAGGGCTCCATGTGTCTCCTCTTGTTCGGGGCAGGCGCGGTGCCGCGCAATCGACCTGTACAGGCTTATTCTGTTGTAGCTCTTCTCGGCGGGTGTCTGATTTCTAATTCGTTAATATGGCTGCTAATGTTTTGGGCGAGTATTTTATTAATCGTGGTTGGAGTTGAACCCAAGAAGGGTGGTAATGGTATACAGTTCATCGTTGAGTACGGCGGTCGCTTTTTCCAAGCGTAACGTTCAAACCTTCGAGGTAAGGCGATAATTACGTTCAATCCCGATAAAGAATTCGCAGTCTATATTTTTTCAAGTTTTCAATATCATAGAAGATAAATTCCGAAACCAGAGATCGATGGCGCTCCATTGATCGCGTTCGGGACTTGGAATGTCGACCTTTCGCGTAGCTCGGTGATTGAGTAATGTTTATAAAATTAGGCTTTCGAAAAGAGCGAAGATAGTGCGCTATTTCTCTTCGACTCTAAGCTTGTAGTCGTAGCATTGGTTGTTTTTATCCTCACGTGCAAAAGGCGCGTGCCTCAAAGTGGATGGGCATTTACCAAGACTGTAGTGTGGTAACAAAAAATTCATAATTCCCGAAAACATGTTGTATTATAAAATTGAACTCATGGGTACTTTAATGTAAACAGCGAATTTATTTTTGCGGGGTGGATGAGAAATTAGAGGGAAGAGCGGACTTCTTGTGAAGCGTCCTAATTTTGCGCGTTCAGTTGTAAATGTCGTTAACTATAATAATTTGGCATAACTTTTGTTTCTCTCTCTCCTTTCGTGGGACGCGTTCCCCTTCTAATTCCACTAACCTAAACCACTGATGCATTTAATCTGCGGTTCACCTCTCCGCTTGCAGCAGGTCTGCAGCCCTCGCGCGAGCAGTGCTGGCACGTCTCGGGTGGCAGCTTTCTCTGCTTTTCCAGGTTTTTTCTTTTCCCCACAGCGGCCTTTCTGAGCGGAGGTTTCGGTTTTCCGTGGGCAGCACTGCCGCTTGCGTCGAAGACGAAACCCGGGACGCAATCACAGAGTGGAGAAAGGAAAAAGAAAAAGGGAAAAAAAAAGGGATGAAGATATACGGTCACGCGGGAAAAAGGGATGATGGCCTCGGTCTTGGCCCCGCCAGAAATATGAAGCCGCGGAGGGGGCAAGATGGGGATGGCGGGAGGGGGGCCTACGTCGTCATCAGCATCATCGTTTTCTCCTCGCGCTGGCAAAACAAACCTCGATCGCTGAATGTAAGAGGAAGAGGAGAAGCAAAATAAAAACAAAAATAACGAGGGGAAGAAAAAAAGGGACGCAGGGTGCTGTGCGCATTGAGAATCGATTTCCGCTTGGGTCTCCTGCCGCACTTCTCGACTTTCTCTCCGTGCGCAAGGATCGCTGCTTCTTTTCGTCCGCTCAACCGCTACTGATCGAGTAGTACAGTGGCTAGGGAGGGGGGGGGGGGGGGGGGGGGGGGCTTTGGTTAGCGAGTGAGGTGAAGTAGGTAGGTAGGTGCGGCGGCTTCTCGCTTGGTTGGTTTCACTTGACGGCGGAGTTGCCCTGATGGACCTCAGGTGTGTGCCCTCCAAGCGCCTGGAACGGCGCACACACACGCGTCTGTATAGAATAGCCACAGTCTACGGCTTTGGCTGGCTTCGGCTTCTCTCACCTTAGCAGGTTCTGGGGGAAGCAGTTTGGTGAGGACGCACATAGCACTTCCTTTTTAAAGGATTCAGGGGCGAGGAGGAGTTTCTTCGGTGTAAATGGAGTAATTTAAGAGAGCACGTTGTTGGGGGGAGTCGGTCGTGCATAGTTAAACAAGGGAGTTGCGCTAAAAAAGACACGTTTTTAGCGCAATTTTCTTGTTTAAGTGAATGGAGTACATTTTACTGAATCGATTGGGCAAGCTGGCCCTACTGAAAAACCAAAAGTTCTACGAGGCAATAACCTCATAAAATCTCATCTAATCGCATGGACTTTCATACGGTGCACATCATTATCATAAAATATCGTACATTATTTATGATAATGTACAAAAAACTATGAGACCTTATGCAGTTATATGCGACTTATATATATGTGGTTTCTTATGTGAATTGAGGAGAGAGACCGCCGGTCTCCTCCGTAGCCGGGATGCTGCCTGCGTCCGTAGCCGGGATGCTGCCTGCGTCCGTAGCCGGGATGTTGCACAATCAACAAGATGTAACTCGCTGAGGTGCGGCCGAAGAGAAAGATGACGCACGACGGAGTACATAACTCGTCAGGAGCGCGCAGAGGCACTCCCTGTATGCTGCGTCGGCTGATGGCACGGCGGTGCCTGGTTAGACTCGTCGGCATTAGGCGAAGGTGGGGTTTTTAGGAGATGCCCATGGCGCGAACATTACCGAGCGTAAAGCTCCCGAATTGTGTATTCCTTGGACCACCGGAGCAGTGACTATCCTGCTTCAGAGGCGTCAAACGGCGGAGACAGCCACCGACTGCATCACCGCACAGTCTTGCCACCTTTCCGTTTACCAAATGAAAATGAAGTGAAACTGCGTTTGCCGTCAAATACAGATGCCGCCATCACCAAAGTTAAACCAATCAAAGCTATCGCAGCCTGACGTCCCGAAGAAGAGGACTTCACCCCCCTCCTCCTTTTTTAACTTCATGGAATTCGCTTTTGCTTTGTAGTTAATCTAAGAGACCCTTCGGAATGAACAGAAAACTGTTTATTTTCCTTTCTCGCGCCAATATTTTTGAACGGAAACGATTCGCCGGCCGGCTCTAGTTAAATGAGCTCGCTCGCGCTGTCTCGGGTTGCCCCTCGGGCCTATTTTCAAACGTCGCGTAATCCGCCGCTCACGCACGCACACGCGGTGTCTGCCCTTCGTTAAAAGGCGGCAGGACAGCTGCTGCGCAGCTCTGGCGTGCACTGACGGCCTTGTTCGGGCCTATATATCGACCCGGGTGTGTAAGGGGCGGCCAGACTTGACTGAAAGCCGGCGCTTGATGACTTTAGAAAGCACTCTCGGCTCTCGAACGAGGAACGAGATCCCGCCAAGAGAGCGGCTAGAAGAAGAGGAAAAGGCGGAGAAGAGCAGCAGCAGGAGGGAGGCAGCCTGGACTGGCAGACTCAGGGAGGCGAGATAATGAGATGTGGGGACGAGAAGAGAAGCAGAAGGGAGACGGGTGCGGGAGACTCGCCTAATTAGGACTCGCGCCAGGTCACGCGGGAAGTAGCGAGGCCCCGACAGGAAGAGGGATGGGGGTGGGCAAAAAAAGGGATGGTTTTTCCTCTAAGGAAGAGACGGGAGGAGGAGAAGGTTGGAAGCGAAACAACGGATTCGCTTGCAGGACGGCGCGGTTGGGAGCAGAGATTCCTAACGAGCGCTGCCAAGACGCGCTACGTGAAATAGAGCCGTGGCCCTAAGCATTATACAAGACTAACCGAACATCGGGAAGAGCTGTGGGCTCCAGGGAAGACGGGGACTGGTGGCGAGCGGCTCTGTGTCTCTGCGGGCGCGGAAAAGAAAGTCACGAGGCTCGGCAATTGTGGGAGTTAGGAATGGACTCGGGAGGTTAGGACTTGACTGGCTGTATGCGGTGCGTTTTGGGCTCCCACGGGTCCGAGTGTCACCGCAGGAGCGACGGCCTGATAATGAGTGATAATCAGCGTGATGTGCCGGCTATCTTATCTCCTTTCAACGGACAGGAGGAAGCGGAAGGAAATGAATACTTTATTTGTGCAACTTATAGGCATGAGTATAGAGTCACCGGGTAATTTTTCCAGTGACTAGGTCCGATTGACGTCCGCGTTTTATTCGGGGTAGCAGTATACGTCTGGGACCGGGACAGCGGGACAATTCTGCTTAATGTAATTCCGTTCTATTTACTTCGTTAATTCTCACCCTCCTTCGTTCACTCTGGCGGAAGGCACCTTGCGCCCATGGCACGGTCTCCCATTATGTATGGAGATGAATCTGTGGTGCAACGTCCCAACGGCCAGGAGTCCCGTCGGCGGCCGGTAAATACTGGCAAGACCGTTGCACACGTTCGGTCCATACATAATGCGCTACGTCACCTCTCATTATTCGCTGTACTATGCTGTGTAGAACATGCTGGCAGTATTCTGCGGAAAGTTAGCGGGACACTGCTCAGCGAACCATTCCATGTAGTTTACCATTGTTCCCTGCGGGTCACTCTCCCATTGGTCAGTGTTGTCCACAAGCACGCTCTGCGCATCAGTTATCTCGGACGCATGTTTCACGAGCCAGCAGAGTGCATAACCATCCCTCTTTCCTGGTGCACAGAGCTCTTGTAATAGTTCGTTTATTTAGCCCGCGCGAGGTTTCGGTTACCCCCTAGGGAGGAGGTTACCTCCGGCTACCTCCCAGTGCCCCCCTGTCCGTCGCCTCTTTACCTCTGCCGCGACTCCTCCAGTACACCGGAGAGCACCTCGGCACGCGTTCGTCTTAGCTGGTTGCGAGCCGTGTCCGCTCACCAGTCCCGAAGCATGTACCAATCTCGGATGTAGAAATGGCGCCGCCCTTTCCGCGCGCACTAACAAATGGCATTCCGGTACGCGAAACTTTGAAAAGGAGCGAAATACAGCCTGATCAGAAATGACTAAATAGGAATTCGATAAAGAGAACGGTCGCAGATCGCGGAGGCTATGTACGAGGAGGGGGCAGGAAAGGAGGTTGGCCCGCATTGAATACCGAGCCAAAAAGCCCAGGCGCACTTCGGTTTTAACGGCATTGGAGGTGCGCTATTTTATGTATCTTCTGTGCAAGGAGATTGCTGCCGCTGAGAGGATAAAAGAGGGAGAAACTCACTTCGTTGAGAGAGGGGGTAGTGAAGGAGCTTTCCCCCGTTCTGTCTTTCTTTCGGGAGCTCGCTCCCTTTTATTCTCTCAGCGGTGGGCTCGAGTTTGACATTATGCGGGGCCGGTGACCGAGATGCGCTGCCACATATATAGTCTCTCGATCCCCTGCGCGTTCCCGTTATGCCTCTTCTTCTTTTTTTTTATTATTATTTTTCTCGCTCTGACTTTTCAAAAGAGAGATCGCATAATCGCAGGGAACGAACTGGCGGTCGAACAAGAGCGGGGTGTGGAGTTCTCCGTCTTTGCTGGGTTCGCAGACTGTGCGACAAGACGCGTCAGCACCCCGCGCACTATCACTCTCTATATATATGCGGTTCCTGTGTATTATGTGTGCGCGCTTTCCATTCGCGGCCCCGATTTTGGCGAAAGAAAAAATAAAAACTGAGTCTGTGAATGTAGTGAACGTGCTTCCCTTTTTTGGTGCATGTGTGTCTTGGTTTTCTTTTTTCTTCTTTTTTTTTTTTTCACCGCACATGTGTTCTGAGGGAAGGGGGGGATTCGAGTGAAGATTTTGTTGTCACTGACTGATGGAGTATTCTGTGTATTCGCAGTTTCTGGGGCCTATTAGGGCACCAGAAACCAGTATTCAGTATGGAGGCGCTCCCTCGCCCGCATGCTGAATTCCAACGTGTCATCGTCTGAGCCAGCTAAGCGTATGATGTAGTGGCCAGCGTATAATGTGTTATTATTGTGGGCAGTCTATATATATATATATATATATATGCGCTCCATCCCAATTTTATTCTCTTAATCCCCTTTCGTGGTCCAGTTCTGCGCTTACATTTCTTAAGTAGACAGATTCGCCTACCATTTCCAGCATTTCGCTACCTATTCTTAACTGCATACTTTCACAGGCTGTTCAGCATTACCTTAGACTTCTGCATATTAATATTTAGGCCTATATTTCTGCTTCTCCTGTGTAGATCATTAATCATTAGTTGCAATTGGTTCCCTGAGTTACTTAGCAAGGCAATATCATCAGCGAATCGCAGATTACTGACATATTCTCCATCGACTCTGATGCCTAACTGCTCCCATTCCATATTCTTCAATGCACCATCTAAGCAAGCTGTAAATAGCACTGGAAAGATCGTGTCTCCTTACCTAACACATTTATTAGTTGAAATTTTATCACTTTCTTTATGCACAACTATGGTTGCTGTGCAGCCACTATAGATATCCTCCAGTACTTTCACATATGGCTCGCCTACGCCCTGATCTCGCAATGACTGCTGAGGTTTTGATCGAGTCAAATGCTTTCTCGTAGTCGGTGGATGCTATGTATAGGGGCTGATTGTATTCCGAGCTTTTTTCTATCACCTGTTTGATAGTATACATATGGTCGATGGTAGAGTACCCTTTCCTAAAAAAACCTGCTTGATCTTTTGGTTATTAAAGTGTAAAGTTGTCCTGATCATATTAGCGATTACCTAAGTAAATACCTTATACGTAACAGACAGTAAGCTGATTGGTCTGTAATTTTTCAAGTGCTTAGTGTCCCCTTTCTTATGAATTAAGATAATGTTAGCGTTCTTCCATGATTCTTACCTTCGATAGAATCAGGCATTGTGTGTACAGGGTGGCCAATTTTTTAGCACGGTATCCCCTCCGTCTTTCAACACTCTGTAGCTACCTGATCCTCACCAGCCGCTTTCCCCTTTCCCCACAAGGCTTTCTTAACCTCGTCCTTCGTTACTTCCGCTTCCGGGACGTCTGATTGCTCGTCACTGCAGTCAATCTCATTTTGTCCTGACTACTTTGGCTACTTTAGAGGTCCGTATAAAACTGGCTACCTTGATTATCTTGTCCATGTTAGTAATGGCATTGCCCGCCTTGTCTCTCAGTTGTCTCACAGTGCATTTTTGCCTATGCCTAATTTCCTCTTTACCGCTTTCAGACTACGACCGTTCTTTAGAGCATGCTCAATTTTCCCCATGTTATACTTCCTTATGTAGGCCACCTTGCGCTTGTTGATTAGCTTTGATATATCTGCCAGTTCTATCCTTTCTGTTGGGTTGGAGATTTTCATACTTTGGCGTTTCTTAATAAAATCTTTCGTCTTCTTAGATAGTTTACCGGTATCCTCTCTAAACATTATGCCGCCTATTTCTACAGGGCGCTCAGTAATGATATCTTTGAAATCATTGTTCATTGCTTCTAGGCTAAGGTCGGCTTCCTCGGTTAGCACTAAATATCTATTCTGTAGCGAGAGCATGAATTCTACTTTTTTCCTTACCGCTGATTTGTTGGACTTCCTCCTCACTGAGCTTTCCCTCTTCAAATCTAGATTATTTCGAGACCTTACCATCCTTCGGTCATTGCATCGAACCTTTCCGCTTACCCCTCCGTCCTGCACAATTCCGGGGTTAGAACACAGTATAAAATCAATTTCATTCCTATCCTCCCCAAAAGTGACATACCCCCCCTCCCCCTTTCCCGCTACGTGCTGGCGACAGTAAATGGGGGGAGGGGGGGGGGTTTCCCCTATTGTACGGGAAATGCGCGGTGAGCTCCTCATTTCGGCTAGAATGACAAAGCTGCTGTCCGTTCCGTTGGTCGTTTTGGAGCGGAACCTGGCGCCGTTTGCAGAGCACTGAGATCCACAGAGCGGTCCTTTTCCGATAGGAGCCGATTTGTCTCCCGGGGTATTATTATTACCACCGCGCCAGCGCACCGCCTTAATAGAGCACCGTTTGTTCCCTCGCCGCCGGTCCCCTGGTTCTCTTCTCGGCCGGTATACATAACCGAGGCGTATCACTCTCTATACTTTTCTCCTCGCGAGCTTCTCCTGCTGCAGAGTTGTGCATGCTGAGCAGCTCACCCGTTCGTTCCCTTTCAGAATGTCCTCGGCTGTATACCGAGCAGGCCAGGCGGGCGATCCTCTCTTTTCGTCGATTGCGGCAAGCAGCGTCAAGGCCGCGACGCCGGCGGTGTGCGCCGGGCATTGTGTTCTCATTCGGGCGCTAACGACCGACACCTCCCTCTCCCGAGCAACCTCCTTCTCATCCCTCGTTGTGCCTCCTCCGCGCGCCGCACACACTTTCCGCTCGTCGGTGTGTTCACTTTCTCATTGTCGCATTGTCGTCGCGGTGCCGGCCGTAAATGCGGTCTGTCCCCAACTGCGCGCTTGGCACATTCTCTGTACGGCAGCCGGCCTTTCTGTCGCTCTCTCTCTGTCCGCGCTGGCGGGGAATTGGTTTTTCCCGGCTTATATGTATGGGCGCTGAGAACTCCATTGGCAGGAATTAGCGCGAACGTGCGAGGAATGAATGCCCGTAAGAAGGATGAGAAGAAAGGCACAGTGGCTGGCTCTGCGGTTGCGCAATTTGCGAATGCTGCCGGAGATTGCGATATGGCCGAACAGGTCACGCGGTGTGTCCGGCCGTTAAGGGAAATCGACGACACGCCATCGCTCGGGTGTATAGTGCATAAGCTCGGCCACCGATTTTTGTGTTGCGGCCTCCGCTGTGCTGTGTTAAACCGTCTCGGTCGCTTCTTTCCCAGACCAACGCGAGTGCATTGATTGTTAGCCGGCCAACGCCTGACCGTTCCGTAGCGTTTATACGCGGAATGAGAGGTATGAGCGTCTTGGTTGGTTGGTTCACAGGAAGGGAAAGGCGCAGTATCTGTCACACTTGCTCTGTGGACACCTGAACCGCGCCTTAAGGGAAGGGATGAAGGTGGGAGTGAAAGTGGATAGAGAGAAAGGGGAGCCATAGTGGAAGGCTACGGAGTAATTTCGACCACCTGGGGATCTTTAACGTGCGCTGACATCGTACAGCACACGGACGCCCCTTCGTTTCGCCTCCATCGAAACGCAGCCGCCGAGGTCGGGTTCGAAACCGGGAATTCTGGGCAGTAGTCGGGCGTCTTACCACTGCACCACCCCGGCGGGGCATGAGCGTCTTGCGCTGTCCAGGATCTCGGCTTTAGATCCGAGCGAAAACGCGCGAACATCGGTCTCCTGTTCAACTGTCTCGCTTTTAAATTATTTCTGTGTTTTTAAGTATTCAACCAGCGCTGTTGGAGTAGCGGGGAGTTTATCAAATTGGCCTCTTGGGTGTTATCTAGAGTGCAATAACAGCTCAAGGGGCTGCAGTTGCTTCTGCAAATAGTGGTCGAAGTCATGGCGTCGGCTTGTTACGAATCATGAATAAGCTGCAAATTACGTCGATTATTTCTCTGCTCGACAGTGAATTGCTGCTTGCGAGAGGAGGAGAAAAATTACTGCGTGTCGCATTGATTTTTGTTGCGTAACGCGCATATTTTGATAACACAACTGCTGAATCATCATCTAGGCTGTACTCACTGCAGTGCGAAGAACAAAGATCGATATCGCTCACGCAACAATCGATCAAAGCGTGTTCTTTCGATATTTTTCCGAAAGGCACACGCAACGCTTTTTGATTTCCTAAAAGTTCTACTACAGTCGGTTCGTAATAAATCACCAGTTTTTTTTTTTTTTTTCGCGCCCATAAAGAGACGGAACAGAGCGCGAGCAGTGCGAGTCGACGCAGAAAGCTAACGAGATACACGCTGCATCACTATAGAGTCACAAAACTAGAGCCCTCCAAAATACCGGCGCAAGACGGTACAGGAGACGCAGTTGGGCGGCTGGGCACCGGCGTCATCGACCGTAATTGGTCGCGCGCCGCATCAGCGCCTCTGAGACCTTCAGCTCTAACTGAACCCGGTGGTTCGTCGTTGGGTCTTCGCGCCCTGGCGGATGCGAAAGCTTGGGGAGCAGTCAAGCCTAAGAGTGTGACGCTTGGGAACATTTGACAGACATCGAGCCACTTGTGGACACAAATGAGCAAACTTTCTAATTACCGCTCGTAATTACGTAGTCACTGTGCATGTACACCACGTGATGTGATATGATAGGGGACCATGCAGGCCTCCCTCTGATCAAGTCGAGTGAACGTGTCTCTCTGTCCTGGCAGCTTACTCTTGGAGGACCAGAGAACACTGGTAAAAGGGGCGAGACAGGCAGTCCTCTTCATCGCGATACTCTGCAGAAGACTCCAAACGTAATGCCATGCTCAATGATAAATTTCTATTTATTTATTCGAATATTTAATGTTGTGTATAAGCGGTTGTTTGGCAAGTCCCATGTGTGTGTGTACGTGTGTGTAAGAGAGAGAGAGACAGATGGGACTGTGGTGACATCTGGTGATGTTTGTTGAATGATAGCACAAAACGAACGGCTACGTGTTCGCGTTATAATAAGTTAACGGTGGTAGGGCACACCCCAGGAACAGTGCAGCAAATGCCACTAAGATGAAGTAGTCGAGGGTTCGACGGCATACCGTCTGGTCAGGAATCATGGTTTGGTGATTGATTCAGTGGTCAGTGACCACTGAATCAATCACCAAACCACTAAGATGAAGTTTAGTTGGACAGATAACCTTGGGTGCAAGCGTGATGTGCTGAAACGCGTTGCAATCGGAACGAACACTTACGGCTGGATAAGCATTACACTTATGTAAGCGTCTGGTGTATCACGTGACAGGTGCGTTACGACGCGTGCGCCCGTCATTTCACCTGTGGCCATGTAGAACACTTTCCACATATTGCTGTAGGGGGGGAATTTATGCTTCAGCTGAAGCTTTTGACCTGTCATTGCCGTCCTATTCGTGCTCTTTGCATGCTTGTTTATAAGAGGACCTTGTACTTACTTTTGAGCGGCTCTTGGCGGGCAAGAAATTGAAACGCGCAGTTCCGTCATTCGCATCGCGGAAGAGCGCCTCTGAAATCCCGATTTGACCCTGAAGTCCTCCCTTACTCTTTTACTTCTCAGCAGACATCCGCGCACAAAATACTGCTACCGCGGAAGCGCATTATTTCCAACCTGGCCCCGTTAACCGTATACCTGCGCACTCTTCTTGTGGCATATACAGTTTCCATGCACTCGTTCACATCTCGTTGTTAGAGCGGTACAAGAATAGAAGCATAGACGCATAGCACACTCTATATAGAGTGTGCTGACACGAGTCTACTATTATACATACCAAGCTTTCGTTTCTATAAGCGTGTGTTTTTATCCAGGGAGCGCATCGCAACCCGTCCTGCGACCGAAAACATCGTGTTCGCCTGCCTCTCTGTTGTAGCGCCGTACTCTGCGCGCTTAATATAGATTACATCCCCCTCTGTTTTTTAATACTTGCACGCTTTGCGCCATGTAAACACAGGCAGTCCGCGGGGGAATAACGGCGGACCCGTCGGCGCGTGCGCGAATTTCCCCGATGCGCAGGCGCTCGCTTTCTCGCGGCCTTTAGCAGCGGACGCCAACGCTCGTTTCCCCTGAGCGAAATGTCAGCAGCCGCGTGTGGGAGGGAATAATACGATGGGTCGCGAGACGGAGAAGCAGCCGCCTGGCTCAATGGGGCGCACCTACAAATGACGACACGCTGTATCGCGTGCAGTGTGTTGCTTCAGGGAATTCACTTTGGGCGGCTGCAGGCACGGGAAATTCCTCCTTCCGCCATCTTATTCCACTTGCCGATGCGGGATCGCCATTGCTGTCTTACGCGTCTTCTGTTCTGAGCTGTATGAACTGACATATCTGCTCCCGAAGTTAACCGATTTATTTATTTATAGGAAGGGAAAGGCGCGGTAACTGTCTCACTTGTTTTCTGTGGACACCGCAACCGCGCCGTAAGGGAAAAGAGGAAATGGGAGGGAAAGTGGAAAGAGGGAAAGAGGAGCCGTAGTGGAGGGCTACGGAGTAATTTCGACCACCTGGGGATCTTTAACGTGCGCTGACATCGCACAGCACACGGACGCCTCTTCGTTTCGCCTCCATCGAAACGCAGCCGCCGAGGTCGGGTTAACCCTGGTACTCCAGCACAGTAGTCGGGCGTCTTACCACTGCACCACCCCGGCGGGGCCTTCCGAAGTTCCCCCATTTACTTTTCTAGTTGGACAGGTGAACACCGGTGCTTTACCAGAGCCTCTAGCAGCGGCCTGGCTGTTGGGAGTGCGAGCTATAGCGACTGATTTCAAACGTGCACATGAGGGGCGGGGAAGAGAGAGAGAGAAAGAGAGAGGGGGGGGGGGGGTTCAAACACCGACTATTTCTCACCTTTATCCAACCCACCTGGTCGGCGAACCCCAACGAGGAGCTATGCAGCGAGTCAAAGACCGTCTAGCCGTCGATGTATCGGGGCATCTAAATTAAGACTGCCAAGCAAAAGCGATTTCCTCCTCAAGATGATGTGCGACGGAGGAGGGATATACTCTCGATTGGAACGCTATCATTTAGAGTATCGGTGCGAAGTACATGGCGCTCAAGGGGATGCGAGGGAAAGGCTGACACTTCTTTTTTTGTAATTGTCAACTGTCACGTTCGATCTGCACTCTCGGATGCGTGAGTTGACCGTTCACCCCTGTAGTAGGTGCTCTTTGAACTTTACGGTCAAAATCGACACTACGATCATCATAATCGGAAAAGAATGAAATTGTCCTTCCTCGGTGCGATAAGGGGGAGACGGAACACTTGATCATGGGGATGTCCTCTGTAAAAATGGCACATCTCACGGTGAGGGACTGGCCAGGGTACATAGCAGATACTAAATATTCAGTTTGCATTCTCTCCGTTACATACTCTTCTCGTGGTCGCCAGCCTGCAGCCTCTCTTGCATCGCCTTTTGCGTGATTTTCGTTATTTCAACACACGCACTTTGAAGGATTTGTATATGCTACTGTCCGAAAAAGGGCAATGTTCTCAAATTAAGGATATCTGTGCTGCGGTGCTGCTAAGGAAAAGGGTGGGACAACAACGCATAGCTAGCCCCGCACAGTTGCGGTCTTTTCAGCTAATTAAGTTTGCAGCTAATCGCTAAAAAAAAAAAAAAGCTGGTGTCGTCTGCTGCAGGTGTTCGTCGAGTTACTACTCCCAGAACTTTATGCACACTAATATCCCTTAAAAAAAAAAAAAAAATATCATACTCGTTAACCACAGTGGCGCACGCGGACATGTCCCGAACTCTAGGTTGCGCATTTGCATCTTCCCCAGCCACTTACCTCCAGCTGTTGAGGGCTATGTGTGCACGCTTCCCTATTCTGCGGCAGATCGCGCGGGGCGCGCACCGCGGAGCATGACGCGGCGCCGCTTGTAATTGGAAAGGCGAGACCTCGTCCTATACTATGCGCGCCGTAGGGAGTTTCTGACCCCCCCCCCCCCTCCTCCCCTATCTTTTGTTTACGTGCGCATGCGCCCTGTTGCGTATTGCGTCTGTTCTGGGGAATAATACGCCTTCGCGACGGCGACCACCGCATCATTTCGGGCGCCCTCTTCCCGCCTCCCTCACGTGGCGTCCCGTGCGTCTCCCTGCAGCGTGACGTCAGCGTGTTTGCGCTCCTCTTCGCTGGGCGCCTTCGATTCCGAGAAAAAAAAAGAACAAAACACCATTCGGTCGAACGCTCCGTCGCTGGCGTAGTTGCGCCTATTATTCTATTGTTCTGACAGTCTGACCTGAACGCCCCGTTAATCTATCTTCACCACGAGGGCTACTTTGCACTCTGCCCTGGACATTCGTTGTTATAATAGATGTTCGTCCGTTCGTTCATTCGTTTTGTTGTTGAGAGAGTATCCAACCAGTTGCAGGTGTCCCCTCCCCGATATTCCATTTAGGCTGGAAGCCGGTCGATCGCCCCTTGTTTAGTAGTCTCGGCGGCAGCTTTTTTATGAGGCGGAAAGCAAGGCATCCATGTGCTGTGCGATCTCAGTGCCCGTTAAAGAACTCCAGGTGGTCGAAATTTCTAGAGTCCTCCACTACGGTGTCTCTCGTAGCCGGAGTAGCTTTTGGACTTTAAACATTATAAACCAAACCAAACATTGTTGAGCAGTCTCCGTCTTTTTTTTCTTTTTTTTTAAGCCAGCCGAAATACGAGTGTGCCTGGTTCGTCTTTCGCGGGCGCCATATTTCATTTTGTTTTGTTAACCAGTACGCCCGATGACAACAGCGCTTGCCAATGCAGAGAATCCACTCAACGACACGTGGCCTTCATTATACCAACTATTGCGCTCATGGTGCGTTTGTTTAGTTTTTTCTTTCTTTATTTCACAGGTTCATTTTGTATCAGACTTTCTCTCTGTTCCCCGTTACTCTGCGAACAACACTAGCTCATCATCTCCGCGCTTCCTGCAGCGTCCAAGTTTGGCCCTTTTCTGCCCAAAGAGCCAAAGTTAGCCATGCAAGTGTGTACCACGCATCCGCCACAAAATCCCACATGACATCGAGCGCAGGCGAAAACGCTTCGCCGCACCCGCTCTCTTCTCACCACCGGAGTCAACCCCGACTTCCTCACCCTGTATCTTCTGGCTCTGTCTGTCTGCACGACTCAGTGGGCGCCAAGCTTCGCAGCCAGAAAGCTCTCGTCGGCGTGTGTGCTCGTCACTTCCGGTTGTCCTGCTGCAGGCGGTGCGGAATCGCGTGGCCGTTGCCTCGTTGCCTTCCCGAAGCAGGCTGACAGCGTTGGCTCGACGAGCAGCCGCGTATTTACGGATTGCGCTCAATACAGCGTCCGTCACTGCCGTTCCGAGAGTGAGTGTATCTAATATAACTGGTAAATAAACGGTGCTCAATATCCGTGGAGAAGCCCTTAGTAGAGAGATTTAGCTTACCGTGATACGCGATCCGCTACCGCAATCCGCCACAGCGCATTCCACTGCGCATGCCCAGATCCCCTTGACGCCGATAGATGGCGCCACATACTTGATGCCGGCACATAGACCTGCCGCGTCGGGACCGATCAGCTTGTGCGCGCCGCCCACGCGCGGCAGAGGGTCGCGGTGGCGAATCGCGGATCACGGTAAGCTAAATCTCTCTAAAAAGGACGTGAAAACTGATAGCCAGGAGAGAAACATTAAACACAGAGTCTCGAGAAGATGGAACCATGAGCGCCTCGTATCCAAAGACGCTTGCTATTGCGATCAGTCGTAGCGCTTCTTTCATTATTATATATTTTCTGTCGGACAACGTGCCGTTTTATTTGACAAAGGCAACAGCGTCTGTTGAAATATTACAGCGGGCGAGGCACAGATTCATGGCGTGCTGATTTTAGAATTTTTGTGTAGTATCCTCAGGTTGTCAGACTTGTGGCCTGACGAGGTCCTTGTTAAAGGGCCACTGTCCAGGGAAGGACCTTTTAAGCAAAGGAGTCCAGCGCTTCGATCAGGTACCGGAAATAGTCTGTGCAAAATGCTACACCGATACGCGCTCCGCAAAGCAGCAAAAATATAAATCAAAGCTCTCTCATCCTCCCCTTCGAGAAACCAGCTTCCCCGTTCTTTACTAGCCGCAAGGCTGACGTCGGAGACGCAAACGACATCCATTGGTCCGTCTCGCTGACTGACGGGTGAAGGATGGGCGTACACCACTAATTGTGTCCACCGCTCGCTGAGCGCTTTTCCCTCGCCACGGCCGGACTGAATGCAGCGGCGCGCTCCCTCGCCCGTTTCATTTTCGCGCACGCAGAGTACCACGCCCCACCTCCCGCCAATTGCGGAGGAGGGAGGGAAATTTGTCTTGCGGATGCTAGACGATCGGGCTGGAGAGTGAGAAACCTTTGCGAAGGAACGGGTGAAGAGAAACACGACAGAATCGTGTGATAGCGGTGGCTGTAACTGCGTTATTAATTACTCTTTTCAAAAACATTTTGCGGCCTTGCGTTCTGGGGGCGAAGTCTCACAGTCACCGGGGAAGAAAATATTTTAGACCGGAGGGTGGACAGTGGGCTTTTAGGGGACGCTTCTTTATCATGATTGCGACGCGTGTAAGTAGTACCGAACAACCGCTGAAAAGGAAGCTATACGTTCGCAAAAAAGAAAAAAAAAAAGAGAGAGAGACTTTGCAATGTTCTTGAAGGCGTACCTGGAAGACTCAGTGAAGAGTTGGGCATACTCATTGTGGGAAAGCAAGCTTTAGTTTAGTTAGCATAATTATTTGGCGCAACAGTGCTGCGCCAAGGTTTCAGTCGATGGTGTCGCACCCTTGGCGGAAAGGCGGATTTCGCTATTTTTTCGCTGTTATTTTACGCAACGCCCTGGAGGCTTAGTAGTGCCACCATAGTAGCTGTGGCAGAGTCCCTGCCGTTGGCGGAGCAGCAGTCGCTTGCGCTGTACTGGCTTGGTTTTGTAAACGGGCTGCCGTGGGCGTGTGCGAGCGAGGTGGTCTTTCTTACTGTTTGCTATCTTCTCGGCGATGAAGTCCACCGTCCAATCCACCGGAGGACGCGTGCGATGAGGCGTGCGTTGAGCGGGCCTGACAGGTAGCCCGAACAGCTAACGCCGCGAGCTTTGCGCTCCGGGGGTGTTGCGTCTGCCAGCGTTAGCTGACTAGTCATTTCTTTCCCAGCTACTCACTACTATCTGGTTTCGTCCTTCGCTGCCCCTTCGTGATCCTCGCCTCCCAGACGTGGGGCTTTTTCTGTCTGGCGTATATCCGACGTTGATCCCGGAGGCTTGGCGCTTGCTTTGACGTGTTACAGGGGGCGCTACCGTTCTTTCCTCGTCACTAGTATGCAGCGTGGTCTGTCGGGTGATAACCGCAGCTGTGGTCGTGTGGTTTGAGTATCCGCCTCGTTTGAGGAAGACGCTGTGTGCGAGTCCCCACTACCTACGGAGTATCAACTTTCAAGCAGCTTTTCAATGGGAATACAACGTTTCTATTTCGGGGCGAAATGGTCTTGGAGTAATTTGAACCTTTGGTCCGGCCTCGAGCAGGCCAAAAAAAAAAAAAAAACAAACAAAGTTAGCCATGAGGTTCCTTCGCGAAGCTGCCTTCGCACTGTTTAAATCAAGTCTTGCTTGCAAGGTAAGCGGAGAGAGAGAGAAAGAGAGTTCTCATTTTCAACACCCATTCTCAATGTTTGGGAACGCATGCCCTCTGTTGAGAGCGGCAGTAAGGGATTTTGGTTGTGCTTCGTTTCGTCTTGAGCCAACTCTCTCAAGTCCTTAAGAACTGAAACCATGAACGCATTCTCTTCGGCTGATCTCTATAGGCAGAGGAAAGGGAAATATAGGAAGTGGCAATGACTCCCCCCCCCCCCTCCCCCCCTCCCTTCTGTTATGAAGGCAACCCCTTAATTTATGCCGTTTGTTTTCCTACCGCTAGTCCTCAACGCCCACCTTGCCTACCCCCCCCCCCTTCTTTTTTTTTTTTTTTTTGTCCACTGGGATGAGGAATAACTATTACAATATTGGGGCCCGAGCCCGGAAATGTGGGACAAGGAAAAATAAATGAAACGACGGGATCTACTCGGTCACGGAAGTTGGTCTGTTTAGGTCCCCTCGCGGTATGATAAAGTCGGGCCTCTTTAATTTCCTTTCTTTAATTCAGCACCAGTTCCGGAATGTTAGGGATAATAAGGTCTGGTCGTGCTTTTCTAGGTGGCAATTCAGCTATCTGCTAGCCTTACTATGCTGCGCCCAGATGGCCTCGCTTTTTGCCGTTGCTCCACCGGGCGTTGAAGGAATTAGAATGACCCTCTGGGGACGAATACATTGAAAACGTTTTGCACCACTTCGTTTGCAGCAGACGGGGCGTGAGCGGGTAGCGTTGTTTGACGTCAGAGATACCTCCCCCTCCCCTTTTCTCCAACTCCTGGCGAAGACGATGACCTGTTTCGTCACGTGACCGGCGCGCCGTCAGTTGACTCGGGCAACCCCTGCTGCCACATGCGCGCGCCTTTGTTGCCTGCGAGGAGGAGTGGTTTGTCACCTCCGTCGAGCTATGGGGCAGAGGGTGATGTACTTCACTGTGCGAACCCAAGACGAAGTGGGGAGGTGGTGAAAGATGGCGCTCTCATAAAACACCGTTCGTGTTTTGTTGCTGGCTCGTCTGCCGAGGTTTGAAATGAAAGCACAAATCAAGAGGGGGATATTGCGCTACACGAAGGCTCGTCAATAGATTCGTCGGCCCTCGGGGAATAGGATAGCCCGCCATTGTTTCCTAGCGGCGACGCGGTGTGACCGAAGAGTGCGCCTCGAAATTGTCAGTTCGATGCATTGCCTGTTATTGTGTTTCAAGCATGTCTTCGTAAGTCGCTTCGAGGCACCATATCGCCATCAGAATTTACGCGCCTCCGAGCTGCGTTGATTCTCGCCTTTCCGGCGGTCGATGATGGTGGGTCTGTTATGTGTTCGCCTGCCTACCGTCCTCCTCGGCAGGCAGCATACGGAATTTCGGCAAATTTGGTAGTGCACTTGGCTGATGAGTGTCCTTTCTTTCCAAGCTTTGTTATGATCAGATTTATCTGAATCGTTTCAGAGGTAGGAAACTGATTCACGGTCGTTTTTCCGCACTAGCATTAGCGTGTTGACTACCCCGCCGGGGTGGCGCAGTGGTTACGGTGCTCGACTACTGTTCCCAAGGGCGCGGGATCGAATCCCGGCCTCGGCGGCTGCATTTCGATGGAGGCGAAAAGCAAGGCGCCCGTGTGCTGTGCGATGTCAGTGCACGTTAAAGAACCCCAGGTGGTCGAAATTGGTGTCTCACATAGCCTGAGTCACTTTGGGACGTTAAACCCCACAAACCAAACCAATTAGCGTGTCGACTAGAAATATAGGCAAAAATGGAGGGGGCTGGTACGGCTACAACCGTTAAGTTCTCCAACAAGTAAACACGAACAGTTATGGCTTTTTTGTTTTTTACTGTAGTCTCAGTTCCTCCCGGTGACCTGTCCAGCTTCAGTAGTACCTTGGGAATTATAGCATCCATCTATAGAAGACCGCTGTTGCCCAGTGATTCTAGCTATTCTAAAGCAGAAATTTTGATTGCTCAAACCAGGAAAACTGTGGACGCTTTTAACCATCAGGTAGCGGCGCAAATGCTGCCGTTTTTGTAGATGGACGCGAGCTACAAAAATTACATAAGTGTGAGAAGGCGCATGAACACTCACAAAGTTATAAAAACGTCAAATTGAAGCCTCCAACAAGAGGAACTCCGCCAACTTGGAAAACAAGGTGACACGCGTCCAAAAGAAATCATCTGGCAAGCAGCTGCTGAAGCGGCCACTTTTCCCAGATATGGCTCATGGACTTCACAAACCGCCGCTTCACGGGGAACTGTGCTACATTGTCAGAAATAGGGACCTTGCCAGCGGGAAGTCAACAGCAAAAGTTAAAAAGAAAAAAAAGAAGCGTGATGTCGAAACTTTGTGAAAAATATTTGTCGCACCATGAAATGCATCGGCATTAGCGTCCAGTATGAAGCAAAATGAAGAACCAATAAACTTTTTTCGGGCGCAGGTTATATTTCTATCTCATTTACTTTGTCAACAACCAATGACCACGAACTTTCGGACTTCCCCGTGGGCTATATATGGACGGCCAGATGTTAGGAGGATCAGTTCAGTTCAGTTGTGTCCGACTCTTCGTGACCCTATGGACCATGTCACGCCACGCTTTCCGGTCTCTCACTATCTTCCTAACATCACATAACTTCATCTGCAGCGCCTCGAGGATGCCTTCTAACCATCGCCTTCGCTGCCTACCCCTTCTCTGGCGACCCTCAACCTTTCCCAACATCAAACCTTTCTCCAGCGATTCTTCTAGCAGGCGCCAACATGCTCTCTATTTCACTCTAGTTGAGCTTGCCGGTGTCTTTTAAAAATTGGACCTTTTTCTATACTATACAAGTCCTGTAACTTTCACACTTGACCGCTTTATTATCCCTAGCGCCTATTCTTGCGCCATTGCCCCGCTTTTAAGCCACCGATCTCGCTTTTTTGCTGATGTCTGTGGCAGATTCGTTCGCATATCCCCGTTTAGGGCGTCGGGGATAGTGAGTCTACCTGCGTTGGCATCAGGATGGAGGCTACCACATTCTATTAAGGTATGCTCAATTGTTTCTACCGATTTGCCGCACTCTGCACGTCTTGTCTAAGTGTACGGTTTCTTCTATGTAGCGCCACCCGCAAATTACCAGCCCTCCTGAATGAGCTGGGCTCGCACCTCAGCCATGCCGGACAGCACGTTGAGCAATGTAGGGGGACGAACTAAAGTAAGACTTAGACATGTGCCGAATGCGTAACATTGTCATAACCGTTTCCAGAGAGCATTTGGGCCTAATCGTCTCTGCATGTCTCCTTCTTTCTATATACTTGCCGTCACTTCAGAGTCAGAATATGGACATGACTTTAAGTAGTCAAAATGGTTCCGGAATCCGGTAGCTGCGATAAATGCAATGTTCGCAGCACCACATGTGTACGGAAACAAACAAAAAAATATAAGAAGTAGGATTAGGCTGGGGCGCGTTTGTAGGGTTTCCTCTTGTTATGAAGGGAACTTTAGCGATGTACCACGGGCGGAAGTAGCGATTGCATCTTGCCGCTAACCTGCGGGGTAGAAACCTGGGTGCTAACTAGAAAGCCTCAGAGTTAGGTAAAGAGTCGCAACGCGGTACTTTGAAGGGGACTCTTTCCGGCTGGCGCCGAGGGCCCAGCTTTGAAACAGCGCGCTTAACGATCGTGCTTCGTAGCCTGTTTGACTACTCTTTCCAGCTTCTTTAAAGCAGCTGCACCGCTTTAAGTATAGGGCAAAAAGAGACCTTGCGCCCCCTCCTCCACCTCTTTCTTCTCCTGCCCATGTTCTTTTAGATCTCGGGAGGCGCGGGTTAGCTTGGCGCCCCCTAAGTTTGGCGGGTGTGTCTTAATTCCTCCCGCCTGCGGCGGCGCCGTCGGATCGATGGGTTCGCTCGAGCGGAGAAGCACGCCGGCTGGCGCGGCGTTCTCCGAAGGCTCCTCTCGCGTGGCCGCATTGCTTCGTTAGCTAACGAACCGCCGGGCCGTGTTGCGCGCCAGCTTGTCCCCCGTTGTGTTCGGTCCACTTGCAGCGCGCTTTTTCCGCCTGTGCGTCCCATGCATGACCGCGGTACTACGCTCTATACGTGCAAGCCCGGGGCCTCAGTCGAAAACGACAAGGTTGGCCGCCATTATGCGCGACAAACAAAATTCCTTGTACAAGCGGTTCAGCTTTGTGTCGTGATGATGCGCGCTTATGCACGCGTCTATCACACAGTCCATTCAATCAGAAATCATGGTAATAGGATGAAAATTACATCTCGCCCCTGCTATAACTGCACGATGTTCTATTGCGTAATTGCGCGGGTATCGACGCAAAAGCGCCAGTTCCGTCACGACGATGGAGGCTGTGCAGTATATTCAAGACGCTGCGTTACAGCAAGCGTTTCTGACTTACTACACTTTTGGGTCTCAAAATAACAAAAAACATCTGTTATGGCGACGGATTGTTTTTTCTGGGTTTTTCGAGTTGGTGACATCGCGGCCGCTAAAGAGTACAGTTCGGGGAGGGGGAACGAGGTTTCTTCGGAATCATCATGACTGCTCGTTCGTTTTATATTTATTGTCAACTTGAAAATCTGTCAAAGGTGCCACAAATTACTTCTCACACTCTCAGAATCTTAGAGCCTCTGGCTGTTTATTATTGACAAAGGTTTGGTTTTGGTTTGTGGGGTTTAAAGTCCCAAACTGACTCAGGCTATGAGAGACGCCGTAGTGGAGGGCTCTGGAAATTTTGACCGCCTGGAGTTCTTTAACGTGCACTGACATCGCACAGCACACGGGCGCTTAATCTCCATCGAAAAGCGGCCGGGATTTGATCTCGCATCCTTGGGAACAGTAGTTTAGCGTTATTGACAAATGATTGACAAATGATTGACAAATGCTGTGCGCCTTCTTTAATCGCGCATGCGCATGAATTTAGAAGGGTTGTGTCTTTGCTAAAAAAATGTCGGTGCGTAATCTTTGCAATGCAAAATGGCGGCTCCGGGCCGTCTGTCTAATAGACAGTGGGGGCCAACTCTGAGCGGCAGTGCTGTCATCGCTAGATTGGGTCAGTTGGTGCAGTGTTTTGTGTGTGTATATATATATATATATATTTATTTATTTTTCTAGCCTTGTTCCGGGGGTGGTTGTGTGCTTATTTGGATTCCACAAATCTCCTTAGGACTCAGAGCTGTGACCTGTCCTTAAACCCTTCCGCCGGCTTTTCCCTCTTTCTGTCGCGTTTTATCTAAAGTGCGAATTACCGAAATGCGAATTTCAACGGAGGGAACTATATTGGCATTGTGCTTAAAACAGCGCGAACACGTGATGCGTATAAACACTTACAAATATACAAACGCAACCAACGTCATGCGGTATTGGGGTTCTTCATCTTTTATAAGCAGCCCTCATGGTCCTGTGGTGTATATTCGGCGGAAAGATTAATCTATTCACTTATTGCGTAACAGGAACCGGCAGCACTGAACTAACCGTGCATCGCCGACTCCGCCCCTCTGTCTCCACGTATAGCTTATGTACCCGACCTCCGGCGGGGGCGGCGAGCGAAAGAGGTCATTTTTGCCTTTTTTTTTTTTTCCTTCCTTGGTCGTCAGAGTTATAGATCGCCAATTTCCGCGGCGGTCCTGGCCCGAATAACTGCGGCCAGTGCCGTTACACGGGCCTCCTATATAACTCGCTCCAGACCTCGTAATGCCTTCCTATCCAGCTTCCTTCCAGCGTCCCGCCGATAATTCGCTTCATCCTATTAGCGCGCCGACGGTTGAGGACGCCCTCTGGCGAGCTTTGCTGCATGCCTGGTTACGTTGCAGTTCGTTAACTCGGGCGTCCTACTAATACCCGTTCGTATCTATATTCGCTCTCGGTCGGCACGGGTGGAGGGAGAAACTGACGGCGTCTGATGTGTTGATTGGACGCCGCGCGCAAGCGTTACTCACCCGCTCGTTGTGTTGCGAAGAAGGGCGCGCAGTCGATATCTGCAATGATCGTCCTCGTTGCCTGCCTCCGTGCCCGTCCCACCGCACCCGACGTATACGTCGTCCAAGTGGCGACCGACGAGAGATTGTCGTCATTGTTCAAGTCACCGCGCCGCGCTCATTAGTGGATGAACGGGCCTCACCGGAGACCGTTTGACGAGGCCGCCGCAATGAGTTTACTTTCTCATCAAAGGCCTGCAACATTGCACGCTAGGTATGGTAGTAGTTACGAATTCAACGAAAAAAGATTGAGTTAAAATTTAGTTAATTCATTGATCTACTAAATAATCATATGAAATAATTAACTTAATTAAATTAACTGAAATACATTAATTTGCAGGCAAGATTTTTTTTTTTTTCGAGAAAGTTTTCCCGAATGAGCGCGAGAAGGGATGGGCGCCTTCGACGATGTCTGGACTCTGGCGGTCATGGGGATAGCTGGTGGTGCTTCCATCCAGAGGATGAGACTTGAGGAGGGTGGTCCAGAAATGCCTTCTGTATCACGTTTATCGCTTGCTGCACAAGCTGTAATAACAGCAGCGACGGTACCTTTCGCGCGCGCACGAGAAAGAGTTCGTAAAGTTGGCGTCCCCGCAGTGCACGTATGGATGCGAGAGTTGGATTGTGAAGAAGGCTGACCTCCGAAGAATTGACTCGTTTGAATTGTGGTGCTGGCGAAAACTCTTGAGAGTTACTTGGACTCCCAGAAGATCAAATCAGTCGATATTGTCGACCATAAACCCTGACTGCTCATTGGAGGGTCAAATTCTAAAGTTAAAGCTCAGCTACTTTGGTCATCTGATGAGAAGAGAGGAGTCGCTGGAGAAAGATTTGATGTTGGGAAAGGTTGAGGGTCGCCGGAGAAGGGGTAGGCAGCGAACGCGATGGTTAGATGGCATCCTCGAGGCGCTGCAGATGAAGTTATGTGATGTTAGGAAGATAGTGAGAGATCGGAAAGCGTGGCGTGACTTATGATCCATAGGGTCACGAAAAGTCGGACGCGACTGAACGACTGAACTGAACTGAAGTGTGGAAGCCCTTCGGCTACTTTATGTCGCAGAAGCAGTTAACATGATTTCCACGAGAATACTACGCCCAGCGACGCTATTAAAAAAAAAAAGAAAAAAAAAGTACACTGCGGGAAGCCAACTTTACAAACTAAAAATGCGCATTTTTGACTTTAAATGATTCAAACTGCGATGCCGATTAAGAAAAATTAAAAACTGGCCTCGACTTTTACGTTGACCGTCTTCAGTTTCATAATATAATGTTGGCCACTAAAATCGGAAGTAAAAAATTTTAGTTAATTTTGGTTAAATAATAGTTTCATCACTGAGCTATATTACTTAAACAATGTCAGCCTTGCTGTACAATCCAATCCACCTGCGCAGACAGCACTGGCAAATCTCTCGAAGGGCCTGAAATAACGACCTTGTAAACAGTTAAAGAAAAAAAAAAAATAACACACCCGTTAAGTTTGCATAGCATGAAAAATACAAGAGCGCATAGTATCTAGCCAGAGCAATCGGCCATGAACTGGCACGTGCAAAGTGGCTCTCGATGTTTGACTTTGCCTCTCGGCTGGTAAGAAAATGATAATTTTTTTTTCGTGATTTTTGGATTCTGAGAACATTTTCTGTCGCCTGTCCGTGCCCACAAATTCGCGTCTCTGTGCTGCTGCTGCAAAGCGTTTAGAAATTATCCTAATTTCGCACTTTTTGATTGTTTGCTAAATGCGCTTTGCTAACTTTTCTCCCTCAGTAAAACATTGTAACGGCGGAAATAAATGGTGTTAGTAAGATATTGGAGAGGGTACGTAAATATTGATCCGTAGTAAGTTTGTCTGCGTGTTTGTGGTACCTACAACAATGCACGCCGACTACAAAATACGACACCTGACTATAAAGCATGGCAGTTATTTTGTCTAAGTAATGAATCGAGTAGTCGATTAATTGCCGAACAACCTTGTTTTGCACTATGTAGATCTGGCGTAGTTCCAACAGTGGTGACATCGATCGTTATCTAAAAATGGCGAGATTTTTTTCGTTAGGAATTAGGAATGAGCAGTTTTACTTATTGCTGTTATCATTTCCATTTGTAGCTCTTTTTTTGTTTGTTTTTTTTTTTGGTCAGTTCATTTCGTGTGGTTCCCGGTGTTTTTATTGTGTTCGGTTCAGTCTTATTATTATTATTGTTACAAAAATAACTAAGCTTCTCGTTGAATTGCTTGGCATATATATTGTGTAATTTTATTGCGTTCACAGTTTAATAACATGGGCAATCACCTTACTACATTGATCATTGCGAGAAAGTACAAGGCTGTTAGTTTGGTTTTCCTTTCTTTAATGCAGTGTCATCATTTACGTCTACGTCTTTAATTGTGGCACTTCCGCCTAACGAGGAAAATGTTTATTTCCATCATCGTTTCGTGTTGCTATCTTTTTTATTCTTTTTATCATCATCACAATTCGGGTATAATTCCCCTCAGGACAGATGTGCTTCGGGGATTCCCTCTTTGTCGTTGAGACGTAGCTGTGTGTAATGCTTTTTTTTTTTCTGCAACAAATTGAAACGCGCTTGCTCGCTTTTCCAGCTCACCGCTCTAACTTGGATATCCTCGGGGAAAGGGTTAGTGAGTTGGTTAGTAATAGTAAAATGTCTTTTTCATTTTCTAAGTGGTTGGCTTGGCGTTATACCACGGGCTTACCGAGGTATCTCGGAGAATAGTCGCATGAAAAGAAGGAAAACCTTAGGGGAAAGCCGCCGGTGAATCTGCGTCTTTCATTTCAGTCTTCCTCGGGTTGCTTCAAGTAAAAAAAAAAAGGGGGGATCTTATTCGAGGAGTGCACCTCGATGTGTGGCACAGGAGTTCCGGTCGCGTGTTCACCGACCATCGTTACATGCGTAACTCCGAAAGGCAGAACGGGGAATGAAAAAAAAAAAAAAGAGCTTCGCTGGAAACGCTAGACCACTGCCAGCTACTTGGCCGCGTCTTTCGGGATTACATCTGCCCTACCTTCGTGAGGGAAGTTCAACGCCGCTTTTTCGAATCGCGTTTCATTCGTTGTCCCGTCTCTTTCCTTCACTTTTCCCTTTTTTGTTCTGCCTCCCTCGGAGCGCGCAGCGCTCGCGAGTCTGTTATTCATCGGCATCCTCTAATCGCAACCAGAACGGGAAAACCACGTGCGCGCAAACGAAGAAAAATAAACACGAGCAGGTCAGTGAGCACGTTCGGTTATGCCCCGCGGGCGGTGGCTTTTGCGGCGCGAACCGCTAGACGCACGGAGAAGGCTCCTTTCAAAGAAACGGGGGTTTACGTTTCGAGGATTTTTTTTTTTTTTTGTCTTCTTCCTAACTCGGTTGTGCTCGCATTTCGAGCTGGAAACAGCTCACGGACAGCTCGAAATTAGTTTTTCTCTGTGCATTCGTGCGCTGCGGGGCCACTTCGGTTGGCGCTCTCCAGTCCGCCGCACTCCCCCTTCTTTCCCGAATTCCTTCTCGTATTCCCTTTCTTATTTCGTTTATTTATTTCAATCTCGAATTATGCGTGAACTTGAAACGAAACACCCGCGCTCTATTCTTCTGGTCGTCCTTTTGCCGGCGCGGAACTTTCCTCGAAGCTATACGGTGACGCCTTTTTGCGGCGCGAACTCCTCCGTCCAGTGCCGCCTCCGCCTCACAAAGGGGAAGAAAAGGAAGTCGGAAGGGAAGGAGGGATGGATGGACAGCCGTTCTCCTTAGCGCGCATCCAATTAGTTTTGCTCTTCCCTCGGGATGAAACCTAGCACGCGAGACGCACTTAGTTGTCACTGTCCGCGCTTGTTTACTTTTTATTTTTCCTCCCCTCTTTTTTTTTTTTTGTAGTTCTGTGGAAAGTATACTGAAGATCAGTAAGACGTTAAGTTGAACACACAGTTATTTCTCCTTCCTTTATTTTTTCATTGTCTTATTTGCTTTTTCTCTTCCTTTATTCCGTTTTCGTTTTCCTGTTTATTTTTTGTTTCCCTTTTTCCTTTAAGCTTCCTTTTCTCGCGTTCTCTCTTTTCCTTGTTCTCTTTTCACGCTTTTTCTACCTTCATTTCGCCGTCCTTGTTTTCATGTTTGCCTTCGTACAATCTTTCCTTCATCTCCCCTTTCCTTGTTTTCCCTATCATCCAGATTTCAGTTTCCCTTTTTCTCTTTGTACCAGCGTTCTTTCATTCAAGTTCCATTTCCTCCCTCGCTTTCCCTCGTTCCCAATTTTCTTTCCTTCGGATTCTTTTTTTTTTTCTGTCTTTGTCTCCTTAATTTTTTATTCAAACGCGGTGAACTGCCTTCCCCGAGTCGAGCTGCGGCGCGTGAATGATGGCCGGTTATATTCGTCGCCAGGCTGCGTGTTGTGCACACGGGGCATCACGTCTGGGACTGGCATGGCGCGCGGCGCTGCGCGTGTGCGCAGAGCGTATTATGGCCTCGTACTGCGTCCGGACGTTGTTACGAGCGCGCTATTATTTCTTTCGGCCGCTTCGGTCGTGCCAGCGATGTTTTCTCCCGAGAAAAGCGATGAAAAAGAAAAATGTATTGGCCAAAAGGAACAAGGCAAGAAAATTTAAAAGAAAATGTAAAAGTGCTTAAAAAAAAACGGGCGCGACCTTTCCTGACTTGTATAGTGTGTCTTAGCAGCTCCGTCTCGCCCAAATTTTTCGCTCGTGTTTTTTGTCGGCACGTAAGTGACATGTATAAATTGCCCGGAGAAACTATAGGCCAGGGTGGGTGAAAGAAAGGGAAGGCTTCTCGTGCGAAACCTTAATTAAACTGTCTCGTTTGCAGTGAGTCATTTCGCTTGACTCCTTTTAATTTTTTTTTTTTTTTTTGGTTATGGTAATTGCTTGCCTCGTGCTGTACTTTGAAAGTTGATGTGCGCGCGCAGCTATTACGCTTGCGGCTACCTTTTCTGTGCGAAAGTTGACTGTCATTTCTCTTTCGCTATATTAGATGCCCCAATATATATGGCGGCGAGAACACTGGACGCGATTCTTAGAGAAAGGAGGAAGGTCTAACCAGTGGTGTTTAACGCTCCGCGTTCGTTTATATAACGGTGTAGTATTCCGGTTTCATCCGTGATAGTTGGGTTAAGGCTAAACTTCTGGTAATGAAATGAGGGATAAAAAGAAGCATTGCAGAAAAGTCGAAATCTGGGCCGCTTGGTATGTTATGTGGTTTGCGTCTCCCTTCTCGTTCTTGTCCTTTTTTACTGGTTTTGGTTCTATCCCTATTTTTCTCCTCGTTTTTCTCTCTCTTCAGAGGGAGCGAAACGGAGGAAGGGGTGACAGCTCGCTGAAAATTTTCGCTTTCAATTTCCAGGTTTCTGTTGTCGGACTGATGATCACCGATAATTATGCTGCTTCGATCAATAACCAACATTCGAAAGTCGCTTTCCGCAGTGATAAAACAAAAAGAAAATGAAAGTAGAGGAGGGGGAGCAGTCAGCGTGAATAGATTTCAGTTTTGCTGCCCCCAAAGTGTACAGTGGGTGTACAGTGGGAGGAAAGATTAGTGGCGTGGCCGCGGGGCGCAGTCGTAACGTATCGGGCAAGCGCGCTGACGATGCCTTGAGTAAGTGAAACAGTACAGCTGTCCATCCAAGTTCACCGAATTAAATACTGCAAGCAGCGTAACTGTCGCGGCCTTCATTTCCGCTAGACTAAACAGTTGCCGATTATTACTTCTGTCGTTAACGCGCCGGGCGGCGACGGGACGTCAAAAAAGCAGCCCGAAACGGCGAGGGTCTGTTCGATCCAATACCGAGGGCGGCACAAAATACGCAAGCAGGATAAAAAAGAGAGAGAGGAAATTAAAGAAAGGTTCACGTAATAGCGGTCATGTATGTCTGAGGCGGTTAGTGGTCACAAGTAAGGGGTTTTCTTTTTCTCTTGGGGAGGGGGTGGAGGCTTCAAAAATAAAGGAACCGTTTTTAGTCTGCTCTCTCTCGCAATGAACCGGAAGAAGAGTGCGCCGTTACTGAGCATTGAGTGTGTGTGTGTGTTCTGTGTTTGCGCAGGTACGATTACGGCTCCCTGATGGAGAACGCCACCTTCTGCCTGGTCCCCCGTGGCCGTCGACTGGGCTCCTTCCGCTTTCTGGAGTCCCTGCAGGCTGGCTGCGTGCCCGTACTGCTGGCCAACGGCTGGGAGCTGCCCTTCGGCGAGGCGCTGCGCTGGGAAGGGGCCGCGCTTCGCGGCGACGAGCGGCTACTGCTACAGGTACGATTGCCTCCACGTCCTTCTCGGTGCAGTTCAGAAGCAGATGCCAGTTGCTCTTGCCTCCTTAGTTTCTCTCCGCTTTTTCATTCTCTTCTTCTCCCCGGTTGTTTTCCTTGATACTGAATGCTACACTCTTAATCTCGTTCCACATACGTGCCAGGAAAGTTTCAGTTATAAGTGGAACTTTGGCTTATTTAAGTGGAACTTTCAATTATAACTGGAACATCTTTATCGCGTATGTAGTACCAGGTTAAGAGTGTATAAAAACTGGCGCCCTCTACCTTCTAAGTGGGACGCTCATGCAGCATACTCCCGCTACTCCGCTTTGTTGATGGCCTGGCTGTCTCGGCTGCAGGTTCCGGACACGCTCCGCTCGATGCCCCGCCATCGCGTGCACGCCATGCGCCAGCGGAGCCAGCTGCTGTGGGAGACGTACTTCTCGTCCGTCGACAAGATCGTGCTCACCGTGCTGCAGGTATGTTTGGCCGTATATCCCGCATGGTAAACCACACTTGCGTCGTATACGTGGCCTTAAGGCTGGCTGGCAGCTCTGTCTGGAAGCGATTCAGAACTCCCGCGTGAAAGCAGTGTTTCAGTCCGCCACGTTCATCGTGATATATAACCGGCATGTACAGATTCTCTGTTTGTCAAGGTATGTATCAGTACGTATACGTGGCTCTACACACCCTGCTGTACAGGGCCGTCCGTTCTTGGTGAGAACGCGAGAGCGCGTGGTCACCCGCAGGCGATGTGAAGCACCGCCTCCAGGTCCCTCGCTGCTCGGGTCACGCCGCTTCGATGTGCGGCCGCGTCGGGCGCAGTGGCGCTTCGAAGGGAGCGACCACGCGCTCTCGTGTTCCCAGCAAGAGTGGACGACCCTGTAAGTTGTGCAGGGAACTTAATAGCCGCAAATTTACAGCGATGTAAAGGAATATGCTGCTGCGTGTTATAGTTAAAGCTAGTTATGGTTGGTGCTTCGAAATATATTACTTGCAGCTCTCCAAGACGCGCTCCTGTGACCTCCTCTCGGTCCTTCCTTCGTGAACAGCGATAGAGGCGTATCTTGGCTGCACCGTGTGCAATCTTCACTCTGGGGTGCTTATTAGTTTTCTTACTTCTTTCCTTACTCTCCTCATTATGATTTGTCGTTCATGCACGGTCGCCTCGTTTATCGTTCGCAAAGGGAAAACAGCCGTGCTTTTTACAAATGCGGCGGGTCGTCTGCATTGTGATGCAAGCGCGATTTGAAAGGAAAAAAAAAAAGAATAAGAACGCCGACTCGAAAAGCCCGGGCGGAGGAACCTAGTTCCTAGTTCTAAGCGGATCACTGCCTCTATATTCTTTTTGGAGAGGGCCGCCTTTTGAGAAACACGTGACGGCTTTAAAAAAAAAAAATGCATCGCACAAGATTGCTTAGCCGCACCTCACTCAGAATTAATTACTGCCGCCAGGCCTTTAAGTCGTACCTATAAATGCAAGCCTGCCAATTTAAGATTGTCGATAGATTCCTTTCCTGCCTGCTAGATTGACGAGATGTTTGTGATACATATATCGGCTGTTTCAGCGAGATTTTCGAAAAATTCCCTAGAATAGTGAATTCAAAATAGCAGAAAAATATTTTCCGGAATAGGCTCTCAGCTGCGGCGGACACAATTTGCTGCACAGTTCTAATTATTCATGTAATTATCTAAACCAAGTCATTTATTTTTTAATTATCACAGTGCCAATAGTACGTATTAAACCGTGAACAAGACTATGCCGTATTAGTTTTTTATACGAAGAAAAGCTGATTCCCTTAAAGCCCGGTAAGCGGAGCTTTAACGCTATATCGGGTTCAAAATTTATCATTCGGCATGAAGTCCAGCGTCAAACGTTGGCGTCGACGTTGTGAACGAAAAAATCATGATCATACATGCCTGAGCTCACAAGTTGCAGTTAGCAGGTGACGTGATCGGGAACTGATTGGTTGGCGGGTCGTGTGACGTGACACGGACGATTTGGCAGGAGCTGCCAACCAGGGTAGCTCTTTTGATATGGGAGTCGAACCCACCGGGACCATTTGATCTTACTTAAAGCCCGCTACCCCTAGGTCACGCAGGCACACTCGTACGACCTTGTTAATGCTGGGCCTTTTTATTTATGTAGGGCATAGTCTATCGCGGAATGGGGTATCTTACGACTGTGTTTTAACGTCGGCGAGCTAACCTGATCACTTCTGCCGCGTCAGAACGAACTCGGAGCGCGCCCCACTGGAGGCTGCGAGTTGGTTTGTAGATAGTGCAGCGGTTCTAAGATTTCCTCACTCGTGTTTCTTTCTTGACGTTACATGAACGCCTGATCACGTTCAATCCCAGTCGGAAAAAACTACAGAACATTTTCTGGTGTTACGACAGAATTTCTGTGCGGTTTTTGACGGGAAGCCTGTTGTGACAACAGAACATGCTGTAGTAACATCAGATATTTCTGTAGTTACAACAGAAAAGTGGTACAGAACTACAGACAACAGAAATATACTACAGGAAAAAACTACAGAACTACAGAAAAGTATTACAGAATTACAGAAAAATCTGATGGTTACGACAGAACTACAGGATATTTTGTGGTATTTTTGACACAGTTCTGTAGTTTTTTTCGACTGGGATATGTCAGAGAGCGTCCTGGCATGCCCCCCTCGGCATCATCCTCGTTCGTTACAAATGCTCCTCCCCCTCCCTCCGCCTCTCAGTAACGCCGAACCAAAATATCAAAACGAATTCAAAGAACACACGCATTGAAAGCCGTAGATATCGCGCTAGCCGCTGCTGCCGCTGCATTCGGCAAATTGTCCCGTGCCGCCCACTGAGTCCGGGCACGTTCTCCGTTTTGGTGGGCTGCATGCGTTGTGGGCCGAGGGTTTTGTGTAAACCATAAACCGAGCAATGAACGAGACGAAGCAATGCAAGCGAGACGGTGGTGGAAGCTGCCGGCGTACACCCGCTTCTGTCGCAGGAAGGTTCTGTCGCGCTCGCTTTTGTTTTGACAGCACACTCTGGCTGTCGGCGTCCATCGCGATGGCGTCGCGTCTGGCGCGCTCTTTTTTTTTTTTCGGTCTGTCATTAGGATCACACGTGTCTCCGCCGTCGCCCGCTTTTTTTCTTTCTTTGTTTCGTGGGCTTGGCAGAAAGCAGTTTTGTCTTCTGGTTGTATTTGTTTCTCCACCCCCCTCCTCCCGGCTCTTGCTCGACCCTTGCCAACTCTGGACTGCGGTCGAAACTCTGAGGTCGGGGTTGCTAGACTAGCCGCCCGAGCCTATTGGTCGCCGGTTTAGGCGATTCGTCCGTGACCTAAAAAGAGGAAACTGTGAGGAGATTTGGGGTTTTTCGAGATTCGCTTATATTTACGAGGAAAGTTTCTGCGGTAGTTTTTTATTTTTACGCGACAACCTGCGCACCCGTTTTTTTTTTTTTTTTTTTTTTTTTTCCAGCACGTTGAGGCTCGTTCGTCGCCTGGGAAACAAAATAATTGAGGCCGTATTCCTTACCTTCGGACATTATGTAAAATCCATCACTTGCTTTGGCAACCTAAATGGCAACTGAGGCAGTTTTAGAATTCTACGCGATAGATTGGAATCCGATGTGGGCAAGCACGCACAGCCTTTCTGTGTTCGCCTTTGGAATGATTTCACAGTTGCCGATTACAATCGCGGCGGCGGCTGTGGTGGTGCACGGCGGTGAAAGTTTGAGGACAATCTCGAAGCCTCGCCGCGCTGGCGCAGTGGTTATAGCGCTCGACTGCTGCACCCAAGGATGTGGGATCGAATCCTGACCGCGGCGGTCGCTTTCCGAACGAGGCGAAAAGCAAACCGCCTGTGGGCTGTGCGCGGTGTCAGTGCACGTTAAAGAACCCCAGGTGGTCGAAATTTCCGGATTCCTCCACTACGTCGTGTCTCACAGCCTGAGTCCTTTTGGAAAATTAAACCCCATAAACTAGACCGGACTAATCTCATAATTGTAAAACAGCGCGAACAACGGTAGACAAGAACGAGAAAGACACAGGACGAGCGCTGACTCTCAACTAAGTTTTTATGCCAAAACATGGCGCCTTTAAAGGAAATGCAGTACATTCTACGTCACAATGAAGTCGATAAAACCAAACCAAAAGGCAGAGACACGTGTCTTTCTTGTTCTTGTCTACCCTTGTTCGCGCTGTTTTACAATTAACTTGCCCAATTGAACATTCTGCTCAGACTAATCTCAAGTGGATTTCTTGGCCACTGGGGACGTGGCTGGGAAGTAGGGATCCGGCCCGAAGTCTTCTCGAGGAGGGCAGAACTGGGGGAATTCGTGGTAGTGGTGGAAAGCATTTATTGCAAAAGGAGAGGTTACTTGGAGAGCCACTCCTAGTGGGCCGCTCCCCCTTACAATACTAGGCGGAGTCCCTTATTCCGGGACTCCATTGGTCTGGGCCGCCACACGAGCTCGCTGGACCAGCGCTTGTTGGGCCGCTAGATCCAGGCAGCCGAGCACAGCCGCCTCCCAGTCCTCTCGGGTAGGGGCGTGTCGCCAGACGGGAAGAGCTGAGGGCTGCAGTGCAGATCGAGGGCCGCCGCCCGAGTTGCGAAACCTCGGACTGCGCCGCGTGAGCTGCCTCATTTCCCGGTAGGGAGACGTGCGCCGGCGTCCACGTAATGTAGGACATGGGACACCTTCCGCGACGGTATACGTGTATGGCTGCCTTGGAGTAGCCGAGATTGTATTTGGTGTCGACGTGAGGGATGATAACGTGGACTAGCTGCATCCACTTGACCCCTGCGAACTTCTTAATCCCCAGAATAACGGCCTGGGGGGCGAGTTGGTGCATGATGGAATTCTTAATCTCATCCGCCCACCTATCTTTCTGCCGCCCCCTGCTACGCTTTCCTTCCCTTGGAATCCAGTTTGTTACCCTCAGCGACCATCGGTTATCCTCTCTTCGCACTGCATGTCCTGCCCATGTACATTTCTTCTTCTTAATTTCCACTAGAATGTCGATAACTTGAGTTATTTCTCTGACCCACTCTGCACGCTTCCTATCTCTTTTTCTCATTAATGACTATCAATTGATGCACCAGTCTGTAGGGATGCTGGCGTGGCCAACGCGATAGCTGCCTTCTCTTCTATACTTTATTTTTGCTAATGACTATGAATTGATGTACCATTGTGTAGGACTCAGTGGCGTTCAGGTTTGTCTGCCATGGGCAGCGCCTAGGAAAGGGGGTTGATCAAGTTTCATTGAGCGGGTAGTAAATTTCCGGGCAAGAAAGCTTGCTAGAAAGAAGGAATTGAACGCCATCGAAGGTGAAGCCGAAAGAAATTTGCCTGGCATCGACCAGACACGGAAGTAGGTGTGAGAATGGCACCGGAAGTCCGGAACGTTATTCAACGGGACGTTGTGTCGCCGGGCTTCTCCGCACAACGCGAAAATGCGAGGTGAAGCCTGCTTGCGGTCGCAGCTTCAGTCGGCGTTTGCGCCATTGTTTGAAATGCTCGCGTGAAGGGAGAAAAAGTAAGCTTGCGGCGCCTCGCTACAAGCTTCGTGCATTCAGATTCTGGAATCTTTATCAGAATGCAGTAATGTTCGATCTTCCTTCTAATGCGTGTGCAGTAATCTCGGCCGAAATGTTCGTGACGTCATCGCTTGGTGGGCAATCTCGGTACGTTTCCTTGTCGTATAACGGTTACTTTTTTTTGTTTTGTTTTTTTGTTCTGGGTAATTTGAACATCGGTTTCATCAAGGCGTCAATTTTGAGTCGAAGTGTTCAACTTTCTTCACCTCCTCCTTGAGCAAACTTGCAGTATAGTCTTGAAACTCTGCGCCTTCCTTATTATAGAATCTAGGAATGCGTTAAAGAGAGAAAAAAAAAAAAAGTATTTTTAACGACATTGTGATCGCTGGAGCTTGTCTGGAAAGCAAGTAGAAGACCAGTGCGGTGTCGCTTATATAATTCCCAGGACCGAAGGACACTGTCTATACCTTTCGCATTATCCTCATTGCATCCCCGTCACCACCTCTATGCTTCTCCTGGGAACCATCGGACCACTAGGTGACAGATAGGGCAGGGATTACTCGAAATGTAATCGAATCACCAACTCATAATGCTATCGCGTCGCCAAATCACAATGGTGTTCCTGTCGAACTTGTACACGTTGCTGCCGTCATCATGCGGTGCGTTACGTATATTAAAGTCTGTGTCATTCCGGTAAGCCCAAAGTACCGCGTTAGTTAACGTCGTTATAGTGTCCGTCGCAAATACGCGTCGCCTGTTTCCTATGAGGGAGGTGGCCAGCATAATCGTGCAATTTTCGGTGCGAGCGGGTGCTGCCTCCTTGACAAAGCAGGAATGTCGTCATCGACGGGCTATTTAGGACGCTTCTTCTACCCTCTCGGTTATTGCTTCGTTGTTTTATTAGCTGCTGCTGCTCCCCTGGTAGCCCGTGTGACTGAGGCAAACTTTTCAATCATGAATGGGCGCGATTACGCGGCGCGGAGCGTGTTATTGATTTCTTCGATTGGCCGCCGTGCATGTGAAGAAGAAAAGGAAAAGCGGAGGGGGCGAGGGGAAAGGGCGGAAGGGGCGTCTTACTGATAAGCAACTATATATCCGCGACCATCCTTACTGCGCCAACCGACTTTTTTTCCCCCTTATCTTTGTGCTCGTTTGGAGACCACGTCAATAAACCACAAACAGACGCAGTGCGTATACAAGCTGTCGCGAGCTGCCCAGTGCTGTGTGCAAGAGGATTTTTTTTCTGTTCATTTTGTTCTTACTTTTGCGCCTTTTGTCGACGGCGCTTTCGTAATACGTGCTTTGCTTGATTGATCGTCGCATATAATTTAGCGTTCGAGGTCCCTTGTCGTTATTGATGTCGACCGGCGGTTCACTACTTAAATCTGCTTTCCTGCTCTTTTCTGCCTTTTTTTTAATCGGTCATTTCCTCATTACCGTTGCTACCTATCACCCATTCTTTTTTTTTTTCTTCTTTTTTTCGTTTAGGGCTCAGTCCCCACTTCATGCTTGCATGTCGAGAGCAGCGCCGTGCTTCGTCGGAATGCGTTATGATTTCTCTGTGCCGATACATATTCGTCCATCTTCAGGTAGGCTGAGTTGTCGGCCCTAATACCGTATCTTTTCTCTTTTTTGTAAGTGCGGCACTGCTACTACCTGCATTCTGAGAAAAACCCGGTCTATGGCTCTGAAGCCAGCGGCGCTCGTGTCGACAATTACAGTGACGTCATGAGACCACATGTCACGGCTGAATTGTCAGACATTGATAACATGGGCACACATCTGCGATGGTCATTGGGAGACAAACTCATCTGTCTCTGAAGCTTATTTCACCTTGTCAAATAAGACAATATAAAAATTAGCTGGGGCTTAGCTTTAGTTAAGCCCGGTAGTTTGCGAAAGCAATAATAGCATGGCTACGCTGTAGTTCCGTTGCCGTTCTTCTTCTGTTTCCTGAACGCGTCGTTGCCGCCTAGTTGCATTCCTACGTTCTTGACTGCTGAGTGAACACATCGAAAAGGAGTCTTCACTGTTCAAAGCATCAATTACATTCCATACGGAGTCGTCATCGATTAAGGACTATTCAAGAGAAGCGCGACGCGCTCGTCTAGCTGCATCTTGAGCGCGCCGTCGAGCGAGACGCTGTTCCCGTTCTTCATCTGTCTCTATAGCCCGCTGCGTCGTTTCCTGGCTTCATCGAGACGGCGTGACTTTTCTTTCTGTTTATCAGGATGCATAGCGAGTGCCTCAGCTGAGCAAGCGCGAGCATTTATATACCTATCGTTTGCCTCCTCCTCCTCTCAACTGCGATAGAAGAGGTGACAGCAACGCCTCCACACGGTAGCAGCGCGACTCCAGCTGCAGCGCGCCGTGCCTACCGACCGCCGCCACCCGACGACTCGACTTGGTAGCCCATCTCTCGCAGCTGGTATGACGTCAGAATGACGTCATCATCTCATCCGCGGCGCGCCGTACCTACTGACCGACGACTCGACTTGGTAGCCCATCTCTCGCAGCTAGTATGACGTCACAACCATCTGGGGTCATTAAAGGTCAAACGTGCCTACCGACCGTGGCTACGTGAAGGGCTGAAAATGGGAGTAGTATTGCTTTTGTAATAAAACTTCTTCACTCGTGGGCTCCCAACCCAGGCCGAGGAAACATGCAGAAATAGTGCGTTAGACCGTGGTGGTAGTAGTTGGTTTTATTCACGTGCTAAGGTGCCAGTCGTTCCAGCTTCGCTTCTAACGACGCCTTCGTCTCCTCTGACAAAGTTGCACTAAAGACCGGAGTGGGTGGCATTAGTTTTGAATGTGCGGCTGTATTTTGACGTGTGACGCAGGTGGCGCGCGAAGCTAAACTGTATTTTTTTTTCTTTCTGCGTTTTAAATGAAGGAAATTTATGGGCTCGTGCGATAAAGCAAGGCGAAAAGAAGATCATATATGCAGTTCTTTTTTTATTCTTTAAGGCGTTGGCCTTTATTCGAAACTCATCCCGAGTCGTCACGTGGCTGAAGTCCGTACAAAGCCGCCGATCAAAGTGGCCATGGCATGTACCACGTGACGTCACGCGTGGTGTATAACGGTAAATTAGGACAAGTTTATGCTGGGACAAAGAAAATGAACCGCAGTACTACGAGTGATGCGGAGGACGCTCGTCAGGTTCGATGTTAGAAGTAGACGAGACGAATTTGTGTTCCCCTCCGACTAAGGGGCTGATGGCGGGCGTGCAGCGCACGATGAAGGCCTGGTAGCAGCGACAGTCAACTTTCGGAACTGCCATCTCGGATGTAAATCGTACTTTTTTTTTTTTTTTTAAGAAGACCGCGCTGGAGTGAGAGCGTGAAGAGCGTTAGCGTGAAGCAGCCGCCACCGACCAGCCGCCTGTTTAAGCCGATTGTTTAACCGTTGCCCAGTGTAGCCAGTTTTTGGTTATCTGGTTACTTTAGGGGTAGCGAATTCCATTTTTTCCGTTCTTTTATTTTTTTTTTTTTTGGATTAGAAATTTCACTGCAACTGTAGCTATCACCGACTTTTTTTTTTTTTTCCGCCAACGCTTTCACAGCGATATAACTGAGAGTGATAGGGATAAAGCCCTCTTTCTTGGAGCAGCGCCCTGCGCTCTACATAAATCGGGCGGACGTCCCTTCGGTTACTTCTAAGAAAATTAAAAAACAAAACTTGCTATTTCATCTTTTTCTTCACTATGTCCGTCAACTTTTGTTCGCGCCGCAGCCCGTCGTGAAAATCTTCCGTGAATCGCCGCCCCTCGTTCGTGATTAGCACGGAGTGTTTCGGCGCAATAATTGGGAAGATCGTCGTCATTTGATCTGTTTCTTCAACGTTGAGATGCGAGGAGGGTCTTGGACTAGAGTCATATGAATGCCTGATAGAAATCCCAGCCCGTTGATACCTTTCTTGTGTAAGGATGGCAGGAGGAGGCGAACAGCGCGAAATAGGACAGCGACGAATCGAAAGTGTCCTTTTACCACTTTAGGTGCACTACAACTTTTTTTACCGTTAACAAAAAGGCGGTCACAATATGCAGCCATAGGCGCATTTGATTCATTGAATAGTGTTGAGCATTGAAATTTTCACTCCGTTCACTAATTATAATTGGCGGAGCAATAGGATCACCGCTACGAGCAGTGAGAGTTGTTGCTGTCAGCCTCGTCTTTAGTTGTCAGTTGTACTGTGCTATACGGATAGCTCTTCTGTCCTGTTTCTTCTGTGGGACTATATATCAGCTGGTCCAAATTAGCTCTGTACCGGCGTTAGCGCTTGAAGGTGTGCTACTGCTGCCGCTGTTTTCGCCGAGAGTTCCGCGCTGAAGAGCCAGCGGTGCTGACGGCTGCCTCGCTGAGATGTGCGAGCTCTCTCTCTCTCTCTCCCCCCCATGCAATTCTCGCGTCGGCGGCGAAAACGAGCTGCGCTCTGTCGTCATCACTCTCTCCCCTTCGTTCTTTCCTTGTTCTCCGCGTTTATGTGTACATCGGCGGCTCTGTCAGCGCCGTGATTTCGGCATCACCAGCCCGCGACGTGTAGTCATACATTGTAGCAGCCTCGTTGTAACAAGGAGCGAGGGAGGTGGGGAAGAGGCACGCGAGGTAGAGATACGACGACGACAGACGAGCCGCCGCCACCGTGCTGTGGTGGGTGCGACAACCGCGAACTGGCACACAAAAACAAAAAAGAGTAACCTCGCCGGATGATGCTCGCACACGCCGTATATTTACGAGCGTCGCGACGCCGACATCACTCCTCTTCATCCCTCTCGTCCTTTTCTTTTTTTTCCCCCTTTCGCAGCCCGGTGGCTGCTGCGCTTCGCGAGAGAGATTGAATGGGCACAGGCTGAATCCGCAGGATATGTGCACTTGGGATTCTCCTTCTTTGTTTTGTTTTCTTCCTGCTGACGGCTTCCGCGACTCTGTTATTTTGTTTGTTTCGTTTTCCTGTACAGTGAAACCTGTGTGTGTAAATGTCTCTGTTCACCTGCCTAGGTCGATGAGAAGCTATTTGGATAGGCGGGGAGTAGGCTGGGCGCTCGTGGGGGCGGGCGGCAAGAGGGCGCGGCTGAGCTATCGCTATCACTTCTTCAACCCTCTGGAGGAGGAGGGCGAAATGTCGGGAGGCTTTTCTTCGCTGCTTATCTTTTATAGTAAAGTTTGCCGAGCATATTCATTGCCACATAAGTCGTCCTAGAGCGCGACAGGTATAAAAGGGTAGGATAAAGCTTCCCTATACTCTTTCTCCCGTGTTCATCCCCAAAGTTGTTTCTTGGAGGCATTTTCCCCATTCTTTCGGTCTGAATCGAGAAAGCAAAGAAAAATAGTCGTCGCCAGCAGCAGCAACAACAACTCTCGCGCAGCAGCTGCGGTCCCTGCGCTTTGTCTTTCTTGCCAAGGGCCGAGACGAAGCCTGCGATCTCGTTCCCGAGCTCTGCCGCTGTAGCCGGTCGGCCGCGAACAAAGTGCTCAGACCCCCTCCCCCCTCCTGCTCTCGTCGCTTTGGCTCCCCCTTTCTCTCCCTCTCGCAACCGTGTGTTTGCGTGGCGCTGGTGCACGTAAGTCAACGACTGTGTCTCCGCGAACCGCGCGTTGTTTTGTCCCCTGCCGTCGTAACCGCAGCATCCGGGGCCCTCCCGCTGCAGCGTCCTGCCCTCGCCAATAGCGTGCAGTGTGGGACGAGGTTCTAGAGATCACGGAGTACGATGGAAGAATCAAGAGTCGAAATTCGTTAACACATCCCGTTCGACAATTCGACAATTATATAGAACGCCTCAACTGTCGTGATTGACGATCGTCTCGCCGCTTGGATTGGAAGGCGCTCGGGAGGCTTCCCTAACTGTAGAATCCTGAATTGACTGGCCGTTGCAGTTTCACGAGCTCCTTCCTGCGTGCTGCACAGTTATTTTCTGTTTCCTGCGTATGGTATGAGAGCGTGCGTGTGTGCTTGATGCTGGCACGCGAAGGACATTTTTTTTCTCCCTCCCTCCCTCCATGCGGGCCGGTTACGAGACTGCGCTTGTTGGGATGAGGGCACACGCTTCTCGTCTCGGCGGCGAGCTTTGACGGGCGCCCAGCTGCCGCGCCGAGAAGCGACGGCCGAGGGGAAGAGGGAAAGAGGAAAACAAACGGATTGTGCGTGTTTTTGCGCGCCGAATCGGAGGGAGGAAAGAGGTAGGGTGGTAGCGGGGAGGGGTACGTGGCAGCTGGGTCGAGCGGAGAAAGCACTTTTTCTTCGCGACCAGTCGCCTCCCACCACCCTCTTCACGACGTCGATTGTTGTCTTCGCTAGGCGTCCGCCTAGCGCAGGCCCCTTCTCTTACTGTTTCCTCCGCGTATTTTTTTTTCTTCAGTTGTTTTTCGTTGTCCGCGGTACTTCGGTATAACGGGTGGCCTCAGTTGGCGAACGCTTCGCTCGGTTTGCCTCGTCGTGGCGAGCGCCGATTTCGCTGCTTCGTCGTCGTTTCGCCGCTTTCATCCGCTTTTCCACTGTCGGCAAGCGAGGTTTTGACTGGTTGGCTCGTATTATCCTTCGGCGTTGCTTGTGTGTTGCGCGGCCGCCGCGTTTTGCTGATCTCGCCAGCAGTTCCCCTTTCACTCGGAAGCCGCTATGTCCCCCCCCCCCCCCCCCCTCTTTTTGATTTCTCTTTCTACTTCAAGCAACGCGTCTATCAGGGGCACGCCATTCCGAGTTGGCATTGCACGAGTGCACTTTTTTTCAGCATTTTTCTTTGTTGCCTTTTGTGGCGGCGTTCGTCAGATTCACGAACACCATTCTCTCTGCTCGCTGCCGTGTTTACCGGCGGTACTCCGCCGACCGCGACAGTTTTGGTCCGCAATTCCGCCTTTGGCGATTTTTTTTTCTCTTGCTTTTCTTCCCACGCGGGTCGTCGTGTGCGTGTAGGAAATGCTGACTGCGAACGCGTTCCGTGCGGCTCCCAGTATACGCAGCAGCGAGAGCCATGTCAGTGACGAGAAGGGCGGTTTGAGAGTAAAAAAAAATGGAGGGAAGAAAAAAAAGTAAATTGCGTATGAGCGATCCGCGTTCGGCTACACGGCAGTGCGTCGCCGATACGTCAGGCCTTTTTCTACGCGCGATTATTGAACTTCCCTTGCCCATGGGTAGAGAGGGACGGTCGATATTGCCGTTACCAGCGCGAAGCTTCTGCTGGTTGACGTGCGGTTGTGTGTACTGTTACAAGGGAACGTTCCTGCCTTCCTTTTACTTCGTGTAATGGGGTCGGATCTTGGCGCACGTTAGCCGACCTGATAGCCCCCCCCCCCCCCCCCTCCGACTTTCTCTCAATCGTCTGCGTGATATTGGGTTCGGTCTGTGTACCTATCGATGTTGCGGATCGATTGGAAGAAGGCGGGTGGTTGGATTGATTCGGCCGTCGTGTAGCGTTCGGCGAAAGCGTATCGCCTCTATTAATAACACGCTGAGCGCACGCGGGCGCGTGCACGGCAAACAACCGGGCTGGCATTGAACGCTTATCGCCGTGCTTGCCTCCAAAGGTTTACCGAACGAAACAAAGACAACTGGAAAACAAAGTTGTCTAAGACGGTTGCTGGAAGGGTTTGACATCGGGCCATTTTGTGTGTACCAGCTCTCTCTCTCTCTCTCTCTCTCTCTCTCTCTCTCTCTCTCTCTCTCTCTCTCTCTCTCTCTCTCTCTCTCTCTCTCTCTCTCTCTCTCTCTCTCTCTCTCTCTCTATCTATCTATCTATCTATCTATCTATCTATCTATCTATCTATCTATCTATCTATCTATCTTTCTTTCTTTCTTTCTTTCTTTCTTTCTTTCCTTCTTTCTTTCCTTCTTTCTTTCTTTCCTTCTTTCTTTCCTTCTTTCTTTCCTTCTTTCTTTCTTTCCTTCTTTCTTTCTTTCCTTCTTTCTTTCCTTCTTTCTTTCTTTCCTTCTTTCTTTCTTTCCCTCTCTCTCTCTCTTGGTTTTCTCGTTTCTCTGTGTGACCGACGCTTCTTCGACGGAGCAGCTCGGCCCCGGCTTCGCGGCATCTTGGCACGGGCAGATAGTTTGTCTCGAGGGTAAGATAAACGGTTTCCTCCAGCCGCGGTTGTGCCGAAGGCGTAGTTGGTTTCGTGTAAGTGGCGTGTACAAATTGGCGCCAAAGCTTGAGCGCGACCAACCCGAGCTCTTCTCTCTTTTCTGCGCCAGTGGCGGCAGCGCCGGGTGTTTTACCCGTGCGAGGAGGAAGAGCGCTTCCGTGGGGGTAGGTAACGATCTCTACCGCGTGGAGCAGCCGTTGTGGAAGGTCGATTGAAGCTATAGGAGCTGGAAACGATCGCAGTGCGATTGCGTTCGATTGAGAGTAATAAGGAGGGGGTGCGCTTGCTTGGTGTAGTAGCACGAACTGGTGGACTTTAATGTAGATATCGTAGCATAGGGTGTCGAAAAGTGGACCAGTAAAGTGCGTCGACACGGTTGCGTACAATGCGCGTATACATTCCTTAGTGTCCAGCCCCGGTTGGAGTGGTAGCCCAATGTATCGAAGTATAGCGCCTGCAGTTTGAGAACTGTGATGTTGCAAATATCCGGATTACTTTCGACTACCTGGCGATAATTGAGGCGAATTGACGCTGCACAGTATGTGAACGCATTTTGCAGCCACCGAACGGGGGGGTTGATTTAGTTGGTGCAACGTTCTTAAAAACACAGCATAACGGACAAGCGAGTAGACGGGAAAAGCGCAGGCTATCAACTATACTTGATTTACTATACCAGTGGTTAGCTGATAAACTCCCCGGTTTCACGTTTGTGTTCGCGTCAGAATACGCTTCTAACGCCAGTGTAAGCGACACGTGTTTGCCAGAGGCTACAGCGTCGGCGTTCCTGGTTGCACGCGGAGCTGTCTGTGGTTCTACCTTGCTTTACCAAGGCGCGCGCGGACGAGAAGCCATGATCTGCAATCCGTGTGCCTATGGACTGCGGTTCTCTTCCACTAAGCGATGTTGGGGTGGAGGAAAGAAGGTCGTGGGGGCCTAAGGGCCTGGAGGAAGGAATTTCTCTTCCCAGTAGTCCTCGTAAAGAGCCGCGGCGTCATACACGCGCGCACTCCGGGGACAATCGGCCGTGAGCTCTTGGGGAAGAAAAGCTCGACCTTCATGGGGATCTCGGAAGTTTGCGGAAACGCGGGAACATTGGGGAAACTGGGAGTGCAGCATTTGGGCATTTACGGACGCGCTCGCTATAACTGCGTTAGTCCGATGAATTGTCGTCCTGCGCAAAAACAGTGGCGGATCAGCAAACCCAAAAACGGATGAGGAAGCCGTCTTCCCGCAAATAGGGGATGAAAAGGAAAAATTATACTACCTCGGAAGACGAAGCAGTGCACGCGGCCTTTCCTTTTTTCTATATTGCACTGGTCTAGATTGCGTGGAGTGAGGAGGCCGAAAGAAAGCTTAGAAAGGAATGGCCACACAGGAAGAGGGGTGGGTCTAGAAATGGTGAATGTGCGTGCGTAAGATCCGCGCCCTGTGTCAGAGCTCGGGCGATTTTCTTCGAGAGAAAAGGAGTGGTCTGCGGGCAATTGGCGTCTCCACCGTTTCCTCTCCATTCACTGTGTGTGCGTGTGTTGGCCCAAATGACGGCGCACGCGCCAAGATTGAGGCTCGCCGACGAAGGCGAGCTCGATAAATAACGGGAGGCTTCGCGAGAGGATGGGGTTGATGGGGAAGGAAGGGATAACGGGGCGGGGAAGCTGCCAAATTGAAGTAAGGATGAGTCTTTCGTTCCAACGCCGTAATCCTCGGGCGTCGACCAGCCGAGCACGTCTACGTATCCCGGTCTCCTATTCCCTCCTCCGTTATATAGCTTTTCGGGAAAATGGGTTCCTTTCGAACCCAGTGGCCTATGCGTTGAATGCCTGTTCTATAGGGCCAAGCCAGCTTTTCGGCATCGCGTTGGTCTGTGGCCTCCATTGATGTGTCACGCTACACTTTCATCCTCACATTTTTTCCATGCGCTGGGGATTCCAGAGTGTCGCGTCTCCGGATACTGACCGCGCGTGCATATCCCTGCACTTTCCGGCAGTCTCCACCTAGGCGAGCCATTCGGAAGCATTAGTCGCGGGTTCGAATGCCGCGGCAGCAATCATCATCATCAGCAGCAGCAGCAGCCTGATTATACCCACTGCAGGGTGAAGGCCTCTCCCATATTTCTCCACTTAACCATATTTCTCCACTTAATCATACGCCTACTGGATTCTTTTTTCTGGCCACGTTGCCACAGAGCGTTTTTTTTCTCTCTCTCTATTTTGTTATTTCTCTTTCCTTCTTTCTTACTCATTTCGGCGCCGGTTGAGGGCGATCTCACTGGATTCTTTTTTGGCCAGCGCTGCGCTGACACTGAGTTTTATGGCAAAAGCCTTTAATGGCTCATACACCCGGCGTCCGGTCATACTATAGCTGTCCATTGAATGACGTCATGATGACGTCATCAGAAAAATACGAAATCCTGTCTCCACCGGGAATGGAACCTCCATCCCTCGGATCCCCAACCGAGCGCTTTAACCAACTACGTCATGCCTGGGATCGTGAAAAGCGTATCATACTTCTGCTTGAGGATGATAGTAGCGATGACAATGACGGCGCAATTAGTGATAATGACAAGGAGAGCAAATGTGATGCACCGTGCACACCAGCAACGCTCAGGCTTTCGCATTTCTGCAATGTAGGTTCAGCAGTGCTCTCGGAATCATTCTTCTTGCTCTCTCTATTGTGATTCCTTCCTTCCTTCCTTCCTTCCTTCCTTCCTTCCTTCCTTCCTTCCTTCCTTCCTTCCTTCCTTCCTTCCTTCCTTCCTTCCTTCCTTCCTTCCTTCCTTCCTTCCTTCCTTCCTTTCTTTCTTTCTTTCTTTCTTTCTTTCTTTCTTTCTTTCTTTCTTTCTTTCTTTCTTTCTTTCATCCATCCATCCAGTCATCCATCGCTTTCCTCTTCCTTTCCTTCTTCTTTCCTTCTTTCTCTTCCTTTCCTTTTTCTTTCTTTCTTCCATCCATCCATTCATCCATCGCTTTCCTCTTCCTTTCATTCTTCTTCCCTCTTCCTTCTCTTCATTTCCTTCAAGTCAGCGCTTCTATTCCCTTTTGTTCCGTTACTAATGCACTCATCGAGGCGCTCTCGATCGGTTCTGTCTGCGTAGCGCATAACAATAAAGGACTCGTACGCTGGTTCTGCAATTGAAGGTTTTCTCCCACCCATTGCTGTTCTTCCTCCCTTCACTCAGCTTTCTTCTCTTACGCGCGCCCTTCGCGATCGCCGACGGCGCAAGCTATTATATAGGCCTGGCCACGGGTGTAAGAGAGACACACCGAAGGAAAGAGGGAGGTGCGGGAAGCGCGCGTTTCCGGGAAGGAAGTGCTTCCTCCAACGTTTCCGGCGTGCGATCACTGCTACCGCTATATGTGCGGCAGCGCCTGGATCATTGCGAAGCCCTTCCACTTTCTCGCCCGCTCACTCTGCGTCTGAACGGCAGCGATGGGACCTACCGCTGGAATCGCTTACGGCCGCCCCTTTCGCCTAGTCATATATTCTGTCTCTCTCTCTCTCTCTCTCTATATATATATATATATATATAGCAAACGCAGGGGCGCAAACAAGGTACACTGACGTGTACCTATTTTTCCTCGTTATCTTCGCCCGCCTACAGAAAGCCGCAGCTCAAGACAGAGGCATCTCTCGGAGATCTCTAACTAGCCCTTCACTCTGTTCGAGTAAAGTTCCTGATGTCATCGCGTCGGACCGTTATAAAAGATGTAAGATTCCGTTCCCTCGTTATCCTTTGTGTCCCTGGAACGCCATGGCGGTGTGTCCTGTGAGTATGCACTGGCCAGATACACTCAGTGTTCTGACCCCGCAGTTTCGGCCATGATATCTCTTTCTGTATCTTAATTGACGACAATTGACACACACACACACACACACACACACACACACACACACACACACACACACACACACACACACACACACACACACACACACACACACACACACACACACACACACACACACACACACACACACACACACACACACACACACACACACACACACACACACACACACACACACACACACACACACACACACACACACACACACACACACACACACACACACACACACACACACACACACACACACACACACACACACACACACACACACACACACACACACACACACACACACACACACACACACACACACACACACACACACACACACACACACACACACACACACACACACACACACACACACACACACACACACACACACACACACACACACACACACACACACACACACACACACACACACACACACACACACACACACACACACACACACACACACACACACACACACACACACACACACACACACACACACACACACACACACACACACACACACACACACACACACACACACACTGCACCAATCGCCTTGTTGACGGTAGTGTACAATGTTGTGTTATACTTTGTGCTTAGACCTGCATCTCTTTGCTCTCTGTCGTATATTGCAACTGTAACGGTTTCGATTAGACATGTAGGCCCCTAATGGGTACATAATAATCGAGGATCATAGAGTAATGTAATGAGGTTTACACCAGCTGTAATGCGGATGACCAGCGCTCTTGTCGGCGGCACGGACGTTCGACGGCCACGACAACCTTTAGGTCTAGGCCGGCACGCCTCGCCTTTATAACATCTAACGCTGTAATATATATATCTCTTGTTTACCGGGAGAGAGTGTCGGGCAAGGAGCGGTAACTGTGCCTATCAGAGTGCGCGCCTCACCAAACTGCATGAGCTGTGGTGGTTGTGTTTCAGGGAATTGAAACGGGGTGAAGGTGGGAGGGCGGGAAGGGGCGACGTTCGATCCCTATACATACCACGCATTGTCCAGCCACTTGGGGTCGTGGCTGTAGAACATATCTGATCCCCCCCCCCCCCCCCGCCTTTTCCGAAGAAAAAAAAAATATGCACGATTATGATTCTTGCTACATGAATTTTCAGAGCAGCTCTGAATTTTTTTTATTTCTTTACGATATTTGGCATCAAGGATTTTGCATGTGTACAGGTAACCACCGCATTTATTTTTAATGCACTGCCATATATTGACCACGGGGAAAAATTTCAGCGATATGCCTGTGGTCTTCATGCATTAAAGACAAGTATATATATATATATATATATATATATATATATATATATATATATATATATATATATATATATATATATATATATATATATATATATATATATATATATATATATAGAGAGAGAGAGAGAGAGAGAGAGAGAGAGAGAAGGGAAAACGAGGGGCTCATTATAATACATGAAGGAAAGAAGCCAACAGTCGGCGAGGCCAAGGAAAGCGTTGGGTTTTTTTTTTATATATATTTACTTTGGTAATAACATTAATTTGTAATGCAGTCAGTTTAGGGGGAAATATAATTAAATACAAAGTAAAAGGAAAAGGTTCGCTTACAGGCAACATTAATACCCAAGAAAGTAGCTGGTTGGACACCCGCCGACGTAGCTCAGTCGGTAAGAGCACCGGACGCGATATTCGGAGGTCGTGGGTTCGGTTCCCATCATCGGCGCGTTGTTTTTCCTTCTACTTTGTATTTATTTATCTTTGCTGGGACACACTCAAAGTTCTATTTGTTGTTTTTTTAGCAGCAGCCGGCATGCGGCTTTATCACTCTGATTCCGGCAGGCGTATCAATTCTGTATTCTTTGTTTATGCTTGTCGTCGCGAGGCGCAGCTTTACCAGTTTCTTTGTGCGCAACTGCGCCGAGATGCATCTCGAGGATTCTGGCCCCTCGCGTGTGTTTCTGCAATGTTCCAGGTTGTGCGGCTTTATCTCGATGTTTCTTAGCCGCCTTTAAATTGAGCTTTGACAGGTGCGGCGGGCATTCTTTGTTCGACGACCAGAAAGCACGTTTGTTGCTATCGCCGCCGCCTAGTTGTTTAGTTCTTTTGCGGGCGCAAGTGAGCCCCAATAGAGAGTTTATTTCAGTGCGATTACGCCTGTCTTCTCTTGGTGTTTACGGCTATATATGTATATACCGGCCTTCGTCGGAAGAAACCATACTAAATAATACAAAACTAAATATACATATATTTAGTTTTCGACTCGTTCTGCTCATTCTTCGACTAGCACACACCTACTCAGTCTGCTATTCCAAGCTTAAGGCACCGCCCCCACCCTGCTGAGCATTTCCTCGGGCGGCACAATTCCCATCCTATTGCAATCGCTCTGCGGCTTAGCTAGCGCGAGACTGCATACACGACATAGCAAGAGGCATCAACGCCAGCAGCATCAAGAGCAGCGGCCAAATGCATCCCGAAGGAAGGCATCGGAGAGGTGCCTTCCGGTATAGACTTGTAATGCATGGCCCCATAGGCGGTGCTGTGCGGCCTCCTATACCGTTTGTGTAAGCACGCCAGATGCGATGATCGGCTCGTCTCCGGCGGCAATGGCCGCCACGCGTGCGCTGTTATCGCCTCTCCGTGGGCGGCCAGGATTCTGCAGAATGACGGCGTTCGAAGGGAGCCTCATTCGGTCGTTGAATTCGCGCGCCTGCGTGCGATGGGAACCATCAGAAGAGGGTGCGCGCGATGTGCTGCCGGGTGTATACGATTGCTCGACGAGCCGTTATGGCCTCGCACTATAGAGGCCTCTCCGCCAGAGACGAGTCTCGTGCGAGCTTGAGGATGTTGTGTATACGTTTGCTTTGTCGATTTATCGCCCGTTTCGTCGGTCGTATACCTGCGGTCGGCCGATCATTCGTTTTGTCGACCGATCGTGTGATTGTCCGTTCGGTGGATTTGTCTGTCGGTTAGGATTTCTTTCTGTAGATTGGTCTGTCGGTGGTCATTTTAGTGGGCTTGTCGATCGTTATAGTCGTCTATTGGGTCGGTCATTATTTCGCTTAATGATTCACACACGAAGAGTCAACATCACCTATTGGAATACGTTAGAAAGTTGGTACATTGGTGTATAAAGACGGAAGCGTTAGATGACGGCACGTTGGAGAGGAAGCGACATGATCTACTTACAAGTATGTCGCAGTGTCACTTTGCAGTGTGGTCTCATAGCACTGTGCTCTCTTTGCATATATATCATCAGCTAACTCGAGTTCTCTGCTTGAGAGATGCATCTTCAGATATCCTCCAATTAATTCTGTTTTCACCTGACCGTCACAACGTTGTTAATTAAATTTCCTCATATCGTCAATCATTCCTACTGTCGGCCACTTCCAAATTGCGGTTTTCTTATGTGTTGTTTTGACAGTCGGGCATTATGTGTGTCCTCGCTCCAGCCATTCCTTTTTTTCTTTTTTTAATGCATTGTACATGTTCTGCTGTGAAATCATATAACCAGTGAGGCCTATTTCAATTGACCCTTTGAACCGTTTGCTCGTCTCGTTCGCTCACAAGCAACGTATAAGACTTCTCCGGGCAGTGCAAATTGACTTGCCAAATCGAATATATGTCAGGTTAGCTTCAAAACGCCCGTAAAGATTGTTCACTGCAGCGTGTTGAAGGATAAACAGCCAAACTAGCGAAAAAATTCGCACATAACTTGTACAGGTCGTGTAGGAAAGAGTACTGAAGAAAGGAAAGTATTCTTGGGAGCCTAGCTGGAAAAGAAACTATACTAGGAAAAAGAAACAAAGCTCACAAGCTCACCTCTTAACTGAATGTTGTCGCCCAAGTTTCTCCCGGGGTGAGGAGCTTTTTTTTTTTCCCCTCTCACTTCACGCCTGCCAATATTTTCTTCGTTTAGTTACTCTCCCTACTGTTTCTTCTGCCGTGGTGCGGTGCTCGCAGCATCGCAGGCGTTCGCGCACACTTTCATTTTCGCCTCGTTTCGCAGGTTCTCTCTTGCGCATCGCGCGCTCACTTTATTACCCTTTTCTGCGCGGCGCACATCTGCGACACCTATATAGAGGGCGCTTTTTGATGCTTGTGACGGTATTTTCCCTTTGCTTCCCTTTCTCCCCCCCCCCTCCATTTTTTTTTTCATTTTCTTTTCCTTGCGACCCGAAAGACGCACAAATGCCCGGAACGAGTGTAAGAACGAAACGCCGTGTCTTTTCTCCATGTGCAAAAACGCTGTGAACAGAGAGAAAACCGCGAGGGAATGCGTCTTCCTTTTATCCCGCGGCGCTCTTTCCCTATTTCAGTACGGCTGCGTGCGTGCCTGCCTGCGCTTCTCAGCCAAATTGCGTCGCTAGGGACCTTCAGACGTTTTCATTCCGCCGATAAGGACGCGAATTTCTCGTCGTGTGGGAATTCGGGATGGTCTGGAGAGGGGAGGGAACAGTGGGACTGGAAACGGGAGAAAGAAAGCATAAAAGAGTGAGCTTTAAAGTGGTTGCAACCTGGAGGGGAAAGGGAAGCGGTGTGGAGGATGGCTCCGGGCAGTGCAGGGGAAGACGTGAAAGGGCAAAGGGGTCGACGAGGACAGGGATGAGAGAAACGGGCGACGTTTGGGGATGCGGTGTCGTGCCAGCGTGCAGCCACGCGTCAAAATAGAATATGCGAGCCGCGCGTTCGTATATGTGTTTAGCCTGATGCGCGCTGCCACTGTCGCCGATATATAAGTGATACGGGAGGGGGGAAAAGGGGAAGAAGAATATCGGGATAAAATTTTGGGGAGCCGGGTTGGTCTGTACCCTCCTTTTTCACGCAAAATTGTGTGCGCGCGCGTAATAAGATTATTCCTTGCGACGACGATGTTGCCGCTGTTGCGAAGAGAGTTCGCCGTCGACAAAGAATAGGTCGAATGGGAAAAACAAAATTGAGAACGAACGTGCATAGCAGCGATGCGGGAAACGAAACGGGACCGAAAAACCACGAAATAGAGGCTCAGTTCGTTGCTATCTCTCTCTCTCTTCTTTCCTTATTTTGGCCCTTTTCGAAATGAGGGCTCCGAGACTCGGGCCGTGTACGCCGCGCACTTTCCTTTCCGTTCTATATACTTATTACGGCCGAGTCTCATTCGTAAGCGAAGCGCGGGCGTATTGGCGTATTGTGTGCACCCGGTATAGTACTCTATTTGCCGTCTTCGCCGCGGGACGCGTATTCTTTTTTTTTTTTTTTCCTTGTTCGTCTTCGTGGCGTATCAGCCGCAAGTTCGACGTTTCACTTTTCTTTCGCTGCGTCTCCTCGCTCTCCTGTGTCGGTACCTTCGGAAGTGAAGTTCTTCCGGTCTTCACAGCCCCCTTCCACCGCGGACCTTTTTATCTTCCACATAGGCTGACCTGACCCCGCCTGGCGTTCTCATTCCTATAGGCCTTCTCCTCCTTTTCCTTCCTTAATAACGTCGCTGTCTCCTCCATTCCATCATACACAATGCATCGTCCTTGCTCAAGGTCTTCCCCGCGCCCTTGCTTTGTCAGTTCGGTCTGTCTTTTTCTTGGACCTGCTGTTCCCTCGCTGCCTCGTGATCCTGGCGGGCTGTTTCATCTTCCCAAAACTTTCTCTGGTGCCTTGTTTGCAGCGTGCGTGCGTGCGTGCGTGGCCGTCGCTGGCACTTTTTATGCGTCCCCTGTCGTCAGAATCGTTACCAATCTCTTAGTCTTTTTAAGATGGCGGCCTTGGCGAGAGATCAGCCATTTATATTCGGCGGCATTTCAGGTTTTCCCCATCATGATATGGTTTGTTTGTCTTTTAAAAAGTGCTGGATATTTTCAACGGTTAATTGTCGAGTCGCGTCTTGTTAATTCTGCGGTCTAGCGCGGCAGTCTTCCAGCATCATTCTTTTTTCTTTTTTCGAGAGAGAAAGCTCTACTACTCCAGGTTGAACCCAGATTTTCGCCTCGCGCTAGCTTCAGGCCCGATGAAGGTCAGACCAAACGCGCACCGCCCCACGACTAACATTGTATGACTGTGTGTCATATTACGGAGTATGGCAATCACATCTAGCCATGTTGACCTCGGTTACTGACATTTAGTTCATGACCTTACCGGAGAAGGTCGCGGGTTGGAGTCCCTAGCTCGCATCACTGCTATATAACAACAATGACGCCTACTGTTTTTGAGCCACCGAAGCAACGAGAGAGACAGGTGCATTCACAACGGATGCTCTTTTTCCATAGCTCTGTATACCCGCTTATCGCTTCTTCGGACCTCCCTGCGGCGCCAGGTTTGTCCTCTTTTCTTAACAAAATTATGACGGAACCGTTTTGCATGCAGCGTTCCAGTTGGTATCGTACCATTTTGCTGCCTAATTGGCATGCATCTGTTGGTTTGGTCAAGCAAATGGGGTTTGAATTGACTCATGCGCCTAATCACTTCACTATACACGACGGTACATAGCTCAGCGGGCGTTTTCGAATCGGGAGCTGCTACGCGAGCGAGCTTTAGTCTTCATGCACGTAGGCGGCTCCAAGTGTCTGGATTTCTTTTTTGTTCCATTTTGTATTTCATAATGGGGAACGCACATACGCCTGATAACTGGCTCCGCTTGGCGAATAAAAAAATTACGAGGGACTTTAGCGACTAAAGCAGTGAAAGGCGAAAGCCTGAGTGCCGCATTCTGCTACGCAACTTGCACTAATTAGTAATACTTAATTAGTGATAAATAAGTAATTAGACGAACAGTAGATAATTATTTAATTAACTATAGTTAGTCAATACATTATCTAATTGCCGATCTGTTAGTAATACCCTAATTAGCTTATTAATTAGTAATTGGAATTGATTGACATGTGGCCATATAAGGCATGCATTCGCGCATACTGTCGTGGTGCTCTGTGATTGGTCGATACCTCTATACGTCATCCCGCCTCGGCCAGTCAGAGCCGCTGCAAAAGCGGGACACGTTTTGTCCACGACAGCATGAGCATCAAAGGCCTTCGCCCTAAAAGTTGTATACGGGCACGCGCCGACGGCAGCTGCATGAGAAAGGGAACTGACGAAAACAGAATAAGCGTAACTATTGCTTATCGGGACAATATTATTCCGAATCTCCCTTTTGTTGTCGTCAGACCGGGCGGGAATCGGGATATGCAACCCCGGAAGCCGAGCACGTTCGGCGCGGGCCGACTCGGTGCAACCCCGCCTATTACTGTTTTGCGATCAGACAGAATACAAAGCGCATTTTCCAGCCGCCCGCGTGATTGCGAGCGTCTTCCCCGTACGCGACGGCTCGCCTGAAATCGCGAGGAGCTGCGCGAAATGGCTTTAAAGCCGACACGTGTAAATGCTTTCGCTACGTAAATGAGTCTCCCCTTTTCTTTTCTGTTCTCGTGCTTGCCATGACTTTCTTTTTTAAATTTGGTTCTTCTCTCGTTTCCAAAAGCTTGAAACAGCTGTAGGGAGCAAACGTACTGTGATGGGCGCGCTTTCGCGAGCATATCGCAGTCACGTCCGGGCGCTTTCGGCAACGCTGGCGAGCGCACGCATTATACGTACGCTGCGAGCTGCCGCCGTTATGGCAGAGATGCTGGATGCTAAGAGTTACTTTGCGCTCTGGTGTGACTAAATTACAGTCGGCGTGCCTCCATAGCCTCCTCGATCTCTCCTTCAGCAATTGTGCGCCGCTCGCATGTCGCTTCTGCGCGGCTCGGAGTATAAACAGCGAAGTTATGAGGAGATAATTCCGGGCAAAATTTTTTTTTATTTCTCCGTGCGTGCAGAGAACAGTTTTTAACGTCCCCCCCCCCCCCCCCCCCCCCCCCCTCCGCCTTGTGTGGCAATAAAATGCGCTTCAAACGGTGCCTGCCCCGCTCTTATAGGGCGGCGAAGTTCTTAACTCTTTAGTGTTCTGCTCTTCAGCTGTTTGCATCTTGCTTGCAACGATGCATATCTGAAAGCTCGTTCAGTTGGCTTTCACGTGTTGTACATTTATACACATTTTCGTGATATAATTTATATGTAATTTCTTACAATGCGTTATGAAAAACCGCGTTTCCATCTAAGAAAATTTAAAAGCCGCGCTCACCTTGTATGTTGACGGCCTTGAGATTCGCCATATTGCCTCTTAAAGATAATCAAACAGTTGAATAGGTAATTTAAGCTGCTTAATCATCTATTCATCAAGCTATGTCATGTACATCACGTCCATCTTACTGTGAAATCCGTCTGCACAAACGAGTCAGCGAAAAATGATACATGTTTGTAAGCTTTTACAAAAATCGCCGGCACTTCGGCTGCGTACCGGATTGAGCGTGAGAGTGACCCTCGAACCTTTTTCATCGAGTACTCACTGAATTCAGAACACCTGCTTTTCGGAGTTGCGAGTAGGGAGACCGTGCTGCTACTTTCATCAAGGTCCACTCTACAATTCAGTGAGCTGCACCCAAGGAGCGTTCAATACGGAATTATGAGCAACTTGGTCACGCTTGCATAAGATGGCGTGCATTTGCGCACGAAGGGTGCAGAAGAATTAGAATACGATTAAGTAAACATGCTGCAAGGCAGTGAAGCAGCTGCAAATAAACGCTGAGCTCTGACGTCGCTTCCCTGCGCGGCGCTACGTACGTGTGGCTGTCTTCGCCGCATGGCCGCGTGTTCGCGGCGAAGTGTGCTTTCAAGGGGCTGCGGAGGGCTTTGCTTCAGTGCTCAGAAAAGTATTACGATGGCAGGAATGGCGCGGTAAGGTGGCCAAGAAGAATAGAAAAGAGACATACCCGTTTTTTGTGTTTTGCTTGTTTGGTAACTGGAGTTATTGTTTGTATATGGCGGTCATTGCTGAAACAAACGATGTCCAGCAATGTATGCTCTTAGTTTCGCGAGCCGAGTGGTTGACGCGGTTTAGCGTGGAAGCGGCGTTCGATTTTCGACAAATTTAGGACGTCTTTTAATTAGCACTGGGATCCTTCGTCGACTTCGGTAATGCTGTTAACCCTCGAAGTTGCTCTTAACGTTTCAGCTACAGCCGTAGTTGCTCATTCGGCTCTGTTTCAAATGGCCCTAAAGTGGTGGAAACGTAACAGGAGTCGTCACAAGAGACTTTTATTATTCAGCGTGATTCTAGATTCTCCCTTTTAGGAGGCGTTAGGTAAGCGCATAGCGTTCTCTTATGCCGAAGTTGAGTCCGCGCTTACGCCGCAGGTTACGACGGCTTTCAAAAAGGTCGTGAAATCGTTTCTGCCAGTCGGCCTATTTATAAATCAGCGACAGTCTGTCGCAAAAGTGGGAAAACGAGAAGCCGCTGTCATACGCTGGGATCAACGAACAACTGCTTGTTCGTTGATCCCACGGCGTGCTGCCATATCAAGAGAAAGAAACAAAGTTCACTCGCACGTAACCTGTAGTGAGCTCTAGGCCGATATTAGCAATGCAAATCTTTAAACGATACCGCGCTAACGTATTCGCGTTAAAATAAAAGAAGCGTGCTTTGCTGCATTCTCCGCGAGCGGCGTCCCTCGCGCAAACGCACTTGACGCACGCTTCAGTGCGCAACTGCCGGCGACGCACGTAAGCCCCGTCGACGTTGCCCAACTCCGGACGCTGTCCTGAGAATCGTCGCTCGAACGAGGCTACGGTTGAGCGACGCCGTGTGTGTGCTGCATACAGCCCGCGTTGTCACCGAAAAGGGGCAGCGGTGCGGAAGTCACACTTGCTCCGCCTCGCATGCAGTTCCTTGGCACTGATATCGAAAATAGGCGTTTCGCGCCAGCAAACTGTACAAAAAGTCGAATTATCAAAGCCGTTTGCGCATTAGGAGGCTGCCATATAGTTGCGCTCTTGCTTTTCGCAATAGCTGCGGGCTGTCGCGTTTATCGAGTTGACGGGCGCGTGTTATAGACACCGACTGCTGTCTTGGAGGCGAAGTGCCTTCATGGCCTGCGTAGTTCGCGATTTGGTGACGCCAGCGGCATCCGCTTCAACGACAGTGCGGCTGGCGTAAGACGTTTAGGGTGGTTGAAGAACGAACGGAGAGCCTCCAGAAAATTCCAGTGACTAATACACTGATCCTCGGTTGTCGCCCTGTCAGTTGCCGCGGCTAGTCTTCAGTTGTTTACACATTTTCTTGTTTAATCAATTGTTTAACGACGCTAATTTTCCGCGCTTTTTCAGTTTGCCGCCGCTAGAGCATCTCGCGCACATTATAAAACGATTCGGGGCAAACATGTGGGCCCCGCCGGGGTGGTGCAGTGGTAAGACGCCCGACTACTATGCCGGAGTACCTGGATTCGAACCTGACCGCGGCGGCTGCGTTTCGATGGAGGCGAAACGAAGAGGCGTCCGTGAGCTGTGCGATGTCAGCGCACGTTAAAGATCCCCAGGTGGTCGAAATTACTCCGTAGCCCTCCACTACGGATCCTCTTTCTCTCTTTCCACTTTCTCTCCCACCTTCCTCCCTTCCCCTACGGCGCGGTTCAGGTGTCCACAAAGACAAATGTGACAAATACTGCGCCTTTCCCTTCCTCTGAACCAATTATTATTGGTCTTGGTTTTGTGGTGTTTTAACGTCCCAAAGCGACTCAGGCTATGACAGACGCCGTAGTGGAGGACTCCGGAAATTTCGACCACCTGGGGTTCTTTAACGTGCACTGACATCGCACAGCACACGTGCACCTTGCTTTTCGCCTCCATCGAGAAGCGATTATTATTATTATTATTATTATTATTATTATTATTATTATTATTATTATTATTATTATTATTATTATTATTATTATTATTATTATTATTATTAAACATGTGGCTTCGTCAATCGTTACATCCCGCGGCGTATGCGGTGGCCAAAGCACCGATCACTCGCGTCCCCGCCCTGAAGTGCGATAGCAGCTTCGAAAGCTATGAAGCAGCGCCCGATTCCGTCTTCCTCGTTTAAGAGTGCCCTCCTTGCTTTAGCTGCAGCGTGCTTCAAGGCACTCTTCAATTGTGTCCCAGCAGCAGCTGTCGTAGTGTTCCTCTTTGGGAGTTCGACTCCCGCTCAGCAAGACTGCTCGAGTGGTTGCCTCAAACTCGGTGCACGCAGTTGCATCGTGACGGTTCTCCGACTATGTGTGCACCGTCGACAGTGCTGCACGTTATTAACGAGATGCATCAAGTGTGGCTGGTGCGCGCGTGCAGTGATGCACGAGCGCTGCATCGTGGGAGCGGGAAATGCTCGGCGTGGGAGGGGCTCGGCATGTCGTAGAAGCCCGACTGGCTTGCAGCGAAGCTCTTCGCTTGTTTCAAAGAAAAAAGCTAAATGAAAATGAATGAAGGAAATAAAATCGAGCAAGATTTTTTTTTCTTTTTTTTTTTTTTCCTGCGCGTTCCGTGCGCCGCGAATAGCGGCGTCTGATTTCACTTTGCCTTTCGCGTTCATTGCAGCGTGACGCTCGCTGGAGCGAAGGTCGCGCAGAGGCTACTGATGCGAAGGGCGCCTGTAGAGATAGACACGTCAGTCATGTTTGGCAACTGAGATGGTTCTAGCCTACTTTTTTTTATATATATATATATAAGAGTGCTGGCGCTGTGGGGCAACGCCTTCCATCGAAATTTCGTGGCCCGCCCTGCTTTGGAAACCGGAAGGCAGATGCATAGAGAGTACGTTGCAGTTAGTTTCTCAATATGCGCGGCTCGTGTTTTACGTAAACGCGGTTAGCCACGCTGTCCTTCGCTGAGCACGTACTCGGAAAGTGTAGCAGCACGTAGTACCCACGAGCCACTACACTGGTGCACATTGTACGCGACCCGGGATGGTCGATATTAATTTCGGATCCCTTCGCTAAAGATAGGCCGTGTCTCGTGGCCCACAGTGTTGCTCTTGGCGCTCAAAGACCCGTCTGTCACTCGCATGTACAGTCCCAATAAAACAAACTACAAACGCTTGCGGACGTCCTCCTTTTCCATTCATAGGGGTCCCAGAGTCCAGTCCCTTTGGCTCGCACTATGGAAGGGACATTCCGATGTGCAAGTGGTTCCGTGGTCTGTAGTTGCGGTGACGTCGTCACTTTTCTTGTCAAGGCAGACGCGCCACTTCGAAAACTGAATGAATGGCCGACCATGTATATTTCGCGAGACTTACTTATGCAAGTTCTGTTTAATATGTCGGTAATGGGACGCCTTTACACCTGTGTTACGAGTTCCGGTTGTTCCCTAATTTGTCTCATATTTAACCACGCATCGTTATATATCTCCCTCTTTTCCCACTTTTTTCCCCATCTGTACAGATTGTACGCGAGCGTGTTCGCAGCTGGGAGTCCCACCACGGCGTCGTGTGGAACAGTCACCCGGGTGCCCTGCTGACGCTGCGTCGTTTCGCGGACACCCTGAGGCCGCTGCCCTTCCACCGACACCGTCGTGGGAGGGACGAGATTCCTCCTCGTGCCGCCGGGCTCCTTCTGCAGCATCGGCAGCGGGAGGAAGAAGGCCGGTACACGGCGGTCATCTACTCCTCCATGCCCAGCCCACAGCCGCTTCAGAGGCTGCTCAAGAGCCTCCTCCGCTCCACCTGCCTCGCCAAGGTCGGTGACCTTCCCTTCGCTCCACATTGTCTCCTAATTCTTATATTCCTTATCAACACTATAGCCAAACGGGCGAGTTGGTGGAACATATTGGATGGAAAAACAGCGCAAAAGAAAAACACCAGAGCAAAGAAACTCAAGACGAGTGCTGTCTCACGAGGCGTCCGTGTGCTGTGCGATGTCAGCGCACGTTAAAGATCCCCAGGTGGTCGAAATCACTCCGTAGCCCTCCACTACGGCTCCTCTTTCTCTCTATCCACTTTCTCTCCCACCTTCCTCCCTTCCCTTACGGCGTGGTTCAGGTGTCCACAGCTACAAGTGTGACAGATACTGCGCCTTTCCCTTCCTGTCAACCAATCAATCAATCAATCTCACAACTGAAAGTTTATTCAAAGAGGGAACACAATATATGGAAAAAGTGACCACCCTATCAAGAACTGGACAAGCAAAAACACGTGTTGCTACGTAGGATGAAGGCACGCAATCTCGCTTTCATGCAGAAGAATGGATGGCTTACTAACGCACAATCTACTTTTTTTCTTCGTGGTAGGCCTCCATTATCTCTTTTGTTAAGCGGGCCGGGTGCTTAGAGGACAAGTGTACATTGGGCAGACCGGGCGGTGCATTAATACACGTTTGAAAGAGCATGCAAATAACTTAAACGCTAACAAATCTACTAATCTCGTTGACCACGTCCGTGACTGCAAATCTTGTTATCCTTCACTGCACTACTCTGATATCCTCTATAAGCACCCGGCCCGCTTAACACGTGAGATAATGGAGGCCTACCACATGAAGAAAAAAACTAGGTTGTGTGTTAGTAAGCCATTCATTTTTCTGCATGAAAGCGAGATTGTGTGCCTGCATCCTACCTAGAAACACGTGTTTTTACCTGTCCACTTCTTGATAGGGTGGTCACCTTTTCCATATATTGTTCCCTCTTTGAATTAACTTTCAGTTGTAAGGCAGCGCTCGTCTTGTGTTTTTTTTTATTATTTTGCTCTGGTGTTTGTCTTTTGCGCTGTTTTTCTATCCAATATGTTCCTTATCATTGGAACGCGACAGTTAGCAGGAGCTTCCGACTCGGGCTTCTTGGCCGAAATAGAGCTTCATGTATATGCCAGTTAGTCTTGTACTTAACGTGCTAGCCTGTGACTGCATGCTAGTGGGCACGTGTGATAATAAAAGCGGTGTAAAAATTAAGGGGTCGGTTATTAAGTGAGCGACAGCGATCGTATACGCGAACGAATATCGGCAAAGGGAGCCTGCGGACGGGCGTCATTAACTCTGTCGCGCCAGGCCTCCTAGGAGCCGTGTACACCGCCGTGAAGAGGCGTAGCTACGGTCTCCTCATTAAAAAAAAAAAAAAAAAAATCAGCCGGTCATTACATTTTAATTCACGTTAGCCCTATGCCACGGGCAGGAGCTGCCAACTCGGGTCGCTCCTTCCATATGGGAGGGTGATATCAGAGTCAGCCTGCCTGAACCGTTTGCATTCTCGTTACCCCTACGACACGCAGGCACGTCCATACGGCTTGGTTGAAGCGTAACTTTATATGTGGGCTGGTAGCTTGCGCTCTCGCGTCATACCCTTAAAGGATGAGTGTCCCCAATAATGTAGCACCTTACACTGCTGATTGGCGTGACGGGAATAATGTAGCAGGCAAAAGAAGCCTCCACCGTTGCTTTCGCAATTCAACTGGGGTTAACCAGAGCTAAACCACAGCTAATGTTTCTTAATGCACTTCTTTAATTTGTGCAATATTGTTTTTGTACTGATAGCTACAAAAATTGACCACCTCTTCTCTTCCCATCAGCTCCCCCCTCCTTATTTTGGGATAAACCCTTGCTCGAGTGGTGTCGCTTTCCTGCACGTTTATTATTCTAGTTATGCTGTCGTCATCTGCGTTGCCAAGCAGTAGTGATGTTAATCCTGAGCGGATAAAGTGCCTGTAAAGACATTGGATAGTCCTAAATATCAGCAGTCCCCTCTAAGGGCTTCGACTATGCCCCGAACGCGACTTGCAGTGCGGCCGGCTCTATACACAGTTCTACCGTAATCATCCGTCTTCTCCATGCTGCTTCGTCTTAGTGCATTGTGTAGCAAGCGCACCTTTGTCGCGTCGAATATTTCGTCAGGTGTAGAATTTAAAGCGCGCTGTGCCCTCGTTCCACGCGAGGATATCCTGCTCGATATGCGTATATACCCGCCGCCGAAAGTTTAAAACGCCTCACACACACACACACACACACACACACACACACACACACACACACACACACACACACACACACACACACACACACACACACACACACACACACACACACACACACACACACACACACACACACACACACACACACACACACACACACACACACACACACACACACACACACACACACACACACACACACACACACACACACACACACACACACACACACACACACACACACACACACACACACACACACACACACACACACACACACACACACACACACACACACACACACACACACACACACACACACACACACACACACACACACACACACACACACACACACACACACACACACACACACACACACACACACACACACACACACACACACACACACACACACACACACACACACACACACACACACACACACACACACACACACACACACACACACACACACACACACACACACACACACACACACACACACACACACACACACACACACACACACACACACACACACACACACACACACACACACACACACACACACACACACACACACACACACACACACACACACAAAATATCATCACCGCCATTGCTTACGGCCTAGAACCAGCTGTAAGCTCTTAAATGTTCTTGTGCGCCCTGCATATGAGGCAGTTGTCTTTATTTACCAGTGTGGTTACACGCACTCCCTTAAGGGAAGCGCTCGCAGCCTGCCGCGAGCTTTCAAGTAACACGCACTCACGCCAACCGATATCGTTCCCAGTTCTATGTTCGCCCACTTCCTCGGCCATTCTCTCGGCTCTCTCCTTCATACCACTGTCCTTCCTTTGACCGCCGACTTTGGGCGTGGACGGCTGCTAGTTACATACCGCAAAGTCGTCTCAAGGGTACTGGGGAGAGACTGTAGGCTTTCACGGCGTTCACAATAGAAGACAAAAGAAGTGGTTCCACGGAGTCTGTATTCTTTGAAAAGGTTCTTTTTTTGGTCGCCAAACACTACGAATGGCCCCCTCCGTACCACGCCGCCTTCCCTCAAGCTTCCTCGCCTCCGATGAAGACGGAGAAGGTAGCGCAGAGCCGGGAGGGTCCAGATTCCCATCGCAGCTCATCAGCGTTACAGTGTCGCATCCCATCGAGACAATGCGGGGGGGGGGGGGGGGGGGGGGGGGAAATAAAGAAGACCGATCGTCCCGAATCGCAATTCGGCACATGTCCTCCGCGCATACCTCGAAAGGGCCCAACGGTGGACTTTTATTCCTTTTGCAGCGAGGGACGAGAGAGAAAAAATGTCATTGCCGATTGCTTTCGTCGTCAGAGTGCCGGTCCCGGGGCACTCTTTTTCCTGGCTCGAGTTTGCCGAAAATGTATACGAAAGAAAGGAAGCGCGCACACAATGCTCGCTGCGGCACGGCGTTCTTTCGGTTCGGATGCCGCGGTCACTCGAGACGGGACCCCCGAGAATCGAGAGGCTATCGCCCTCAGTCATCTCCTTTCGTGCGAAGGCCTCGCTGAAAAACTGTGCAGCTAGCTCGGTGGGAAACTATATAGCAGCTGTATAGGAAGAACTCCCGCAATGCACGGCCTTCACGCGTGGTTCACCTGTGCCGGTGGATTCGGAAGAAGTGTTCGAACGGTGTCACCTGCGGCGAACGGTGTCACCTGCGGCAGATGGTGCCTGCAAAGACGCCCAGAATAAGGTGGGCTCAACCCTCCGTGCGAAGAAGAACGTGAAGGCGAACAGAAAAAGTTGAAAGTTAAATTGAGGACATCGCGGTTAGCCGTATGGAGAGGAAAATTGCAACTGCAGAGTTAGAGAGAAAGGATGCGAGTAGAGTCGGTCCGGATGGGCAGACGCGTTCGAGTTAATGACATCTTGGTCGAAAACAAGGAATGGATACTGGCAGGGCTTACGTAATGCGAAGGGGAGGTAACCAACGGTCGCTTACTACAAAGGTAAAACTGACTGAACAAGTCTTTTATTGCCTTTTCGGAAAATAGGCTTGTCGTATACTATTTCGTTTCCGCCACTATGGATTTTGCGAAAAAAAACATGAATAAGAATCGCAAAACCTGTTTTACTGCAAGTAAGTGGCCATGTTTTCGTTGACAGGAGCAGCATACGGATATTCGAAAGCTTTTATAGGCTAATGAGTGGGGACAGGATCTATGCTTCCGCGGATGGTGTCACATAGTCATTGTTAAGAAATGAATTAATTGATGTGTAAACGAGAGGTTTATATGACGTAGAAGGTGAAAAAAAAAATGTGTCTGTGTGCAAAATTTTGTTGGTGTGGAATAATTAAACTTCAGAATATCCAAGGGCGTCCATGTAGTGTGGAGACATCAAAACAGCCACGGGCGCCGAAATTGTGCAATAAAGTGGGAATTGACGAGGCAGAAAAAGAACCAAGACAAAAATCGAAGAAAAAAGTAAAAAAAAAAGTACATGAATCAAAAAGCCGCAAATTAGTGCAAATATTTGCAGAAAGGCTTTCGCCTTATCGCACTTCAGAGACTCAAGCGCCTCCAACGAATTTTTTGGTGGGATAGTTCATGATGGTGAGTGCACCATCAACGACCACGGTAGCCGTTGATGCATGGAATTATTCTGAACCGGGTTCAAATGAAGCGTGACAGTTCAGAAGTCAGTCGTAGCTCAGAGCAGCTGATCTCATGCCACTCTGGGCGCTAGAAAAAGTCGACGGTTCTGCACCAGGTAGCGGTGCACCTCATAATGTTAGAGTGTCCATCGTGGCTGAGGCAGATCTCCTTAATATTACCAGTTGCGGATCTTAACATAGCACCCATGTATCAAGAAACAACGGTCTCAGTTGGTCAAACTTCGGGTGTTTACGCATTGTGGCGAAGCCCGCTGTCATTGCTGAACTGTATCCAAGTTGCAGACTTCGAGAATATTTCTAAACGCACAATCTCCCGGCAGCCAAATCAGTTGAAAAGATGCAGTAGCTAAAATTCTTCGACATAACAGCCGTATAGATGATTAAGAGGTAAACAAAAACAGAAACGACTTGCTTTTCCGAAAATAAGGCTACAGTGTCGGACAGCTTTTAGTGTCCGCTCCTAGATGGCGCCACTATGTGTAAACAGAGCAGTACGGAAAACGATAGAGATGTGCGGGGGAAAAACGGATCATCGTCATCATCATCAACCCGTAAAGTGCATATAATGTTATAAAAGTAGTTTCATAGTGGAGCTTTGCTCCCCCTCTAGGTGGGCAGTAGGTATAAAAGTTAATCGACTCGTTTGCGCCTATGTGTATGGAAGCGCCGCCAACTGTGCGTGAGTTAGCGAGCTTTCGATAACTTGGATCACCACAAGGAACTTCATTGTACCATTACATCGCCACCTTCCATTCGCTCATCTCTCCTTTATTGCCCCTTTACACCTTCCCCCAGTGCGGAGTAGCAGGCCAGGGTCCTTTTACCACCGGCCGACCTCTCCGCCTTTCCTTTCATCAACCAACTCTCTCTGTCTCTCTCTCTCTCGTCGCATGACTTCCCTAGCGATGAGCTTTTGTTGTCCGATCTGGACAGCATTGCTTCCCACCTCTCTCGTTTTGGCTGTGGATTGACATCCATAGTTGGGCTTGCCTTGCAGGCCCCTTCCCGCAAAGCTTGCATTAATGGCGTTTACATGCACCCGACAGGAGCGGGATAAGTTGATTTTCGGGTCGAAAACCGATTACAGGGTTCATGTAAACACTATCGGCTCGGGTCGAGAAGTCGAGGGTTCGAGTCGAGGGGTCGAGTCGAGTCAACTACGGCGCAGGGAGTGGGTTGACTCGACTCGGCCCCGCTGCAGGAAGCATGTAAACGCGGTCATGGTGAGTCGAACCACGTTGAGATGAGAACAGTACGGAAAACGCTAGACATGTGCGGGGGAAAAACGAAATCGGGTGCCGTCTGCTAGTTCTTCGCCTCGACGCGAGGCGTCGCCGTATTTTCCGCTCGTCTAGAGTTACTGTATATGCTACCAAGGGTAGCATCTACCTTTGGTAGCATATACAGTAACTCTACGCTCGTCGGGCCGGGTTCATGTAAACCCGGGAGGGTTGAGTCCACTCACCGGAACTCCTCAACTCGATCCCTGCTGTCGGCTCCATGTTTACATGGACCCTTTTGCTCGTTACACCCTGGTATCCTGGGACCCATATGACATGGTGCTTAGGCGACGCTGTGTCGTGTGTTTAGAGAATCCCTGTAGCGTAGGGGAATGATCATTCCGCAAATTAATTTCCGTGAGTTGTCTGGGATTTTTTGTAATACAGTTAGCCTGGGAATTAGTAGCTGCCACCACTCTGATTCTGATTCAGTAATGTCATTATGGATTATTGCGAGCCCATAAGGTATTTGTTTTTTGTGTATCTCCGCTACCCGCGAACTGTGAATGTGTATGACTTTTGCTGGGCGTATTTCTCGCTGATTGATATGGTGCATGTCTTTCGGAGGGGGCTTCATTACGATGCATCCTCTCCACTCTTGTGGGATGTCCCTCTCGAGTATGATGACGTCCGGTCCGGGAGGCGGCCTTCGGAAGATTTGGGAGATGAGGGGAGATTGTATCAGCTCCTATGCTGTATGATGGACTTCCAGAAGCAGATTTTCTGCGGCCGTTTTGAATGGGAGTCATGCCTCTTTTTCTTTTTTTTAACCATCAGCCGAATAGTAGTGTCGATGTAGTCGAGGCCCAAGATAATAAGTAAGGAACTCTGTGGTCCATGCTGTAGCTTAACTTCGGACCTTTACGCTAGCACGCCCTCGCCGCATCGAAACCGTGGTGATTTAAACCCTCTAATGAAACGGTACCGCCACCTTACGCTCGCTATCGGTTACTTCGTGCGCCACGTATTATGCCGCCGTCTTCTCGTATTGGATTGTGCCGACAGTGGCATTCTCACAACGCTGCACGGTATTGAGACAGAGTGAGGCGCCGAGCTGAAAGAAACAAAACCGCGAAATAACGCTCGAGGGACGGTAGCGCCGCGTGGCCGTCTTCGGCGCCCCGCGGGGGGGAAGGGGGGGGGGGGGGGGGGGGGGGGTGCCCGTCTTTTTTTCTCGCCGAGCCCGACGTTGCGCCTCGGAAATCGTTTCCTCGTCTGTCTTAATTTCCGGTATCCGCTCTCTCTCTCCGCCCTGCTGTTGGCAAGAGGACGACGACGACTGTGGTGCCAGCGCAGTCTTTGTGCGAGAGAGTGTATCGCGCCATGCTGCTGCTCTCGGGTCACACTCGCTCCAATACACGACGGACTCGAGCGAGCGCTCTTCTCATCGATGTTTGCCGAGTGGCTCCTGCCTCTTCCATCCTTCATCTCTCTCTCTCTCTCTTCTTCTGAGCGAGTGGATGTACTCTGCTCGCGAACGCACTTCTCTCTCTGCACCGCGAAACGTTACCGTGGGAGTAAGTGCCTACCAAAGCCCTTCAGTGATATTTGTTTTGTTTTGTTTTTTTTCCTTCGGCTGCCAGCTTCGTGACGTGGAGCATAAAAGTACTTCTTTTTCGCTCTAGACTCCTCCTCCCCCATCCCTTTTCCAACCGACAACCGATCACGCTTTCCTTTTCTTTCACCTGCAGTTGAGAGAGAGAGAGAGAGAGAGAGAGAAAAGGGAAGGAGGGAGGGAAGTGCAGAAGCCTGGGTTTTGAACTAAGATGCCTCAAGTTGAATCGTTACTGCAAGTGATTCGTACAGTCGTGTTCACTTCTGAGAAGTTGGCTTCTGTCGAGTACTTATTTTTTCTTCATTTTCGAGCTTCGTGGAAACCTCACAAATCCTCCGAGAATCCCTATATAGAATATGGATTTGTCGTAAAGGGATTAATAGACGGAAGAAAAGGGCCGACAAAAGCGGAGACTCTGCGGACGTATAGTGGCCTCGGTCGTGGCGGTCGAAATTCAGGAAGGGTCGGCAGACGCCTTACAGATCGCGCTCGCCTTTTTTTTTTTTTTTTTCCCTTTTTCTGAGCAATGTATTTATTAGGAGGTTGGAGTTCTTGGTGCCAAGTCCTTAAAATTTCGGCGGCCTTTTTCGGTGTTTATTTCAGGATGTAATTCAGTTTCCTTCGTCGAATGTTATCTTTCATAGGGTCGAATTTTCTGGGGGGGGGGGGGGTCCTTTTTCGGTGAAATATTTCCATGCAGAGGCATTTAAGTGACGTTTGTTTTTCTTTTCATTTCTCCTCACCATGTTGTCGCACTTTTCTTTTCATAAATAAATGATTTTTTTTTTTTTTAAGAAATAGCAGCTCGTAGAGTCGTAGAGCAATGATTTACATTGATGATATCAAAAGCTATGCATGCTGAAAGAGGTTGGGACGTAACAAAAGTGAGTGTTGAACTTTAATTATCCAGTCGTGAGACGAAGCCGCAATTCCCAGATGGCCGAAATTACTCTGTCTCCACTGCGGCACCTCTTTCCGCTTTCACTCCCACCTTCCTTTCTTCCCTTACGGCGAGGTTAGGTATCCACGGAGAAGTGTGACAGATACTTTCTTTCCTTTCTTATAAACCAATTATTACATTTGTACCCGCCGCGTTAGCTCAGGTACCAGGTTCGATCCCTGGTACCGCTGGGTACCCACCGATCCCCACCTGGTGCTCGGCTCTTCTTGGCGAAATGCTTGGGAAAGGAGTCATGGACCAAATAGTTGCGCTGGTGGGTCAGAGATCAGTTCCGCCATCGGATATTCAGACAGCCGGAATCCTTACTCTCCCAGGACTGGAGTGATTCTCAGAGAAGGGAACTACATCAGTGACAGTGAACCCTTACGTCTTACAGACACGCTGGTTAGAGCGCTTCACACTTGAAACTTAAAGGCTTTTTCTTATGTTGAATTCCAATGGCAGATCCGGAGCAGGTTTTTCTGCTCTGTCCAGAGCAATTCTATTCCAATGGCAGAACGGGAGCGCGAGTTGTCTGTTCCAATGGCAGATCGGGATCTCGCGTCGATCCCGGATCGCTCCGTGGAGCGATGATATTTGTTCAGCCGAAATCGGCAGGTTTGTCCGGAAGCCAGCGTGACGTTGTGCCCGCTTCCATTTCTCGTCGCGACCGGCTGCGGCAGCTCCGCTTCACATCGTCGCGGTGCTTCGCAAAGTGATGGACGACATGGACGCTGCGTCTCTCCGTGCGGGGTTAATTCTGGAGGAGGAGGAGGAGGAGGAGGTAAACTTTATTTAAAGAAGAGGTCGTAGGCGCGGGGTGGGTTGACGTTCCCGTCCCCGCGGTGGGCTCCTCTTCTAGGCGGAAAGACGCAGTATAGTGCGCGTTTGGATGGTACGCCACCGCTTCTGTCGCGTGGCGTTCCTTGGCGCGCGTTGTTAATTGGTTCACAGGAAGGGAAAGGCGCAGTATCTGTCACACTTGCTCTGTGGACACCTGAACCGCGCCGTAAGGGAAGGGATGAAGGGGGGAGTGAAAGTGGATAGAGAGAAAGAGGAGCCGTAGTGGAGGGCTACGGAGTAATTTCGGCCACCTGGGGATCTTTAACGTGCGCTGACATCGCACAGCACATGGACGCCACTTCGTTTCGCCTCCATCGAAACGCAGCCGCCGCGGTCGGTTTCGAACCCGGGTACTCCGGCACAGTAGTCAGGCGTCTTACCACTGCACCACCCCGGCGGTACGTACCGGCGGGGCGTTCAAGTGTAAGATTGGAGATGGCAGGAACGCTAGACAAGGTGAGACCTCAGGCTTTCGCCTTTCAAGTATGGGATTCTGGGATAATCCGGTTGATGATGATGATGATAATCCGGTCGCGTCTAGCGCCGCCTCAAGAGCTTTTCTTGCACAAAGTGCTCCCGCAATACCCGCGGCAGCAAACGCGTTCCAATGGCAAATATGGAAGAAGGGATCTCAGCGCGAGCGAGGCGCTCCGTTGGTGCTCCGGCCGAGCGCTCGCGATCTGCCATTGGAATTCAACATTAGTTTTCACGTGTGCAGGACACGACTCGTTTTCAGTTTTAAACCCCGTGAAACACGGTAACTCGAGCTACTTTCCAGGCTGATTATTTTTCCCCCGAAAGAGCCCAGCGGCGTTAGAAGAGCTTCTTCCAAGCGCACACCCCTGTTAGAACCGGCCGCCATGCCGGGGTACGCTACTGATTCGGAGTACCTAGGTTCGAACCCGACCGCGGCGGCCGTGTTTCGAGGGAGGCGAAGCGCAAACGCGTCCGTGTGCACTGCGATGTCAGTAGGGGTGGTGGCGGAAAACTTTTACGGGCAGTATACATACAAAAGGTTACGCACGTTAAAGGCATCCAAGCAGTTGTATTTATTTCGGAGCCCTCCACTACGGCACTTCTTTTACCTCTCCTTCATCCCCACCCAGCCCATCTTGGAACTTGCTTTTTATTTATGAAGTGCATGTTTATTTACGAAGTGCATGCCGGGATTTATCGCTCACTGGACGCCGACGACACCGGCTTTTCTGCGACACGAGCTCCTTAACGCTACCGCGTTAAAAGGCGCAGTATCTGTCACACTTGTTTCTGTGGACACCTGAACCGCGCCGTAAGGGTGGGAGGAAGGTGGGAGTGAAAGCGGACAGAGAGAAAGAGGAGCCGTAGTAGAGGGCTACGGAGTAATTTCGACCACCTGGAGAGCTTTAACGTGCACTGACATCGCACAGCACTGGGAAGCGTCCTCGTTTCGCCTCCGTCAAGACGCAGCCGCCGCGGTCGGGTTCGAACCCGGGTACTCCGGCATAATAGTCGACTGTACGTGCCGGAGTACCACTGCACCACCCTGGCGGGGCTCGTTAAAACGTTAAAAATTCCCAGGCGATCGAAATTATACTCCGCAGTCTTCCACTGCAGCACCGCTTCCTCTTTCAACTTTCACTCCTTCCTTCCTCACGGCGCAGTTTAGGTGTCCGGGGACAAAATGCGAGGCAGATACTGCGCCTTTCCTTAGCCAATTTTGATGGAGGTGAAACGGAAAGGCGTACGTGCGTTGTGCGATGTCAGTGCAATAATAATAATAATAATAATAATAATAATAATAATAATAATAATAATAATAATAATAATAATGGAAAGACGCAGTATTTGTCACACTTTTTGTCACACTTTTGTGTGGACACCTGAACCGGGCCGTAAGGGAAGGGAGGAAGGCGGGAGAGGAAGAGGTGCCGTAGTGGAGGCTACAGAATAATTGCGACTACCTGGGGATCTTTAACATGCATCGGCATCGCGCAGCACACGGACGTTTCTCCGTTTCTCCTGCATCGAAACACAGCTGCCGGCGGTCGAGGTCGAACCCGGGTACTTCGGTAAGGTAGTCGGGCGTCTTAACCATTGTACATTAGTGGAGGCTACAGAATAATTGCGACCACCTGGGGATCCTTAACATGCGTCGATATCGCGCAGCACACGGACGTTTCTCCGTTTCTCCTGCATCGAAACACAGCTGCCGACGGTCGAGGTCGAACCCGGGTACTTCGGTAAGGTAGTCGGGCGTCTTAACCATTGTACGTTAGTGGAGGCTACAGAATAATTGCGACCACCTGGGGATCCTTAACATGCGTCGACATCGCGCAGCACACGGACGTTTCTCCGTTTCTCCTACATCGAAACACAGCTGCCGATGGTCGAGGTCGAACCCTAGTACTTCGGGGTAGTCGGGCGTCTTAACCACTGTGCGGTAGTGGAGGCTACAAAACAATTGCGACCACCTGGCGATCCTTAACATGCGCCGACATCGCGCAGCACACGTACGTTTCTCCGTTTCTCCTGCATCGAAACACAGCTGTCGAGGTCGAACCCGGGTACTTCGTTGGGGTAGTCGGGCGTCTTAACCACTGTGCCACTGTGGTGGCTCGATGTCGTAGACCTCTACTACGAGACCTCATTCTGCTTTCTGTAGACTTCTCCATTACACGTCATATAACTAATCTCCCGCCTTCCCCCCTATGGCATCGTTCAGGTGTCCACAGAACAAGTGTGACAGATACTGCACGTTTCCTTTCCCGTGAACCAATTATTATTTATACAGCAATGTATAACAGATACTGCGCCTTTCCTTAATTTACATTGTGCAGTTCTGTCTTCGGATTCGATCCCGACCGCCGGCGGCTACGTTTTGATTGAGGTGATGGTGGTGAAAAACGTTTAATGTTTAAAAAGGGGTGAAGGTATGCATGAGTCGGATCTTTGAATATCCGGCCATTACAAATACTAGGTGGGGTCCCTAGTACGGGACCCCAGTGGCGTCGGCCGCTGCCCGGGCGTGCTCGACCAAGGCCAAAACTGATTACAAAATTAGGGGAGACTTTAGCGACTAAAGTAAAGAGTGCCGTATTCTGCGACGCAACTGACACTAATCAGTAACTAATTAATCATTAATTAATGAGTTAATTAGTCATCAAGCAGTTGATTAATGAATTGATAATTAGTTCGCATATTACTTAAATGACCACCAATTAATAATAATTAATTAGCCATTAAACAGTGATCGGTCATTGATTAACATATGGCCATATAAGGCACGCATACTGTGGTGGTGCTCTGTGATTGGTTGAGACCTCTATGATGTCATCCCGCCTCGGCCAATTAGAGCTGCCGCAAAAGCAAGACACATTTTGTCCACGACAGCCTGAGCCTATAAAGGCTTTCGCCTTAAAAATGTGACAGATACTGCGTCTTTCTTTTCCTGTATCCCAGCTATTATTATTACATATGCTGCCTTCTTCTGAGGTGAAATGTCCAACCCCTAAATGCACATCAATAAATCTCAGCACTTCGAAAGCTGTCTGTTCATATAAGCTGTGTAGTACCTTGCTGTGGCCTGTGGGCAGTGCACGCATAAACCTGTAGATGGTTGAAGTACAATAGGCTTTTGTAGGGGACAAGGAATGAAACTTTGTCTTGAACGTGTTGGCTGGAGAGGAAACCTTGCAGTGATGGCTTATTGGGACTGTTTCATTGCAGGTACGAAGTGACATATTGCTGTCATCACCTTACCATCTAAGTTCACTGAGAGTGTGGAAAGGTGTACTTTCAAAGCAAAATTTTTTTTTTATACTTCCACTCTTTATTTTGAGCCTAAATTTAGGGAAATAAAAATGGATTGCGTATCTCCTGAAAGTGGAACACACTTAGGAAGTGGGAGGAGCAAGGTTGTTCAGGACCAATTTTGCAGTTCTTCGGCTTCAGAAGCAATAGTTTTAGGAAGGTCACAAATAGTTCACAAGGTACAATGTAAAGAAACCGCAGCTTTTATTATATCACAGGGTAGGAATTTTGTGGCTTGTACAGAGTGCATTCGTGTTCCGTTCACAAGTCACGCACTGTAGAATGACTGCCGAATCCCTCCTGTCATGGCAAATTGGCACACACATGAAAAAATGTCATTGAGTGCTTTTTTTTGCAAGATTTATATGTGTGGATGCTGTATTTGCACATGGAAGCCTGTCACACTGAGGATCTTCATCGTGGCAGCATTATGATCTTACACTGTCACCTCCTTGCAGGTGCTGGTCGTGTGGGGAGGTGAATCACCGGCCCCTGTGGTGGCCAAGCTCCTCCAGGGCACAGGATTGTCCCTGACCAGTGGCAGGGCTCCAGTGTTTGTAGTAGTTCCACCCCAGAAGGGCATCAGCGCCCGCTTCGCACCTCACCCCCTCATTACCACCGACGCTGTGCTTGCACTCGACGAGGACGTTGCACTCACTGCGGAAGAGGTGAGATACTTGTCTATTTCCAATTGCTATGCGTGAGGCTGTTGAGCATGAAATAAGAGAAACACTTTTAGTTCTCATTCTCTTGGAAAGTAAGGCTGATACCGAACCTGAAACTGAGCTTTAAGAAGAATCTGACATCGATTATAAGGGCGGACTTCTCCGAACTTTCTGTCTAAGTCGCATCCAACAGAAAAAAAATATGAGCTGACATTTAGCTCCACATAAACCGGTCAAGACATGTGAAAGCACTGTGACATGGCAAAGTGCCGGTTGGTCGCTAAGTTGTGCAACATCGTGAAACCTCGTAACATGACCAGTTTCACAGGTGCTGATATTGGTGGCCATAGGTCAGATCCACAACCTCCTATAAGTGGTTTAAAAAAGATGATAAAAATTAGAATGACCATGTCAGCTGCAAAGAAAGAAGCCTAAAGTAGCAATATTGCTTGTAATTCTATCACATTCCACTCTTAACGTGACTTAATCGTTGCTGTAACTTTTTTCGTCATGTAGTACTTCCTTTTACGGATGGTAAACGGCAGTTTTCAATTAGGGCGAACTTGCTAGATTAGATGCAACCTAGAACATTTTTTTCTGTGGTCATTGTCACCCCCTATGCTTCATTGTTATGTCGCTTTGTGTGCTAGCTGGGATTACATTATTCTGAAATAACAGAACCTAGTAAACTGGTTAGGCCTTTATGGATAAAATAATTTTAAAATGCAACTGTGAATGGCTTGTTGGCAAACATCTGTGGCTTTGCAAAACTGTGCAGATGGACTTTGGGTTCCGGGTGTGGCAGTCATTCCCAGAGCGCATTGTGGGCTACCCAGCACGCTCGCACTACTGGGACGATGCGAAGGCTGCCTGGGGCTACAGTTCCAAGTGGACCAATGAGTACTCCATGGTGCTTACGGGCGCTGCTTTCTATCACAGGTGCTGTGCCATGCATGTCATGACGATCTGTTTTTTGGAGTACAGAATGAGGAAAGGTCATTACCCCTTGTAACTTGTTTCTTAGCAAGAGTCAGAGACAAACCTACACGAGCATGTTGTGATGATATGTTTTGTGGAGTACAGAAGGAAGGTCATTACCCTCTCGTAACTTGTTTCTTAGCAAGAGCCAAAGACAAACCTAAACATCTTATCTTGGTGTTGGTGGGCATTGAGATACTATGCACTGCTCTTTCACACGAAGAAGAACTGTGGAGACTCCGAAAATGCATTTGTTTTTGACTAGCTTTCAGTGCACTTACCTAAGCTGACTTGGTACGCTTGCTATCCAAACATATGTCGGGAGCCATTTGATATGCTAGTAAGAAGTTCTGAGCAATGCGAAGAAGTGGTATGAGTGCTGATCTCCCAGGGACCCAATTAAAAACTAAAGACAACAAAATATATTTTCGCTAGCCCAGTCAAAAAAAAATTAATGGGTCCAATTGGGAAGACCAGTCAGATTGAATTGGTTCTGCCAATCCCAAATGGTTTGTCCAATGGGTACTGTCCAACCAAACTGGTTTCTTCACTCCCAATTGGACGCCAGTTGGTTTCGTGACTCCCAATTGGGAATGAAGAAACCAATTGGGTGTCCCAATTGGGACTGAAGAAACCAACGGGGCATCCCATTTTGGATTACCCATTGGGCTAATGGGAAGCCCAATGGGTTACTTCAATCCCAATTGGGATTCTTTCGATCCCAATTGGGATGCCCACTTGAAACGAATTGGGCTTCCCATTGGTTCTAATTGGTCCTAAGCAAACATTCCCAATTGGGAAAGTCAAGTTAGTAATATCCTTGATAGATGCGCACAGATGTACATACCTCTATAAAGAGACAGCAGTAAAAAATTTTAAGTTTTTATAAAAAGTATATGCCGCTTAATCTTATTAATTGATTATATCGTGTTCACTGTAAGTGCAGGCATAATCAAATAAGTTAACTGAACAACAAAGATGTGTCACCGGTCCCAGCAGCACTGTTCAAAGAATGGAGTATATAAGTCTGCAACCTGTGGATATGTGCATTGAATCTGTGTTAGTTCTGTGTGTGTAATGCTTGCTTGTCTCTCATATTGATTTCTGTAAAAAATTGTAATTTTATTCCACTTGTATAAAAGTCTGCTCCCCTATAACTTCTGGACAGAAAACATTGAAATTGCATCTCTATTGTTTTGTTTTTTTCAGCTATGTGAGTTTAAACCATTTGGGCTCAATGGGTATGCCATTTGAGTTCAATTGGTGAACCATTTGGTCTTCGTGGGTGACAAATTATTTCCAATTGGGAGCACCAATTCATATCAAATGGTCAGGCACAATGGGTGGCGAAAACACAATTGGTTTTTGACTAATTCATTTCAGTTGGGAAATTCCCAATTGGACCCATTGAATTTTTTTTTTACTGGGAGGTAATGGCTGCATTGATAGAGAAGTATTTTAGTTTTTTTAGAGTGATGTAAAGCAGCATGCTCTTGATGGTAAGGCGGTGCATTCTGGTAAGCTCGGTGAAGAGCGTAAAAAGAGCACGGGAAAAGATGGACACAGTGCAGATGCTTACTCATGGTGGTTTGTGAAACAGAAGGCCAGAATCAGGAATAAGTAAGCTTTTTGCAGAACAGAAGACCGTGTATCCGAGCCTTCTGTTCTGTAAACAGCTGCAAGCCGGTATGTGCGGCACATTCTTCCTGTCCATTCTTCAACATGTTTGTGAACACGGCTAGCAGCAGTATCTCACCACTGTCAATATGTCTCACAATCGTTGCCGCCTTGGTGCAGGTACTACCACGAGATGTACACATCGTGGCTTCCTGAGAGTCTGCGGCAAACAGTAGACACTGCCCACAACTGTGAGGACATCCTCATGAACTTTCTCGTGAGTGAAGTGACCCGGCTGCCACCGATCAAGGTGACCCAGCGCAAGCAGTACCGGGACACCGGTCAGGGCTACCCTTCACCGTGGAACGACCCAGACCACTTCGTGCAGCGCCAGGCCTGCATCAACGCCTTCGCCACCTACTGGGGACACATGCCACTGGTGCGCTCCTCGCTCAGGCTGGACCCTGTGCTGTTCCGCGACCCCGTGTCAAACCTGCGCAAGCGGTACCGTCGCATTGACCGCGTTGTCGGCTCTGGCCGAAGCTGAGAATGAAACCGTCCCCTCTTAGCACCGAGGATGTGTGTGTGTTTCACAGTTGCACGCGCGCGTGTGGGACTGGTCACTTTAGTGATGTAAGTGAAAAGAGTGGCAGGCATTGTCATCTGGCTCCTTTATTTCTCTCTCTCTCCTCCTGACTTTCTTCCCATCCACCTTTTTTATTTCTGTTTTGGCTGTGTCATCAAAGTCACTGAGTTGTACTTTGTACATTCATCACCATTGGTCGTAGGAACAGTGGGGGCTTCTAGTCCACGTCAGCCTTCCATCGCTGAGCAGCTGCTTGAAACATTTCTTTCTTGTTTTGTGTGTGTGTTTTGTAGCAGGAGTTGCTAGGCTGTAGAAAATGCTAGCCAACATTTTTGCAACATTGCTGTTTGTTCCTTCACACCATGGAACTGCACCAGTTGAGAACCACCCCTGAAGAAGTTTCTCTTGCTGGCAACAAACATTCCCTATGCCAGCACAGGAAGTGTGGGAATAGGTTTCGTGAACAGAATTTAGAAGTTCGCTTATTTTTGCATCTTTTGAAAACAAAGAACCGTGGCGTTGGACGTATTTCGTTGATTCTTGGCACTTCAATGGCATTCCGCTAGGTAGGATGCATTTTGTTGCATCTTGCACTTGTGGCGTGAAAGCAAGAAAATGGCATGAAAGAGCTTGTTTTCTTATATTTGGCTCCATGTGTTCTCTGTTGCATTTACTTCTTTTGTGTCCTGGACGCTTTTCGTGCCGGTGAGCTGAACTTTTCGGAGTAGACTTAGTTCGGCCTTAACGTTACACATAGGCTGGAGTCTGCATTTGAATCCTGTTCTTCTTCAGAGGGTTCACATATTCCCTGTTGTGGGTTTGCCATACTCATCTTTTGCTGGCACTGCACAGATTTTTCTCGTGCAAGAATACAGCCACTCGTCTGCTCAGAACTCAAGACTGTGTTGACGTTGCCTCCGTGAAGGTAGCTGCCATAATTCGACTTGTGTCATAGCATGACGTGCACTCTTAATGGAAACAGAATGGTTTGGAGTGTCAAGTCGGCCTCTTGCAAGTTTTCCTTCATAGACGTTTGTGCCCACATCTTTACTTAGTTTTCTTCTTCTAGCAGGATCTTTCTTCTGGCAGCAGCCGTACTCAAGACGCGTTGCGCTAGATAAATGCTCCTGCTGTTAGCACCGTACTGTATACTTGTTTTTTCCAGTGCATGCGTAGCTGCGGATGCCCTCCTGTGTTTAAGTGCAACATATTTACTTTTGTGCTGCTCAGGTTAGCGCGGCATGGAAGCTTAGCCGATTCTGCTGCAAACATGATCTCTAGATTTGCTCACGCTTGAAATGCTCTCAGAGGGTACCCCTCTTACTGCTAAGAACAACGAATGCCTCGAGGAAGCCACTGCAACGTGTGGCGAGGAATAAGACCGCTTTAAATTGGGAATTTTGCCTCAGAAATATTTTGTTCTGGCAACCGCTCATACTACTGCAGCTTGCTTTGAGCAGTAATCAAAAAAGTCTTCACTGTAAAGGGTGCTATAAGAGTAGTAGTGGTCTTTGTTCCTTTCCATTCTCAAAGCAGAAACAATTGCTTATGACAAACCCTGTTTTATGTTTTATTGGCACAGTTTGAAAGGTGAGCAGTGCTTTATTCCGTGATTTGGCACCACTATATAAACATTAATTGTTATTGCTATTTGGTAATTGATATCCCACTTGAGACTCTAGTTCACTGGTACGTACGTGACACGCATTGTTTTTATTTGAAGCGCTCTTACCTTGAAGAGCGAAACTTAGACTGAAGTTTTTGTTGTACTGAACCTTTACGATTTGTGTTTTGTTCTTGCCATAATCATGTTGTGCCGTTAGCTTTATGTTGGTATATGCGTGTGGGTGCAAGCCTAGGTACTGTAGGCCATTGCTTGCGTAGTCATAGTTGTTTGTTTTGTGCCAACCTGAGCTTAGCATTTGCTCCACTTGCTTGTTGTCATATGTGTTGCTTACTGAATGTGTCGTTTGGGAAGAACTATTACTTGCAGCATATGTTTTTGTTTTTGCATTCTCGTCCTGCGATTGCTTGGGCACGTTAGAGTTTGAACGTGCCAGGTGTGGTTCTCTAAGGAGGCAAAGTTGATGTCATTCCTGCTTTTTCTCTGCCCCTGGCGAGTGAATGAATTGCATTGTTGTAACCGCGCCACACCCATTCCGTTTAGGTGTGATTGTGTGTATCGCTACCGAGTCATCTACTTAACATACACAGTAGTAAGGCACTCGTCTTAAGCAAGGTTAGATAGAGTATGACTTTGTAGCGCAGGCTTAGAGGAGTCTGCCTCCAATCACTTCATTAAGCTTGGCGGTGGGTGTACAAGATAGCACATTACTGCATCTGCAAGCAATACACGCTTGGTCTTTCGTACCTTTAAAGCTTGAAAAGCTATGGGTCTAGTGCAACTCAAGGTGCTTCATGTACCGTGCTCCGAGAACTGGAACGGCCTCTGAATGCATCGAAGAAAGGTGACAAATCGTGCTTGATAGGCAGAATAAAAGAAAGGGTATTTACATGGCTCACATACAAATGACCGCCTAACACCTATACAATCTGCAAATGCAGTTCCCACCATTGTACACCTGTAACAGCTTGAAGCTGAACACAAGTAGCTTCATCATTAAACCAGAGGCACGACGAAAATGTTGCATTTCGCAGAGACATTTTCATGAATTTAAGAGCTGACATAAAATGTTGTGTTTTATGTTTGTTGGATGCGAGACAAGCATTTCTAGATCTCTGCCATTTTCATGGCTCCAAGATGAGTGTCATACATGTTCAAGTATCTCCTCTCAAAATGGTGCCTTAAACACCCCAGGCAACCTTTTGTCATTTTGTCATCTAATGTCTGGGCATACAAACACACCCTTTTCTTTTTTCATATGTCCCGATGTCCCGAGTAATCAGCTGTCAGCAGTACTCTGGGTGCAGTTTGCATTGTTGATTTTGCAGTACAACTTCACTATTATACCTGTCCCCACAATGCCGAACCATAGCATGATAATGTCTTAGCTCATTTTAGCTTAGCTACTCAAAGGAGCAAATGTAGCTTTGCTCCGAGAGGCGGTGTGATTAATTGAGAGGAGTCGTCAGTCGCTGGGCTGGATCTTCTCCTCAACAGTGGCTGTCACAATCAATAGGTTGGACTGAATAATACACGTGTGCTGCGATCATATCATGAAAGCATGAAAGGTAGTGAGGAATGCAATAACATGGTTAGTAGTATATAGGCACCTACGCTGAGAAAAGTTTTAAGTGTCACCCACGAAGCCAAACTAAGCTTCCTATTGAGCTTTGTTTTGTTCCAGGTAGGCAGCAATGAATTCTGGTTACTTTGCGAAAATGTGTTACCACCTTATGGAATTGGCAGACAATTTGGAAAGCTGAATGGAAGTGCAGTATGCACCAGCAGCTTAACACGTGCTCCAAAATGGGAGAGGACGAATTTTCCTTACACCGGTGCGCTTTCACTGCAATGTGGGTGTTTCATTCAATCGTAGATTGGCTGTTCACAAGTGGTATATAATGTAAAGATGTCTTATGTTTTCTCGTGTAATCATTCTAAAGGAGCCCTACGAAGAATATGTCATCCAAGGGACAGAAAGGCCGCATATATGTTCTGGCCTTTTAGTTTTCAGCTGCCTTCTCCCTAGCTCCTGAAAAAGGGAGAGTACTCCCGTCCATGCCAGGCCAATGTCACGACAATCTGTTTCGTCTCCCCACAAGATTGAAATGCTCTCGAACCTTGTTCAGCTCGCAGCATTTTCTCATCAGACTCATTGCAGGTGTGTTTCTTGCTGCTTTACTTTAAATGCTGCTTTTCTACTCTACTGTCCTGCAAAGCATACTCTGATCGCCGCGCTTATACGTTTGTACACTGCTTAAGTGCCGGTGGTTCCTTAATGGTGACTGGTCCCAATGGACCAGATACATTGCCACTGTTTGCGCTGGGCTCCTCTGCCATCCTGGCACAGGTGCGGTGACTAGCATGTGGGGTGTTACTGTTTTATATGCTACTTGTCTCTATCTTCCATGTGAGAAGGAAAGCTTTACCATTTTTGGCAGCTTTGACGAAGTGTTCTCAAGTTCTTACTGTCCCATCTCGTTTTCACTCCAGGATTACCGTCGTAAGAAGTGAAGTTTTCCTCTGACAGGGTTTGGCAAAACAGGTGGACACAAGTTTAAAATTGCAATGTTTTAGATGAGTCATTCTACTTGTCTGCCTCTGAAAAATATGGTTGGATTGTGGTTGGAGTGCTAGTTTGTGTAGGATGGTGAACCAACTTTCATCTACCTTCAGTTTTCCTTTCCTCATTTCTTCCTGTTAGCCATGCTTTTTTCCTTTAACCTCGCACTGTGACTGCTATTTGTGTTTCCATTAGCCTCTACCGTTTAGAGACAATCTAAAGAAACACGTTGGGCTTTCAGCACCCCTGTACCACACTGTGTGGGAGGGGTGCCACTGCAAATATTTACAAGTACAGATACCGAGTAGCCACTAGCCATGATGCACAACACTACAGTAGTCCTTGTGGAATCTATTCCATCACTCTATCTCTATCTCTTTCCTCTATAGACTTTTCTCTCAGAGTTGTCCGCTGGGAGTTGTGGGGGAAGATACACTAACTGCTACGCTTGGCTTTGAGCAATAAGACCATTTCATGAGGTGTAATTCATGCGTGATCAGTACGGCTCACCAGGAGTTGTGGAGAAACGCAGTGCACTCTACTTTTTTTACACATTTTAAATATTCACTCTTGACTAATGGCAATGGTTTCTTTGTCTTTACCTTTTATGAATCCTTTCAAATTTCCCTGTTGCTGTTTTTTAAACCTAAGTGAAATGTTTGCTTCATATTAAAACCAACGACTTCCTATATGCTGAAAGTTGTTTTATGTTTGTTGCTTCCCATTGTTTTGTGATGAACAAATTTACAGATGCGTCTCTTTTTCTTTCTATTTTGTTTTTGTCGAGTTTGCAGGAGCGTTCAGGGCGTGGCTGAAAGTATCAAATTTACAGCTTGAGTAGAATATATGACTGCTGCAATGTTTTCACGAGGAAAGAGTGCTTGATATAGGACTTATGTACACTATTGTGAAATAATTTATCCAGAGTTTGTAGAATGTGTGTGAAGCATACGTAGCAGCACTATTTGCACGTGCGTGAACAAATGCCGTGATGCTGCTGTAAACGTATCTTTTTTTGTTCCTTTTTTTTACAAATAAAATGTATTGCAGCAACAGTTGTCTCCTGTGTATTCCGTCACTTGGTGTTGTTTAATCCATTTTTGATTTTGTATTTTATTCCAAAAACACCTGCATGCTGAGAGTCTTGTGGAATATCTCATTCTTCATTAATTGGTGTGAAAGTGGAGAAGAAGACTTGATGAAAGATATTAGCTCCAATCTTAGCAGTGCAGTTTTATGGACTGCATACTACAAACCAAATATTTTGCACTTCTGGTTAATTCAAAGAAATTTTAAAAATTTTGTGACTGGGCATATTTTTAATGCATTTATAGTTCACCTTATTTGTACCGCAGTTTTTCTCAATTTCTCTTGATTCAAACTTTTTATCTTCCTCTGATGTGCAACGCCGCCTGTAACTCGGACATGGTCCAAAAGATGATGGTGTCAACATTCAAATGACACTTCGGATTGGAGGCACCAAAGCTACCGTGTCACACCTTTCGAGGAGTGGACGAATTCTGCTGTAATATTTCCAAAAGTGGACATGCACAGCATAATGGAGCTGCGAGAAATCGTCATTGCAGCGGGCTTTTAACTCTTAAGTAGACGATTGTTGTTACATTTTTGTCAGTAAAGTTTGCTGCAGCAAAAATTTAAGTATATCTTGCAATCATTCAGTGGTTCTACTTTAGGATAATTCAGATGTTTGTTCCAGTTCCATAACAACCCAACTAACTTCTTTTTTACTCTGCGGGTATAAACCAGTGCACTAGGGGTTTTTTTTACCTGTTGGTTGAATTAATACTATCAAGTGCTGATGCTTTTACCTACTTTAAATAGAGAAATAATTCTCAAACAATGTTTATATACAGATATACCAATAAGCAAATCACATTTAGCTTTTGGTGACATCAAGTTCACATCTGATCTGTTCCCTTGAATTAAATAATGAATCTATTATACTTGGGAAGCTGATCCAGGCTTGAACAGCGGTGCATTTAGAGAACGAAGACGAGCAGTACTAAATGCTCAGTCAATGAGTTGAGCTTGATTAGGTGCGTGTCCTCTTAGTGGCAGAATCATTGCAACACATGAGTTCAAAGAAATATTCAGTTAATCGGTCATGCTCAGTGTAAGCTGAAACCCAAGATGATGATGATAGATGCACCATGCTAATATTTTTTTTTCTGAGTGGTCATAAGATGTGCAAGGAGCCACAAGAAAACAATTAGCAGGGTTTCAACTAAGGATAAGCTGAGTTACATGTGTGAAAGCACGGTTTAATTCAGTTTAGCTGTTGGTCGGTATTTATTTTTGTTTGCTCTAAGTTTCGGTTTAGTTGTTCATGATTACAGCGTCTTCTCTACCTATTCCAACTCAGCCTGCCAGACACGGCGCATTTCTTCAGCTGAGACCCTGACTCACTCGCCATCCTGGCACAGTCTAACGTATCGTAGCAATTGCGTGGTGCACCTATGCAGGCAACCATGGCACAGAGCAAAATGTTATAGCGTTTTGGTGCTATGGAGTTTTGGTGGCGAGCAGCAGGGAGCAACATCCCTGTAACGCGGCCGCAACTACAATAAATTTTGTGTTTTTTTCTTTACTTTTTGAACACACCTTTAGCTTTTGTGACGTTAAACCGGCGACCCGCCATAAGGGGTAGATCACTGTCACCATCATCACCATTATTTATTTCCCTTGTTATTTCTAGTTTTCATTTCGTTCTTTTATCCCACTAATTATTGTGGATTATTATTTTATTAGTATTTGTTGCCAGTTACCATTATCACTATCATTTTGACTAGTAAAACCTCGTTACAAGAGACACTCAAGGGACCCGAAAAAGATGTCTCTTGTAATCAAGGTCCCTTGTAAGGAAAAATTATTACCAACTCATGTGTGGTAGTTTAGATTCCCTCAGCTAAATTCTGTTCCATACCAGTGTCCTGTTTTGTTACAATATGTCGGGAACCGAGGAGGAATGCCTCTTCTTGACTAGGAAGTCAAAATGTCCCCGTTGTTTCAGCCACTGTCATCACATTCCTGTGTGACTGAAACAACAGGGCCATTTTAACTTCCCAGTCAAGAAGAGGCACTCCTTGGTTGCTTCAATATTACAATGAAATAAGACAGCAATATAAAACAGAATTTACATAGGGAAGTCTATCTGAACATACAAGTTGGCACGAGTGAACTGCGTCCACTGAGCGTATCTGGGTTTGTCTCTTCTAAATAGTGAAGAAGTTACTTTAGAGACCTTCAAAATTTGCCCTTAGTAACAGAGTGTCTCTTGTAATCATGTCTCTTGTATGCTATGTTGTTAATATGGCAAACATAGGAAAACCAACCAAACCATTTTCAAGTGTCTCTTATAACCGAGTGTCTCTTGTAATGAGATTTTGCTGTAATGGTTTCATTAGTAGTTAGTTTACATGGAAGGAAAGGCACAGTATCTGTGGCGCACATCTTGAAGGCCCGGTAACAGCTTGTGAAATAGTGCATTCGCAATAAAAAATAGCATTGTTTAACCCAGTTATGTCAATGGCAGTGTGCTGAGAAATACTAATCTGGCTCTTAGCTTAGCTTTGCCTTGCAGGGGCAGAATGTTCTCTGCATTCACAAAACTAATTGCAACATTCATTACAGATATTATATAGAAAATGCCACATTAAACCAATAAGGAAATCGGAAGCGTTCGCTCACTGGCTCAAACCAGAATGCCTACAAATAATGTGAGACGGAGGCCATGTTGACTGTTCACTGCCATGAGAGTCCACCCAACTGAAATTGGGCAACAGATTACCGTCCCGTAAACAACTGGGCAGAGCTCGATAGCCTGTATTCAGAACCAGCTAATGCAGGCCCAAAGATGGGTCTAGGTGGGTGCCAATTGCGCTGATTAATAGTTTGCCAAAGACTTTTTCAGCCAACTATTGGCAAATGGTAGGGAATTAGTCGTCACCCAATGCTCGGCAGCCTGACAAAGCCCAAAGCGGGGCCGTGGTTTGCTGCGAGGTTGGCCAAGTACTTTGAGCAAGCCACATATTGGCAATTGGTAGAGAATTAGTTGGCACCCAATGCTTGGCAGCCGAACATGGCCCAAAGTAGGGCCATGGTCACATGTTTGAAATGTCGGTCCGTAAGTTGCCAGCAAAGCATGCACATTCTTCATGAAAGAAAATAATTGCTGACCCTCGGAATACTCTCCAAAGCTGAAACAAAGAAATGCAGTGACTTTTTAAGCTCACTGATTCCAGGTTGCAGATGTCTGACAGTGAATAAATTATCGCAAGCATTTACGTGGCAACCAGTCAGTCGTACAAGAACAGGGCGCCAAAGAAACACTACGAAACAAGACACCACTGCACTGCACACATATACATCTAACAGCAATTTTCAGCCAGCTTATCTCCCCACAAATGAGGTGCTCATTTCAGAGAGTGACCATCGCAAGTGGAGAAAAGTTATTGCAATCATTTTTAAGCTTGCAACGGCAGAAATGGAAAATAAAAGAGGTTATGATCATGTTGCTAATAATTTTTATTTAAAAACTCCACTCTGCCATGTACTTTGTGCTGACATTATGCAAAATACATTCACTAAAAACATATGCTACTTCTCAAGAATTGAGGCGCATTTCCGAGTCCTATATTGGTACCCGACTAATTCCCTACCATTTTCTGATAGTTGTCTGAAAGTCTTTGAACCGGCATAATTGATAGCCATTCAGGACACACCTTTTGGTCTGCATTGGCTGGCCGAGAATACCAGCTTCCGATCTAGCTCTGCCCAGTCGCTTAGCCGATCTCAGTTGGGGAAGCACGAATATGGCATGCTTTCTGCGATGCACAGAAAGGACCGATGGATGGAATGAGACGCCCTGTAATCGCGATGCATTCGGGCGCTCTGAGCTTTCGAGTGGTACGTGACCAAACATCAAGTGTACTACAGTACCGTCACAATTCAAATGCATTTCACGCGCCGCACGCACGGAAGCACACACGCACAATTAGCACACAGCTAACTTGCAAAAACTGCATTACAGAAAGTTGCCGGGCCAGTTGGTACATAATTTTCAACAGAAACAGCGCGCTAAAACAGGACAGAGAAAGGTTAGTCAGCGCTGTGTCTGTGTTAGCGCTGTGTCTCTGTCCTGCTTTAGCGCGCTGTTTCTTCACGTTGGTATATCTTTTCTATACATGCATCCTCTCTCTACTTGCGAACGTAATGGTGCCAGGCGGGGTAATGTGATCGACCCTGACTGTCGCCAGAACATTTTTGAAAAACAGTTGTAGCTCTTCTCCCTTTCAACTACATGGACTCTTTCCTGCTTAAACTTCGCGCCTTTTTGTCGATGGTAGCGCCGCTCAAACCACCTAAATTTTTGTGTCAGTGACAGGGCGCTCGGGAACAGCAGGCATGTGTGATTCGTAGCGCCACGCTAACTCTTTGCACAAAGAAAAACTAGCCGGCGCTGCCAAGGCGATCCGCCGCTGCTGTGTTGAAAGAGGCCGCCAAGACGACGACTGCGGCGGAGAGACGGTGGATGTTTCGGTGCGTTCGCAATGGAACCCGCTTGATACTCCGTGCTCCGGTCGGTGAACGTACTCACTGAAAAGTTTTGTGGGTGTTGGGGTATCGCCATGTGTGGGTCGCAGTGAATGACCGCGCGTGCATTGAAGGCATTGTGCTTTGTGACAACGTGTTGTGTGGCGAACATGCTCTCCGGAGGCACGGACTTGAGTGCTCACGATGTCGTCTAAAAGGTCTGCATTGTTTGTACTTTCTCACTTGCTAGCCTTATGCGTGCTGCCGAAAATAGCCGTACCGGCACACCGTGCATCTGGCTTCACTTCACTTTGTCGTGTTAAGAAAATGCACGACGAACGTAACGAAACTCGCCCTGTGAATAACTGATCGCACTGTGGCAAGCACTACGCTCGCGGATAAAGCATCCGGAAGCTGAGGTTTCTTTAAGCCCTCCGCCGTTTGCTGTTGGAAACGGGCTTATGTCAGCGTGATCGTGGTTTTGGCTTTCCGTGACTGAGCTGTTGCTATGTGCAGTAATGAAAAGTCACGTCAGAAGATCGCGTCAAATCGCTGTTTGCATTTCCTTCGTGCGGCGGTCACGTTTTGTAAACGCTCCCATCTCCAGCGGATATCGCGAGAACACCTCCGGAACGAGTTCCGGTCTGGATTACGCCTCCCTCACGAAATCTCAGTTTTTCGTGCTAGCTGTATTTGTACTACGTGTTTGATGGCGCCGAAACAGGTGCGAGCGGGAGCGACGAGTCAATTCGAGTATTCGGTTACTCACAGGGCAGCATTCCTTTTCTAGCTTTCGACCGGTTGGTTGGTCCGTCGTTAACGGTTTGGGGAATTTTGCTGGACTGGCCTGTGTTCTGTTTCCTTCCCATCCTTCCAACGTACGACACGTTCGCTTCATGCGTGTTCATTTTGCGTCCCGTAGCGAGTTGAAGAAGCTAAGCGAAGAAAGCCTGACCCGGCAACCAGAGGAAGTCTTCGACATCATCTGCAAGCTTGGCGAAGGCAGCTATGGAAGTGTGTATAAGGCGCTACACAAGGAATCTGGACAGGTAACGTCAAGACTTCGTGATAGCTTTGCTTGTCAATGTCTGCTTGCGGGACACTCGCCTTTGGTTCTTTAAGTTTTCATTCCAGTCATAAAATTAGCGGCGTCAACAGTTCTTTTTTTTTTTCTGTTGTTTTTTTCTGTCGCTTATTCATGTTGCAAAATCGACACTGTGCTAATTTCCATTCTATGATTAGAAGCATTACTTTGTAAAAATTTATTTTTAGCTTGCCTGAATTCTCACTGTTAGAACGTAAAACTGGGTATTTAAATGTGCAAAAATAAAACTAAAATTTGCATACAATGTTTGCACAGTCATTGGGGTCTGAGTGCAAAAACATTTTTGCAGCTCATACATATTTTCAAGCAATATTTTGTATGTAAACACATAATGCATGATATGTGTATTATTGTCATCTGTAATACATATACACATTGTCTGTATTTTGCTTAGGTACTTGCCATCAAGCAGGTGCCTGTCGACACAGATCTGCAGGAGATCATCAAGGAGATCTCTATTATGCAACAGTGTGACAGTCCCTATGTGGTCAAGTATTATGGCTCGTACTTTAAGGGGTCAGATCTTTGGGTAAGTTAGCTCCTTGCTCTGCAATCCACAATGTCGCTAAAATGTCCTTTTGTTGTTGTTATTATTATTGCTGTCAACTTGTGTCTTCAGAGCTCATTTCAGTAAGCTGTTCTCAGTTTTTGTGATGGTGGTGGTTGTGATGATGATGATGACTATGGGGCAATACTGTTTGTAACGGGTGATCGACGGAGTTTCCCGGATCGGACAAAAAAAAACACACACACAAAAGACAAAATCTCTTCGAGAGCACTGAGCTCACGTGCTGCAGTCACATGTGCTCCACTAGCGCTCCAAATGTCTCGATTGCTTCACTTAGTCCTAGCACGGCTGCATGTTTGCCTTATCGAAGCACAGCACCTTGGACCAAATTTCAGTCTGAATTACACCTACGTTTAATGGTGCTGAGACAAATGCAAGCAGCAGCTTGCATCTCTAAAGGGGGCACTTCTACATGAAATATGCCATTTTTTTGCACATGTGAAGCTCGCATTGTTGTGGCAAGTGTTTATAGTAAAGCCACTGAAAGGGAAGCATATCCATATGCAGGGCTTAAGCAAGAGACCACTACTATTCCATTTCAATGGAAGTCAAACACAAAGCACATGTGTACTATGCGATGTCATTGTACTGCAAAGAAACCCAGGTGGTTGAAATTATCCGGAGTCGTCTACTACAGTGTTCCTCATAGCCTGAGCCGCTTTGGAGCATTAAACCGCATTAACCAAACCAAAACAGGCCCAAACAGTTGCAACCTACATTTGCTTACTACAATCTGACTGTAACGTAGTGTATCTTAGTTTTATATTTTAATTTATTCTATCCTGACCTTTCTTCCTGTCACTCACCTCATTCATTTCTTCTCCCTTTCTCTTTGCTATGTCTTATTTCTGCCACCCCAGTTCAGGTTCTTCAGGAATTGAGATAACAGATACTGGGACGGCAAAAGTCTTTTTACTTCCTCTTGCTATTACTTTAATAAATAACCACCACTACTACTTTACTACTATCTACATGCAAAAATGATTTCCATGTCATACACAAGCATTAGGTCATACTTCTGCTGTTATGCTTCTGACTGTCATGATACAGTGCCTAGAATATACTGGCTAGTGTGCTGTGCGGCGGCAGTTCCCCATAGGTAGGGGTGGCGCCATTTACAATGATTGCCACCAGTTGCCAATTGAGAGGGCTGTGCGCAGTAGGTGTGCTGAGACATCATCATCATCATTATAAATCAATACACATTTGTTATAAAAGGTTTTACATTTCATTTTTGTTTTTTCTATGCCTAAAAATTACAAATTAATGATTTCTCGCTGTAAAAAAAAAAAATGGCCATATCAGCCTTGGCCCTTAGCAGACAATCTCGTTTAGCAGACACTTTCTCTTAGCAGACAATAATGCTTGTGCAGCTGGCATTTCCGTGTGAATGAGTGCATGAGCGTGTTTCTTTGGTGTGTGTCTTATGTAATGTGCATTTATTTGTGACAGTGATTGCTCATCAAAATGCTGCATCGCAAGGATGTCTAGGCAAAGTGGCATAGCAAAGAACGGGCATGTTTAATATCTATGTGCCGGAATGGATCTTTTTTAAGCAGAAGGAATGTGTCCTTGCTCAGAGCCCAGGTTGACTCTGCATGACTTGCAAAATGGGTAAAGCCTTTAAGCGGGCAGATGGAAGGCACCCACATAAAAAAAGGAGTCTCTTGCGATTTTATTGAGAATGCCTCAGCTGACTTCCTGGCAGACACGCACACTCCCAAAGCCACCATAAAAACCTTCCGCATAATTACTGTCAACAGCGCCCCCTTACAAAAGCCGCTGGCAGACATTGCGTTCGGTGCCACCTCGGTGTCTTCGTTCGGCACACTAGGCAGTATATGCTAGGTACTGTAGTCATGATCAATGCTTCCACATTGTTTGCCAAGCTTTATGTGACAAAAACATTGCTCTTGTATGCAGCAAATGCAGTAAATTGGCAAGTTCACTTATTTCTTTATTTGTACGTTAGCATTAAAAGCCTGATGCTGGTGAAATCTCTGTCTGTTCATGGTTGGCAGTTTGGAAAGTGAAGAGAGGGAAAAATAAGAGAGGGTAAAGGTGCCTGGTGGCAAAGTGGAGGGGAAGTTCTCTCCTATGTCAAGGGAAAGATAAGATTAAGAGATGGGGGAGAGGTGAGAATGGGTACATAATCAGATAAAAGAGTGCAGGGAGAATATGCCTGAATCATTTTCATTGCTTGTCAGTATGTTCTTATGTTCTCTTGCTCACAACACATGCTGCCATACAAAGTCCTTCTGTGTAGGACTTTGCACACAGTATTGTTTTCCTGTCCTCTCTATGATTAGGTGTTTGTGGCAAAATGTTTAATCAGGTTAATTTGCAGATTGTTATGGAGTACTGTGGTGGGGGCTCAGTATCCGACATCATGAGGCTACGTAAGAAAACGGTGAGACTGTTTTTTTCTTTGTTTCCTTTGCTTACTTGACACCTTTTGCTCTTACCTTTCTATTTTATTTTTCAGTGAATATTTAGTTTTTTTTTACTCGAAGACGTTTTGAGTTATAAAAACCGTTTCTCATTGCTCTGATGCCAGAATTTGAACCTAATGTGAGCATCATGTGTAAGTTTCTTATGTGGTGACCTATGATTGAGTTTCCAGGGAAGCAGTCGCAGTGAAATATGATTGGACTACGGAAATTTTTTGTCTTTAGTTACACATTGTTATCAGCAACAGGGCTAATGAAGCAGGTGCAAACTGCAAAGAAGCACTATTGCAAAAAAAAAAAAAAAAAAAGCACACCCTGAAGGCTAAAGCATAGTACTTAGTAGAGGAACAGCTTGCAATGCAAAAAAAAGTTGAGTGTGTCTGCAACACTTTCAGCCTTGCTACTACTCTGTGGAATACTGCGCTACTTGATATACAGAATGATCAACCAACTGGCCCCCGTGTTTGCATTATTGGCATTATTTGCTACTACTCACACCAAATTAATGTCCTTAACATTGTTTCAGCACTGAAATGTCTGGGTGCGCTAGAAGTTTTGTCATTTTAGTGCCTGCATTTGTGCACGTCCAATTGCCAATATAGATAGCAGCTGTGTATGAACAAAAGATGTGGTTATTGTAACTTTCAGCAGTTTATACTGCTGCTACATTCATTTCTAGTCTTATGAGCTTAATGCATAAAACATGCAGTTTTTGAGTCGCCACCTGAAGGCTGTGGTATGCTAATAGCCATCACGCCATGTCAGATTGCCCTGCTTTGGCCTGGGAATCACCACTGCCCTGTGGTGGTGCGCTTACATGGGATGCATTTTTATGCAGTTGACTGAGGAAGAGATAGCGACCATACTCTCAGACACTCTACGTGGTCTGGAGTACCTGCACCAGCGACGGAAAATTCACCGCGACATCAAGGCAGGCAACATTCTACTGAATACCGAAGGACATGCCAAACTGGCTGATTTTGGCGTTGCCGGCCAGCTCACGGTTAGTATCTTCATCAGTCAGGTATCCTAGCCACGCTTCTGTTGAAGAAACAAACCCAGTAAGTGAAAAAAATAAAATAAAAGCTTTGCGATAAAACACTGTAGTAAGATATATGTCATACAACTCTGTATGGAGCATTGCTGTCTTATCTTTTTTCTGGCATTTACCAGTTGGTTAGTGATGTGCTCGAAAGATGGGCTTCCTCATTGCAGTTTGTCACACTAATACTGAAACTCAAGGGATTTTTGCTGACGCTTTTGCAGAGCATAGTAATAGTTATGTAAAAGTGTCCAAGATGACTCACCCCATGACAGTCAGTCTGGCTCACCAGTTGATATTGCATGTTCCTCTCTCTCAGGTATAGTATAGTTTCTGACTACCCTGCTTGTGTAATGGGAGCAGGCAGCCAGTGCACTGCAGTTTTCTCTTTATTTCTGTGAGAAAATGAGATAGTTAGTGCTATGCTCTAAGAGAGATGTTGAAACTTACGCAGCTTTAACGATTTGCACATGAAATTTTGGTAAATTTACATAACTGTGCTAATAAAAAAATTAAAAGTACAAATGTGCCCTTTGTTGTCAAGAGAATGGTGCATTCACATAGTCACCCCATTGTTTTGAATTACTAGCTCAGGACTCCTGTCAGTTTTCATTTAGTTATGCTCACAGGGTTCTGTTCTAGACAGCGAAGATGTTAGTTTATAGTTTTTTATGCTTGTTATGTACCTAACAGATAGGGGGAAACTTTTCCTTTTTTTTTTTCGTGCTTTCTATTTCTACAAAAAAATAGATAAATGCTGGTGCAAGACGGAAAAAAAACTAGGTGTCTTTTTTTTAGCGCTCTTTTAATTGTATTGGAACTAGCTTGCAAAGTAGAAGTGCATTTTTCATGTTCTGATATAGGTATCACCAGTACTCTAAACTCAAGAGCTACGAATACTTTTTGTATTAAATTGCCTCGTTATGCTCAGGGCCGACTGGGTTGTATTGTTGCACTACCTTGTTGCAGTCTCAGTAACAGTTCAGCGATTACGATTGATTGATACACTATGCATTGAAGAAGTTTTATGAATTGCCCTTCTTTATGGTGTTTGTGAATTCCATAATTACATAATTTTTATGGCAGAAAGGATATACATTTAAACGAGGTAGAGAAAGAGGCAGTGTCAAAGCTTATATGAAATACCTATTTTCATATACAGTGTGTCCAAGCTAAATAAAGCAATAAGTATAACCAAGCTTCTAAAGAAGGACTGAGTTATCTAAGTGCTGTTTGGAGTTGCATGGTCTAGGCTGCAGTTACTTTTTTTTTTTTTTCTTTTTTCTTTTTATTCTTCAAGGCTGTGTAACAAGTAAAAACTAATCAGCTAGCTTCATTATTGAATTAGAAATACACTTTTAATGAAGAAGTTGTAGAGCATGTTCTAGAGTGGCTGGTTGCATTGTTTATGCCAAGGTACCGCCTATGCAGATTTTTTTATGGGGCTATCACGTAACCGTGCCACAGACAGGTGCTTTGAAAGCAACACATTTTGCTTTTTGAGGAACTTCTTGTGACACTAAAGCACTGTCATATGGGGGCCTCTTATTATGTGCGCAGGGGTGGAAGTGCTGCACCAATTGCGCCATTCCGTGCCGATCTAATGCTCTGCCAGTCTGACATGTTGCGCCAAGCTGTGCCAAAACGGCAATTTACCCAGTAATTGACCATCGCAAGTATACAGCGTCAAATTTACCTGAGTATTATAGTCAAATGTGCAACACTGGGTGGTCACTGCAAAAGCACGCAGCCGCATCTACATCCACAATGATCTGGTTAATCACTCGTGGTGTTTGTCATAAAGCTGTTATCGCCGCGATTTTCACGAAAGGCTACATTGATAGATGGCAACGACGGGTCGCGTGCGGCAAGCGCATTGGTGGCTGGCAACACGGAGGCACGACACCCTCCGCCAGCGATCTCTGAAACGGCTTCCCCGAACCTGAATTGCATGGGACTGTTGTTCCCGCGCAGATTGTGCACATTGTGGTAGGTATGGCGAGGATCGGAAGTTTGCCATTTCTGAAATAAAGCTCAACTGGATAGTCTTGGATTCGCTCCTACTTCACGCCATCCCGCGGCTGCAGTAGGGCGCGCGCATCGAACGCTGCTTGGGGCATCACAACTTTCTGTTTTTGGATGGCATCACGCTGTTCTAACGCGTACGAATATGTCTTGCGCATGTATCCACGTTCTGCTTCCAGCTATATAGCGGTTTCACCGCACTACGCGGTTTGCCGCAATGCCTCACCATGCCCTGTAGTGAAGCATCCTCAAAAAGCGGGGGGGCTGCTTAGGGCAAAGCCATCAGATAATAACTGAGTAGTCCTGCGAAAGGGTAGGAAGGCTTTTACGATTTTGGAGCAATCCTTCAACCTTCCCGACAGTGTACGCAAAGCAATTAAAGTGCTTTACGAAACCGGGAAAACTCGTTTTTACTAGGGTTTCATCACAATTGTAGACAACTGTCATGCAGATGTTCATCAGATAAAATTACTGTGATGCAGACTGTTTTCGGCAATTTTTTTATTCCATTCAGTACCTAGAACTTTAAAGTTAATTTGATATTTTTTTCTTATGTATTAGAGGCCTAATTAAATAAGGCTTACTTTAGCTGTGAACAGCAAAATTCGTTTGGTAGCATTTCACGCCATCAGCCTGCTCCAAAGTGCTCCGAAATAGCCTATAAATTTTTCCAAACATGCTCTGAGATCAGACTTTTGCTGCTCCCATGCCTACTCCAAAAAGCTGGAACCTGCTTCCACCCCTGTGTGTGTGTTAAATCATAACAGCCAGTGAAAAAAAAAAAAATCTTTGTTAATGGTATCTTGGTGCAAACATTTCAGATAGCTGTTTTTGAAGGCTATCACAATATGTTACATTAATTATTAAAAAGATATAAAGTTATACATTACTAATTAGTTAACTTTTGAGAATGAAAGAGTAGTCCAAACTATGCCACGCAACTCTGAACAGCCCGCAGTAGGTTTACTAGGCTAGGACACTCCATATTTTTTTTATATAAGCTTAGCTACATTTAGCTGGGAGACCCTTTGTATCACTTGCCCTGTGATAGCAGTGTGTCCAGTGCTGCAAACATTTTGCCATTCTTCACTTGGCAATGTAGGGACAAGTTGTTTCATGAGTTAAAGGTATGTTTGCATAAAAACTGTTTTCAGCAATTTCTTTCTCTGTGTGCATTGAATGCTTCTCTGCATTCAGGACACCATGGCCAAGCGCAACACTGTGATTGGAACTCCCTTCTGGATGGCACCTGAGGTGATCCAGGAGATTGGTTACGACTGTGTGGCCGACATATGGAGTCTGGGCATTACGGCCCTGGAGATGGCTGAAGGGAAGCCCCCTTATGGAGACATCCATCCAATGAGGGCAAGTGCTCAGCTTTTATAGAACGTGTGATTGATGGGATCTCTCTAGGGCAGCCGCTCTTCACAACCTGCACTGGGCGCAGAAATCCCTAAAGGAATTGTTTTTTTGTTTGTTTGTTTGTTTTTTTAAATCCAACATTTTTCAACTGTTCTTACAGTTCAAGTGCTTAATGCCTTAAAACAGAAGAGCTTGGCAAGTTGAGTGTTCGTGTTTGACGGCAGACTTCAGGAAGACTTCACGTAACTTCATGTAAAAAGTCTTCACAATGGATTAGAAACAAAGCTGTAGCAAAGCATGACAGCTGGGAGAGTTGTCTTTGACTCACGATTTCAAATGAGGTGGAAACTTCCTTTCGTGAAGTTTCCCTCCATTCAGTCCCTACATGCCCTACATTTAGACGTGTGCTTTCAGTGTTAGCGATGTTTTTATATAAACATACTTTCTAGCCACTAGAACACAAGGCTGGTTGAAGCATTCATAAATGTACTTGTTACATTTTTTTTTTCCTTTTTCTTTTTATGCAGCTCGTTCAGAACAGTTGGTAGCGATTGCTAAGCGTGGGCTTTCACTGCTTGCAGGCTATCTTCATGATTCCCACCAAGCCCCCACCGTCATTTCGGGACCCGGATCGATGGTCGCCGGAATTTATCGATTTTGTATCACGGTGCCTGGTCAAAAACCCTGAGGAAAGGGCCACAGCGTCTGACCTGCTTCAGGTATCATGTGCCTCGAGTGTTGAAGTCTGCTAGTTGAGGGGGCACACCACGCGTTTGCATTTTATTGCTGTCCTCACTGAAATTTGACTAACCTTGCTTGATATACGTGGTGGCATATATGCCATATTTACTCGATACTAAGCACCACCGTCTTTTCTTTACAATCGCTGTTACCAAAGTGAAAGGGGGTGCTTAGGTTCGAAAAATTTTTTATTAATAAATTAGCATGTTCAGGATAAGAAAGACAAAAGTTGTTGTTTCTGTCTGGCCACTGATTAAGACATAACAGTATTTGTCAGTACCTCTGAAATTGCTTTTGAAGTGTATTGACATGGTGCGTCATTGTTCCCATTTTTCCACAGCACGTATTCATCAGCAACTCGAAGCCAGTGGCAATTTTGCAACAGATGATTGCTGAAGCCAGAGACATTCAGGAGGATGAAGTGTACCGTAAGGACAGAAGAGGCAGTACGGGCGAAGCGGTCAGTGTTTCATTGTTTTTTTTTCTTTCTTTGTTTTCTCTCTCTTTGCACCAAGCATGTGGGCATGAAACACATTCATCATGCACTCAACATATCGTCTTAAGCAGATTTTACATATAGCTTCTACTTTGCTTCTGCTGTTTCTTGGCAGTGGTTTAAGCTTTTGTGTGGATGAAAATCCAAGTGCTTGTGCAACCTGGTGTGGTCTGCCTATTTTTCTATGTGCTGCTACTTGCTCAGAGCCACTGGAAAGTCTTCATTGTTGTCTCTCTGAAACCAACACTTGAGCACCAGTTTGGTCAGCCGTGCATTGTACTAGCTTGAATGAAAATTCTTATAACATGATTGTTGCTGTTTTACGCACACTGTGAACTGTGAGCTACTTGTAGCTGTTGTTGCTTGTTCATCACAAGGGCTGTGATTTGCCTTACTAGAGTTTTGGACATGATTGTTGCTCACAAGCTGATGGCAGAAGCAGTACCTAGGAGCGGGTTACATAGTTACAAAGAGTTTAACCAGCTTGATGTGGTTGCAGTAGGGCATGTTCTTTGCTTCTTTGGTGAAGTTCTGCTCGCTGCTACCGTAAGGTTTCTTCCAGCCAAACCTGTTCTTCATTATGGTGCTCATGGTACATTAAGGCTCGCCAAGTAAAGCAGCGTGTGACGGGCCGTTTTATTAGCATTATTATGTCTGACCACCTAGCCTTTGCAATGCATTCTGCTAGAGGTATGGTATTTTCCTAATATAAGAATGTTATGACCAACCTTATCGGTAACAACTGAATTTGATTGTACACGATGTCACAGAAAGGCTGATTGTTTCAGGTTTGAAGAAGAGTTAGGGAGTGATAAAAAAAAAATGAAACAAAGGGAGCTTGCTTCCTTTTTGCTGTCGACCACAGATTCTTTTGCATGATTTGCAATAAATAGTTATAAGCCTTTAAGGGCTTACGTATATTGGCGTTTGGATTGCAGTTTCTGGATGATGACGAAGTGGATGCTGGCACCATGGTGAAGCTTGACGCCGATCCGGGCACTCTGGTTCCTGATAGAGGAGGTGGTGGAGATGCTCCAACCAGCAGTGACCTTGAATCAGACCTCGGCACTCTGGTCATCAACAGCGATGGCGAGGAGGACGATTCTACCATGAAAAGTGGGTCTCTTCAAAAGCAGTCTGCAGCGCTGTCAGGCTTAAGTGTCTGTGTTTCTCAGATCTTCCAAATGGAGAACTACTGCAACATGAACGCGAATGACTGAAAGCACAAAAACAATATTATGCCGTGGTAGATGCTGGCAGAGATGCAGATGTGTAGATTGCCTGTTTCTGTCGTCAGCTTCTTTTCTTGTTGCTTACAGCCTAAAAGATGCTATTCTTAGATTCTGTTAGACAAGGATAGGGAAGAAATAAAATGGCTGCCACAAGAGCACTGCACTCAATTAGCACTTCTGTTGATTCTTATGCTCTGACAGGACATGACACATCAACTGGGGAACGCAAGGAGAGCTACAGGCCCTATTTCCTCGACCACTTTGACAAGAAGGAGCGCGAACAGCAGGGGAGCGGTGGAAGTAACTCCAAGGCATCGCCCCGGCATGATGGCACGCCACACCCCAATTATTTTCCTCAGGACCTGTCTAAGGCATTGGCTGCCACATTACCACAGGTAAGAGAAATGGCACATCTTGCGCATTGTGCCACCAGCTCCTGCTGCTAATTACGAAGCTGTGGGCACTATCTCTGGCACCAAGGCTTTCCAGGGCATTATTGGAGATCGAGAATAAATTCTGCTGTGCACATTTAGAGGGGAGTGCTTGAAACCTTCGCTGGATGCTGGACAAAACCTGATAGGACGGTTGGTCATGGTTTGGACTGGGGCAAAGCTTTGCTATTTTGCTATGGTTGGCCTGAACAGCTCGAGAATAAATGTAAGCAGGCAAATTTTTTTTTTTTTTTTTTTTTTGTACAATTTCTGCTTAAGTCTCAAACTGGCCCCTCACATTATATGCATGAAGATAAGATTCATTAATAATTTTCTCATTCTGCCATTCCTATTGGCATTCATACACAAACTGTATGGAAATAGAGGGATTGTGGCTGCTAACACGATTAATCCAGTGCTAAGAAGAATTCCCCGATGTGAAATATATTTGTAATAAGAAAACAGTCAGGGATTAACATCTGCTGAAACTGTGCTACATGGCTACAAAGGAAAGCTATACACCTTTCATGAAAACTTTGTAGTCGAAAATTTGTCCTGGTTCGAGGTTCACATCTGAGAGCAAACGCCTCACTGGGGCAGTCACTCTACGGTTTTCAACTTTCTTCTTTAGCAGCATGGCTGCATTTGGTTGGATGTTAATGGGTAATCGTACTCTTATTACAAATACAATTATATGTAAAATTAAATCATGGGAAACCTGAGGCTGTATTGATGCGTAACAATAGAAACAAATGCATTGATATCTGGGCTGTCAGAGTCGCATTGTGTTGCCAGGAATTTTCCGGGCCTCCTGCTGTGTCTCCTGAAGCAGTTTGACTGAAATTGTCTCGAAGAAGAAAAGAATCTTTTCTCCCCCTGCAGAACCAGATTCGGCCGCCAACGACGAGCCACCCGAGTACCGGCTACTCACACCAGGAAGTGGCCCAGCCTGTGCCTTCCTCCCAGGAACACTTTGCACAGCAGCTGCAGCGGCAGTTGAACCAGATGAGTGCACCACTGCCCGTCAACATGTCATCCCAAGCCGAGTTCCTGTTGCAGCAGCAGCAACAGCAGCAACAACAGCAACAGCAGCAACAGCAGCAGCAGAGGTTGTTGCAGCAGCAGCACCAGCACCAGCAGCAACTGCAGCAGCTCCAGCAGTTGCAGCGTATGCAGCAGCAACTGCAGCACGGCCAGCTTCAGCCGCCGTTGCACAACCAGGTGCAGCAACAGCTGACTACTGCGCAGGCACCGTCTCACATGGACCTGGTGCAGGTACCAAGGTTTCAACAGCGTGGCTTCATTGAGGGCGACTTTGACTATGTAAGTGGGGCTCATCAACCATGGCTGTTGTTATTTTTGCAAAGCCTAAAGGTACTTGGCCAGCGCAGCAGTTGCAAATATTGTGTCATCCTTGCATCTGCTGGACCACCAAACCTCTTTTTGCCTATTCTGACCTCTTCATTTATCAGTGGAGCCAGACTTGGGGGCACAAGAGGGGAGTGTGCTCTGACACACTCCAGGAGTCTCTGTTTTGCCTGCTCTGGTGTCCTCCTCCTTGACTGCAGTCACTCTCTCCATGCCCTCCTCCTATGAGCTTTCAGCTTCATCCCCTTACAGATACAGTGACAATGACAGTGCTGTGAAACCCAGGGAGTAAACTGGCTTTTCTGGGCTTTTCTGGGTTTTTTTTAGGGGAAAAGGTGCAAGCATGTCACATTTTGCTGGCCATAGCCATACTGCTGTGATGCCTTAGCATAATAGGAGAGGCGTTCACTGAGCAGTGTGCGTAACCTGCACACTACAATCTTTTGATGATGGCTTGTTATTCATGGGATCATTAAGAGCAGGCAACAAATAAATGTCTTGCTTACAGCTCAGAATGCCATTTATGTACGCAATAGTCCTACCTAGGGTGACCAGTTACCTTATGCGAGATGGCACCAAAGGTAGAGACAGATAAGGAGCACTTAAGATAATTCCTCAAATTACACCCTGTTTAGAGTGGTAAAGTAGAGACAGATAAGGAGCACTTAAGATCAATTCCTCAAATTACACCTTGTTTAGAGTGATAAAGAAAACCAAAGAGTAATGCTTCCTGATTCCCATTCTTCCTGGAGGGCTAGGTGGAACAGCTAAAGGCTTTTCATGACCCCCAGCAAGCTGGGGTTTCTTTTTTTCCCTTTGGGCAGGAAACGAACTAAAAGCTATGGTCAAAAGAATTCCCCATTTATTCCCTGCTCATGACTTTAAAGGTGGCAATACATGCTTCTAAGTTCGATAAATGTACTATGAAGTGTGTTACAGTGATCATTTTTATGCTGTTTGGGATGTTCATTGGGGAGCTTAGTACTCAATTAAAGCTTGCTGTAAATGTTTTCCACTGTACAGTGGTGCAGTGTACTAGAAATTTTCAGCAATATTTACAGGCTGTCTGGTTTCAACAGCTCAAGTTCCTCAGCTTTGAGGAGCTGGGTCAGCGCATGTCCAGTCTTGACTCGGATATGGAGCGGGAAATCGAGGATCTTCGACGCCGCTACCACGCCAAGCGGCAGCCCATCCTGGACGCCATGGACGCCAAGAAAAAGCGGCAGCAGAACTTCTGACCTTGAGGCTGCCCTGTCCTTCGAGCCTTTGTCTCATGCTTGCCTTGGACACTGCCTTTGAACCGAACTCTTCGTGGAATGGTTCGGACTTACACGATGCCTTGTCATGACAAAGTATCCCATATTGGAGGAAAGCTGGAACCAGTGAAAAACCTGTGGAAATGCCTTGTCCTCGGTGTCCTTTGTTTTGTATTGCCACTGAGGGACAGAATGATGTACAGTAGATATTTTGAGCATCCTTTTTTCATAGCAGTGCTCTCAGATTGTCGCTCAGAAATGAAATGCTCGTGGAAAGTAAGTAGCATTGTTTTGATACAACTGTACTACTCACCCTAGCACTCAGGGCCTATTCCCTGTGTCTTGCTGGCACGTCTTAAGCTGCAGGCAGTACTTTAGAAGTTTTTGTTTTCTTTGAATCGTATCTTTGGGATTTAGTTGCATGTCGTTCACCACACTTTTATAATTCTATCACAACTCGAGTGGCATTTTTTCCCCAATAGGAAATGCTTAAACGCGTCTAGTCTATGTTTCTGAAGGCATTTCTAGAAAATAAACGGCACCACAGAGTCTACAGGCAGCCTACAATTTTTTTTTTCATAAATCAGTTTGCGTAATCACCGGAATTTTTTGTCGTTGGGATGCACTAAGCATCAGAAGTATGGTGGTTACAAATAAAAGCTTTGATATAGCTGAGAATTAATGCGTGGGTACAAAGTTCAACTCTCTCAAGTAAATACTTTGTGTCTTTGAATGCATTCGATTATAGCGTCATGATTCTTAGTTTATTCAGTGCATGTGGTAACATTAGTGTGCAAAACGATTTCCTATTCATTATAAAGATAGGTTTAAATTGACAGGCTGTGTAATTGTGGTTATGTACATTTAGACAAGCCAAGGCTTTTACACTTTGCAAACATGTCTGTTGTTTCAGTTGCGATTTTTTTCCTTCCGGTACATCGTTTTTATGCATTGTATGAACTGGACTGATATCGTTTAGACTTTGGTTTCTGGAGCATATCGTAGCCATATCCTCGGGCATTTATCAGAAATGGCACTTTTATCGCGTTCATAGATTCTTTTATACCTTTATTTTGTGTTATTTCTTGGTGTGCACCTTTACAAAAGCTTTGCTTTCTCTGTTGCCATTGGTTTACCTTGACCGCTGTACCTATAGCTCACTGTCACTGGTGTGCCTAGTCCTGATTTTTAATCCTCATGAGAATCTTTTGCCATACTGCAAGCCAAATGGTGGACTCATCTGACAAGTGCTTCCTATGCTTTGGAAATGGCTCTTTTGGACCGCTGCATATTATGAAATCGTGTACATATGCAGGTTTATAGATGAGCTGCTAAGTAAACCTGGAAGTGCCTTGTCTTTGCTATAGCGACAGTGATTGCGTGTTTTAGAAGTAGGTCTGGGAGATAACCTTCGAATGGCTACAGTGTCATGCAACTAACGACTGCAAATTTTTTAAGTTGTCATAGTGCACTTTGAACAAATGTGACGGCCTGACTGCTAATGACGTTTTTGTGCTGCTTTCTTATGTTAGAACCATCTCTGGGTCAGGAAGAATCAGCTCACCTGCAAGCCTGGGCAATTTAGATGCTTTGTAGACATGTAGCTGACTTTTTCAATGAAGACGTCATTCACGAAAAAATGATGGCTGCATTTGCTGCTGCATTAATCTGTGTGAAATCTTTTCTTTGTAAACTGCCATACATGGTACTTTCACCTGAACAGATTCTTGCCTTAAGCATGATTGAACAGATGCTTTGTAGGGCTCATGTACATCAGCGAAAATATTTTGTACCTTTTTTTTTTCTTTCTTTTTTGCAGTTTGAGCTTGGTACACAACTTGAATATCATTATAGTGACTGTCAAGCTGATGTTCTGAAAAATTGCTAGGTACCAAACAGCCAAGCTTGTGATCCTCTTACTAATCTTGCATTCGCTCTGGAATCACACACCAAAGCTCTGAGCCAGGAAAGCTTGCATACACGCACCCAGCCTGTGCTATTTTAACGGAAAGATCTAAGAAAAAACTAACCAGACATTTGCCTTTTTGATAATGCAAATTTTGGCAAAGTCTTGTGTAGTGCTAAATGCAATGACAGTCAGATTGGTTTGTGACTATGCTGATGTTATGTTGCTACGTTCACATTAGTTTCTCGGATAAGCTCTAGTGAATTACTCATGATATCCTCTCTGTGTTCTGACAAATCTGTGGTTAGTATTCTGACCAACCAGTGTGGTGCGTTTTTGTGACGTCATGCATGACGACACATGGTGGACCAAGTAGTGGACTCCATTGTATGAGTTGTCACGTGGCAGCTAAGAAATTATTTGCAATGCTGTAGCTATGATCACATGACTTGGCTGCCATCTTGAATCTGAGAGCAGCGGAAAAACGGACAAGAAACTGGCAAATATAAGCAGGAAGAGCTAACTCTCTTAAAAAGTCAGCGGATGCTTACTTTTGCAGTAATGTGAATTTCAGCAGCAACTCAATGGCTCAAAATGCTGATGCCTGTCGGGGTATTTTGCATCTGTGATTAGGTTTGTTGGTTGGGATGCACAGAACCTCGATATATTGAACATGAAGGCTTCCACCTAATAGTTTGAGATATTGATAATTGGATGTATAAATAATTATGCGTGGTTCAATGCGGTTCAATGCGGTTTGTTGTACTTCGTTTAAACTTTATTGCACACCTATGGTTCCGCAAGGCTAGTGAACGCCTCTGTCTCCGCTCGTTACCTGGTGCGTGCGCCCTCTCGCGCGGTGGAGTCATTATGTGAAGAGGTGAGTGCTGCTTACGACCGGTGGCCGTCATTGCCCTCCTCGCGCTTCGTCGTGATTTCCGGAAAAACCGCGAAGACGACTTCTCAGGTTGTTAAAAATCGCGACAAGTAACTAACCATGAACCGTTTGTGCGTGTGCAGCATATGCAATTTCTGCATTCGTAAAGTTAGTCGTTCATTTGCGTGATCGTTCCCGTAGTGTTTGCCCATCTTGTATCCTTGATATCTCTTTTCCTTTCTGTATTCTTTATTCAATACTGCGAACCTTGTACAGGTCAAAGCAGGGTGGTAACATGGCACGCAACCATGCGTGTTTAACTCGATAACTCAAAATGCTTAGTTTTTAATTTAGTTTTTCACGGGCACAGACATGTGCGCGTACTTGTGCGCTGTTTTCAAAAATCTTTCCGGGATACAAGTTGACAAAGACGCTGCGAGGATTGCTGATGTTCGCGATGGCGATTTTTTTTCCCAGCTCCTGCTGATTTTTTGCTACGGCAGCCTGAATCATAAAATTAAGGTCGGCCTTTGTGTGGAAGTGAAAACATTGATGATGCTGCAGCCATCTGGGAAAAACTAATGCGCACATGCACCAGGTGCCTCCTACAAACAATGACCAGATGCATTTTTGAGCCCTGCTTTACTGTGGGTATGCTGCATCAACTGGTCAATTACTTCAACAGAATAATCGCTCTTTTTATTTTCATTTACCCTGCCTTTGCTTTGCAAGCTTTTTTAATATGTGTTCATATGGTGACGCACCTCGATCCAATATACAGGACATTCTACGCCATTCGCCGTTACGCTATTGCAAGACTTTATTACGATGTCGCTAAGTGCCCGTGTCGCAGAAAATTCGGCGCCTCCGTCGTTGTCGTTAGCAGTGAACGAAAAATTTTGATGGAAAATTCAGGAGCAGTTTGAAATGTTCGGACTGACGCTAAATTCCTCAAGTTCCGTAACTAAAGAAAGATAATTGAGCGGAAATGAAAATGGAATCAACTTTGAGTGAAGGTGGAAATCGAACGCAGGACACATTTCGTGTTGCGAAACAGACACACACTCGTAGGTCGCGAAGGCTCGCGTTCGAGCTGAATAAAGGTAGCCGTATGCTGAATTCGAGATTCGAATAGGATCTGGCAACGCAATCGCGTATTGATATTAATAGACGATGTTTAAATAAGCACCCGCATGTCGAAGCACTCGGAGAACTCTCGTCATTTTAATCAAGCTTCAACTTTCTGAAAGTTGTATCTATGGGCTCGTTTCTATGGGTAAACTTTGAAGTCTACATTATCTTTAGAGTATCAGTGGAGTGTCCGCCTTTACAGCGTTTCTATACAGCATTTATTCCTTCATCGATAACTAGCGTCATGGCCGCAGCAGCGGCACGAGCTGAAATTTCCGTCATCGCTGGCGGCGAGGCGTGTTCGGCAGGCTGCTTATCCAAAGCCACACAAGAAGCTTAACAAGAAGGAGGAAGCAATATGATGATGATGAATCAACATATATAGAGGCCGTTGCAGGTGGATACCTCTCCGAACCCAGCCATGCTGAATAAATTCCTGCCGGACTTAAACGATGGCAAATGTAGGACCTGTGGAGAAGGGGCGACCTTATAGCCCATATGATAGTGGACAGTAAGAAGTCATGGGAGGCTTTGCTACGCAGCCAGGACCTCAAAGATCAGAAAACGATCATCAACTGCCCTGTGCATACGCATATGATCCTTTGAGAGATAGAGCGGTCGTGTCCATGCAGGGGATCACATCGAAATATTGTCACGGGTGACCTGCTCGGTGAGTGACCGTACAAATAACCCTCCCCCATTTTGAATCACGGGGTGAACTGCTGCTTGCGTAGCAGCAAATGTGACGACGACCCTAGAACCCGGCCGAGAAATAGTCCGGCAACATATAGTTTCGTTTTTTGAGCTTAGACGCCAACCCGCGGCAGCGAAGGCTGTCAGCCGCTCATAAGCCAGTTAGCCGAGCGGGCTTTTTTTTTTTTCTCTTCCTAAAAAGTTTTTTTCATTTCCTTTTTGAGGTAGCTTGCGGTTCTGGCTACGACGCACATTTACCTCACGTCAATCTGCAACCTCTAGTACTTCAGGTGCGCTAAAAACGCACTCGCCTTAGGCTGTTCTCGCGGTGAAACCTCCCATGTAATGATGTTACATGGGGAATGCACCGCTTCCGCGGCTCAGCGTGAGAGTCCCTTAACTTTATCAATCTGGGCAGTTCTGCCTCGATGTTCCAATCTACATACTGTAGAGGTTTTGATGTTATTATAGGCTCAGTCAAAATCATGCGTCGTGTGGACTGCTGGTCAACATCTTGTATTTATTTACTTCATATTAACGCCCCGTTCTCCAGAAACTCCAGCGTTGGCGTTGGGGAAAAAAAAAAAAGAAAAACATAGCTGTGGTTTAATTATGGTTAAACCTGGAGTTACGCGAAAGTAGTCTGCATGAATATGCTTAGGTTCGGCTTCAAAGTATGGCTTTTGCACATTGTAGTTTACTCCATGGTTTCAGCTTTATGCCATAGGGGAATCATTCACGTATGAGCACCCCTTGCCTCTCGTCGTTGACCATTCTCTTTCGGGTGTAGAAGACGTCTAGTGGTATGCCATCGTCTCAACGTGGAACTCCGGGGGACACCGCCATCACAACATTCGAACGAACCTTCTGTCCAGCAACTCGCTCTTCTCGTTCCTCTACCAACTACCGACTCCGAGTTATCCGTCTTTACACGGCGAAATAGTGAGACTGTGACCAATGTAGCTCCCGCTGCAAAAATGACAAGCATGATTCTTCTGGCAGTTGGTCGTTGGACGGTGACGCATGCACTGACATGATCGTCCGGTCGTGTGATCTTGCAGCGCCATATGACATGGCCGAGTTTGCCGGCGTTGTCATTTCTGGCTCCGTCTTTGAGATGAAATGGTGACGTCGGAATTCGGCTCTACTTATATCGAGTTAGACATGCGGCCCCAAGGCCACGTAGGCATGCTGCAGGCAAAATCTAGCTAACAAGTGTGAGTTACACTGCAGGTTCTTTTCAGAGCGTGAGACCCGCCGTGGTGGTACAGTGTTACGGCGCTCGACTACTGTGCCCAAGGATGCGGGATCGAATCCCGGCGGCGGCGGCGGCTTTTCGATGGAAACGAAAAGCAATGCGCCCGTGTGATGTGCAATGTGGTGCACGTTAAAGATCCCCAGGTGGACGAAATCTCCGGAGCCTTCCACTACGGCGTCTCTCATAGCCCGAGTCGCTTTGGGACATTAAACCCCATAAATCAACAAACCAAACTTAGAGCGCCTGCTCTCCTGTGTTCATTGGCGAGTTTCGCGTTATCCTAACCCCAGTATTACATGCGTTCCACAGATAGCGCCACGTACTACTCGTGCATCGTAGTGTTCCTGTACACTAGTGCATCGCATATTGTTTCATCTCGCGCTGTGCATCAAGCATAGCCTTCATCGTCGTGTCCCGGCATGAGAGCGCTATACTATCGCCGCAGACGATCACCGCCTCGTGTAATGCTGCAACACAACTCTGGGCCATCCAGCAGGCCTCAAGGCAACGAAGAGAAGACATCGACGTTCCCACGCGGAGGACCTAGGCTTGGTCGTGGTAAACTCTGCCGGACAATAAATAAACGTATTACTCACTCGCGTTGCACAGTAAACATCGCCGTCTTCGTCAAGTTCTAACTGCAAAACACACTCGAGCTGTGCATTGAACATCGCCGTCTTCAGAAATTTCCACCTGCGCCGCTCCTTCATTTTAACCTGACCAAATATATACGTACGCCATGCACATACAGAATACAGAGTTTATTTAGAGCTAATTACAGATTGCGGCACAACTCGATGGTTAGTCCACTCTTATCGGCACTCGAATCCATACACTCTTCCTCGTCGTTGTTCCCAGAAATTACGAGGCGGATGAAATATGCACGGCAACAGTAAACGTTCTCGCAGTCGGCCAAACTCCTACAGAGCAGGTCGCGTTGGTTTGTGCGCAACAAGAACGCTCACACGCTGGCCCGGGGTACTAATTCTGGTATCCCAATGGTGTCTTGTGTGAGGAGCAGTTCGATGAAGAGCTTGACACATATCAGTTGTACACAAGGGCACACAAGAAGCTTTTAAATGAAGATTGGGTAGCGTGGAGAAAACTGCAAACGGGAGTCTCTCCAAATTCCGCACCTTTTAAGCACGCGAGTTGTTTAACCCTCGATGCAAAAAAAAAAAAAAAAAAAGCGTTGGAATTGCGGACTTCATCCACATGGTGTGGACTTGCCCTAAATAGGACCTAGCTTTAGCCGAACAGAAGCAAAGATTTCTGGCAGGCACTGCTGCTCCACCGGGAAGGACAAGACCAGCGTAAAGTCATCGGTCTGATCATAGTTGCCGCCGCGATACAAGAGATCACGGCCGAAGGTTTGATCGTGATTTAGCGGATTCCCTGTCAAATTCTCTGTCTGATGCTAATAAAGTTATTTCTTTCTCGCGTCCACCGTGCCTCCTCTGGCCCTTCTGTCCTGTCGAAGTTCTCCTCGCCGGGTTCTTGGCTGCTCTTTCTTTTCTGCGTAGCTTTTTTTCCTGATCCCTATATGGTTCCTGCTGAAACCGGCGGCCCTTGCAGGCACCCATCGCCACTCCCAGGCACAGACCATGGCCAGTTCGAATAAGCTCACTCCGGCTTTTCCCTGCTCCGTCGCCTCTATCGCGTCGGCATCTGACAGAGGCGTCTACTCGTAAAGCGAAGCTTGAGCGTATTCCTAATTCGAACCGTCGAACCATGTGCAACTTTGCTAAAACCGTGTCTGAGGGATCACGTGAGAGAAGCGAGCTCACGCTTATTGGTTCATCCTCCGTAGGGTGGAGTTCCGTCACCGCCGAAAACATAGAGCAGAGGGGTGTAACTCGCCCAATTTCGGGGAGTAACGGACCAATTAAAGGTCCCCAGAAAGGGGTCACCAAGAAGGGTAAACAATGCCATAACACTGATAGTTATTGAACCACCCATCATTCTCCTGCAAAAATTTTCGATCTAGCTTCTGCAACACCAGAGATATCGGCTATTAAAAATGACCCTTTCAATTTTCCCTCTCAACTCGTACGCCGAAGGGAGCCATAAAAAAACAAAGAATACAATCAAGTTCAAAACTCCGCCCAGACATACGTCACTTCGACGAACTTCCGGTTGCCGCGCGCTCGCTCGCTCTCCGCCAACCCGTCCTCGCTTGCACACGCCTGAGGAGTTCGGTAACCGCGAACCCGTGGTTATCCTATGTTACACGGCGGACCAAACCATGGTTGCACCACTAACCGCGGTTACCGCAAACCGAGCTTGACGACCTCGGTTTGCATCGTTAACCGAGGTTATGACGGCGTCCGTTGACGGAAGCTACTCGTCGGCGCCCGAGTGCGCGAAACGTACGAGCGGGTCTGCTTCACAAAGTTATTCATTTGCCCACTGTATCACGTTTAAAGATCGATGTATAGATTATGGTGCCGCCCGACGTCTTCGATTACGGCCGACAGCGCAGCGACTGCGTACTGAAGCCCTGTCGTGCCTACAGTATCGTTTGAACGGCTTGTTGCTGAGCAGAACGCCAGAAAATACGCGGCCTTAGCTATGAAAGTACACGAGTTTGCAACGCTTGCAGCACGGGATGCCGCGAGCAAGCTGAGGTACGTTACACAATTACCGCGGGGGTGGAACGTGCGAGCGCGGCGAACGCCGGCGCCGTGCGTGACCGTCCCTAGTCGTCGCTAGGCCTATTGTTTCGCTTCGAAGCCGCGTCGGTCGACGCTTTGGAACATGATCAACGCTGTCGTAAATCGTCTACTTATGAAACTGCCTTATAGTGATTCCTATCCTGCCATAGTAAAATAATTATAGGATTAACTCTGCCGACGCATTAATCGCAGAGCTAGTACGAGCAGATCGGATCAGCCGAAATGCACCAGCGGCAGCTGGCTTGAGCAGAAACTAGCTTGTATCACGGCTATCGCTCTTACCAGCAATTTGCTGCTGGTCAGCGATCCTCACGAGGGCTTCATACTTGATATTCGGCTCAATATTCCAGACGCCAACAAATTTTAGCACGCTTTATTTCGGACATCGGTGCTAACGATCCGCCGTGTGGTTCGCGAACGGTATGCGGGAGGAGGGGCCACAGCGGCGATGTTTACGGCGGTCAAGGAGGTGCTGCCATCGTGCGGTGCTTGACCGTGCTGTTGACGCCTCGTCGGACGACACTCCGATACTCCTGAAACCACGTTATATAAATAAGATATTTGTAAATGCAGCTTCGTTCTGCCGATCCCTGCGTCGCTTCGGTTGTTGCACTTAATGGGCAATGGCCACCTAACCGATAAGGGCGGCGAGCTGTAACAGCCCGCACAGAGCTCGAGCAGCGCACGAGCAGACGACTTTCGCAGCTACCGGAAGTGTGTTCGTGACGTCATGGTTGCAGTGACCGCAGCGAATGGCAGCTTCTAGCAAGCCTTGCCAGTCAACCGACCCGTGACGTCACGGGATTAGGAAATAGTTCCATGCGACACCGCCAAACGACATTCCCTCTGCCCGCGAATTTCAAAAAACGCAGTTTTTAAAAATTAATAATAATCGCTGACTTTGTTCCAAGGAGTTATACTTTGCGTTAATCCTCAAAAGGATGTGTTCTACACACTGAACACGTTTATCAGTGGTTTCTTGGGGGCCGTTTCCGTGGACCTTTAAAGGCTCATTCACACTTCCGAGTCGCGAAGGGCGTGCGACGAAGGAGCCGCTCAGCTCGACCGATGTTCACACTTGCAAACATGCGACCCGCGGGTCGCTTTCCCGAATTGGTCTCGTTATGAACGAGACTCAATTGTCATCTTGAATGTTAAAACCTCTGTTTATTGTAGCTGAGCCGCTGATTGGTTATCGGTTTGCGACCAGCAGTCGCAAAGGTGGAAAATAGAGCAGGGCTAGAATGCAGCCGCTTTTCAACCAAAACGGGGGCACCACCTTCGCGAGCTGCATTAACATCACCTTTTCATTCCGGGATTTTTTCATATTTTTCTTTGAGATAGTTTCTGGGGAAATGAAGGCACATTATCTCTCTCAATATTGGGTCGACACCTGTCAAGGCCATACCACCTTCTTATTCCGCGAGTTTCAATATGTCCAAATATTAAACGGCGCACAACGGCAGGGGCAGTCTAGAAGGTGGCTGCTCCTGACCCGCAGGAAGTGGGTACCGCCTTCGCCCTTTGCGGCGGAGGATCCTTGCCACCGGTGTATCTCTGTTAAGCGTGCCGTCATTGCACTCGCCGTCGTTTCGGTGGCGGACGATGGCGGTTGCAGAGCGCGAGTCTTTTCTTTGTCTCTCTCTCAATTCTCTATCCGCACGAGACAGCGGTGATGGATCAGCTGGAGCCAGTTGACAGGCCTCTGCATTACAGTCGCAACTGCAGGGAGGTCAGATTCGGCTCTCTTCGATTCACAGCCCGACTGGGACCTGCAACCGGTTCTTCTATATATAGCTCTGCGAAGCACCGAGAAGACCCTGTGCTGATACCAGGTGAAAAGCGAGTCACGCTATTTGAAGTACCTGCCGATCGAGCCAGTCACACGGTTAGGAGCATGCTTTCAAGACTACTGGTGCGGAAAGATTTGCTCCAAAATGCAAAGGGTAATTCTGCCATAGAAAGGATTATAATGGGATTAGATACTGCCGCGAACCATTCAAATCTGTATTTTTTTTTTAACAGCTGCCGGCATTCGACCTTATCACTATGATTGTATGTACTCTTCGTTCATACTGGTTGCCGCGATTGATTGATTTATAGGAAGGAAAAAGGCGCGGTAACTGTCTCACTTGTTTTCTGTGGACACCTCGAGAACTCCCCTGATGGGGTTAGTACAGGTGGGTCACTGCCGCTTGCGGCGGGGGCTAGCCTGGCGTCGAATTTTTATCTGTTCTAGGCCGTCATTGCACACGCCACCGCTGGTGGTGGACGACGGCTGTTGTTGCTCTTCCTTTTCTTTCTTCTCTATATTCTCTTCTATCTGCACGAGGCAGCGGAGGTGGCTCAGCTACAGAGCCAGTAGCAGGCCCGTGCATTTTCTCTTCCTTATTCCTACAGCCACAACAACAACAACCACGCCGTAAGGGAAGGGAGGAAGGGGGAAGTGAAGGGGGAAGTGAAGATGAAAAGAGAGAAAGGGAGCCGTAGTGGTGGTAGTGGTTGATCGACCTGGTTGTCGCGAAGCGCGGCTTTATCATTTTTCTTTGTTGCGGAAGATGCTTCGAGGTGTATCTCGAAGGATTCTAGCCACGCGCGTGTTTCTACATGTTCCAGGTTATGCTAGTCACCGTTTGCGGTTTTATCTAGATGTTTCTTCACCGATTTTAAATTGAGCACTGACGAGTGAAACGGGCATTCTTTGTTCAACGACCGACGAGCATGCTTGCTGTTATCGCCGCCGCCGAGTTAATTATTTTGGGAGCGCAAGTCAGCCCAATAAAGAGCTAATTTAACTGTCACACCAGTCTCTTCGTTTGCTGCCCTCGGCATTGTCACGACGAAGTGACAATATGTGCTCGGAGTTTCGCCATAGCGAGTTCCGGAACCGAAAGTAGGATATCATGTGACGGTCGCAACCACCGTGGTCGCAACGGCTGGTCTTGCATTATCCTCCGTCTTCTTGGGTCACCTGTTGTCGATAACAGCGATATGCATCCGTATATGAAAAAGGTGTTTTACCATTTCACTCCTAAAAATTATATTTGTAAATATGGACCACCTTACTGAGCTATAGGGCTGCCGTTGTATAAATTAAGCTGTGAATTCGCGCTGAAATTACTCACCTGTTCACATGTCGGCTGTTGTGGTGGCCCGAGCGACGAGAGCGAGGCAGTTCCAACACGTTGGAAATTTTTCGCTCTTACTGCTGTGCTCGCCGCTGAGTTCGCTCAAAAAGCCGCTTCCGTGTGAAGCTCGAGGGCTCCGTGAATCAGTTGCTTCACGCTGGTACAGAAAGTAAGACAGCGTTCGAACGAAAGGGCAGATCAAGGTGATGATTGACGAAGTGTGTTTTATTGAACAGGTGCACTTGTTCCCCTTATTTAAATGGCACAAAAAGTGAAAGCACAGAAAGCTGTAAACGTCGCTGATACATGTTTGGGGGGGATGCGACGACAACCATTCTCGTCGTGCTGGGGGTCGCTGTCCTATCTACTATCACGCACATTAATGGTATGAATGTATAGCAGGTACCTTTTGTTCAGGGTGGCCGCTGCATGCGGCAAAAGTCGTACGAGAGTCCAGCATGGGAGTACTCGGTGTGCTGGCTGGGCGGAGCATGCGTGAAGAGTGCAAACTGAACCGAGCACGTCACATAGATCGGCTTTGAAGCTCTATAGTGCTGGGCAACGGCTGCTGCTGGTTAGCGGCACAAGGACGGACAGGTCATAGGCCTCTGTAGCAATTCGGAAATACAAGGGAGGCCATGGCGCTCGCTTCTCTGGCTTCGCAAACGCGTGAAAATTGTGCTGTCTGTTACACCTCCAGCATTTTTTTTCTTTTACGCCTTTATGAGTTTCAACACTCTGTGCCTTCTTTTTAGTGCTCTATTTATACGCGTCATAGCGCGCCCTGAGAGGCCACTCGACGCCTTCTGCCACCGTCTGAAATGGCGGTGGTAATTTGACTCGAAAGGCTACGTGCCCCAATCATACTGCACTTAGTGCAGATGTAGTCAGTATGCAGCTCACAGTTCGGCCAGATTTTGATGCCACTTTCGTAACTTTAACAAAAAACGATGTCCACGTGTGCCAATAGAAGGTAAAATTAGACTGAGATCGATAAAGGATAGTCATTGCTCACTATGTATAGTATAATAGAGTGCAACCATCTTGCACAAAAGTGCGAATTTGATGGTTATTTCTCGACTAACGTTGAGAATGAGTTTGCATATATTAATGGCAAGATGAAAAGTAGCTAAAGCAAAAAAAAAATCTTTACTTGTCACGCATAATTATGGAGTAATCAATGCTCATACTTTCATCTTATAGTGTACAACCAACGGTCTGCCGATAAGGAGACGCGAATGAGCATTCACTGCGACGATGCGGTAGTCACGAGTGCATTAAAATATGCAAATGCACTAAGATGCCATAGCTAAAGTATAAAATGGCGTTCGAAAACGATTCTCTGTAGGAATAAATGTATCAACCCTTACAAAAAAGCTTAATGAGTTTCTGATTAAATGTTAATTACATTTCTCATCATGCACATTAACATTTCTATACATTTTCTTGATGCATATTTAATGAGTTTCACAAGAAAGTTGGCCACCGTGCTTCTGGTTGGTACCTAATGTGTGCATTTCTTGTGTGTTGACCAATGAGCGCCTCATGGCTTTCACTTTTGGATAAAAAGTAAAAGCTAAAACGTAGCGAAGCCCCTCAACTACATTAAAAAAAGCTAAAAAATAAAAAAAAATGAAAACTAAGCGAAAAAAAAAAAACTGCACCTCTGGCGCGATTCGAACTTGGTACCTCTTACTCCGTAGCTTTCTACGCTAACCACTCGGCCACTCGGGAACTTGTGACGTTGGTACCGTATTTGATTCTTATATATGTCTGGACTGCATTCATAAGATTGGGACTTAATGTTTCGAAGCATGTTTCGAAGTGTACAGGCCATTGCGGCTGCTCTAACAATTACAACTTCTTGACCATTAGAACTTGCATCTAATGTTCTGGATACCTATGCGTACTATTTTGTCCACTGGAGTCATTTTAACATGTCGAGTTTGGCATCGCTGGCAAATTTATCAGCGCTGGCTCTTCGGTGGTTGCTACCTTGGGCGTAATTTTCGCTGAACACGGAGCTGTAGCACGAACCTTTAAGGAAAAAAAGTGCGACCAAGCTTCAATACCGGCAAGCGCAGCAGCGCCAACACTATTTTACTGGTAACTAAATCTTATTTGTATCTAAACATTTCGGGAAGCGATGCGATGACTGAGGGCTCGGCTAATCTATACGCAGAGCAAGAAGGAGCTCGAAAGCTTAAGAAACACGCAAAATATCATGCATTATAAAGAAGGCATTGCTTCTCGTGCCCTGGTCGCGCACATGCTCCCAGGACGGTCCAGTTCCGAGTCAACGAACGGCTCGGGTTACGTCCGCGCGTCGTCGTCGGCGCAGGCCTCTCCAAAACGGCCTGCTCGCAGGTGCGAGGAGGCATTGGAAATGGAGCGGCCTTGCGTCCGTTTGCTTGGAGGCGGTGTGGCAGTGCGTCGGTTCGCGTACACAACAATATCCTTGCCCGTAACACCCTCAAGCATATTGTCCAACCACAGCACCCTTTCGCTTGGCAAGAAGTGATTTGCAATGGCACAAACACCCAAGACGCCGGGTGTAAGCGTGTTTTGAATAAAACAAATGTCCAAAAAGTTGTTTTTGTTTTTACAGTGCATGCTAAACAGAAATGAAAACATAGTAAAAAATATACATTCGCTTAGTGATGTATAATTTCCCTCATTTGAGAAAGTCAATGCATTTCTACATTAGCTCCTATACAAAAATACTGTTGTGTTTTCCAAGTACAAAACTTCTTGCGTAATCTCAAATGAAAGTCTGTTGCGGATCTCATGTTAAAACACATAAAAATTGTTTCTTAGGCAACATCCTACATATGCTAATCAGAAATGAAAACATAGGGCTCTGAAAGTGTGCAGTTAACAAAGAAATAATATATATTCACTTAGTGATGTATACATTTCCTCATTTGAGAAAGTCAATGTATTTCCACATTAGATCCTACCCAAAAATACTGTTGCGTTTTCCAAGCACAAAACTTCATGTGTGATCTCAAAGGAAAGTCTGCCGCGGATATGATGTTAAAACACATCTAATCTTGAATCTCCTTTGAGTGGTTGATGACTCATCAAAAACACATTACTTGGGTAACAGAAATTCAATATCCATTTTTGTAAGGGAAAACTTTAAAAATATGCCGATTATCGCGTAGGAATACTGAACTTTGCGCTTTTCGGAACAAATGCGCGATGCATAAAATTATCTTTGGTGTCTCTCGAAGCAAAACGTCTGACCTTGCTGAAAATTGGGAACACTAGCAGTTATAGCAGCGTCGTAGGTCCTGTCATATATTGTGCATCATTCATTGCGGAGCATCATGGTCAGTGCTATAGGTGCATGGACACCTCGACGGGGACTCCTGCCGATGTGTATCATCTCGTGGCCTCTGTGCATCCTCTCGAGGTCATCAAGGCCAGGCTGCATTGGACAAAGGGTGAAGGAGCTTGGGGCAAGCGGTCTCATCGCGGCTGGTTCGTGGATCCAGCGACGCGGCGCCTCTAGGAGTCGTTTGACGTCACCGTTACTGGAGGTGCGGTGACTTTCTCGGAGAACATCTTCGAATTCCGTACGCGCTCCTCCAGCACCTGCAAGCGATTAAACAGATGATCTCAGTTTCTTTATCTGTCTAGGAAATCCTGCGTGTCACGCCAGACGACACGCAAGCCGTCCCTTCCGGGCGTACCAGCTACGTTTACGTGGGTGCATAGCATCTTATCGCGCTTGGGCTGGTATCTCAAAGCGAAAAATAGCAACACTACTAGCTAAGACGCTAATAGCTCTTGGTTTAGGCAAGCTATTTTGCAGATTGGAGGAGTATGTGCTGTAAATACGGGCAGTAGACGATGAAGACAGAGAAGAAGGAAATAAATGTGTGCTTTGTGTTGTGCTCGCGTTTTTTCTATTCCAAACGTATCAAAGCCTGGATAAAATTCTTCAGATACCAAGTCCCTGTGTTAAACTGTTGTTTTGCACTGAGATTAAAGTGACATCTTAGGTACAAACTTGGCGGGCACTTAAGTTCCGCCTTTGTCTGCGGCTCCCCTGTCGGTTCCTCATTCGCGTACATCGACTTTGCCACTCGCCTAATAACTATAATCAGTTAATTATCTCAAATATACTCATAACTACACAGTCTTATAAGGCGCGTTCGTACTGCATTATGTGAACTTTGTAATACCAGTTCGCATATATGAAGAGTCGCTTTAACCCAACCGTACTAATGTGCCTGCAGACTAGAATGTGCATGTATAGGTCCAAGGGTCGCGGTGGACTCAGTTCCACTCACAAAGAAGAAGTATGCAGTGCCTGCCAGTTCGCCATGTCACGTGGTCTCATGACGTCACACGACCCACCGACCAGTGAGTTTCTGGTCATGTCACGTGCAATCTACCATCTGCAAGCCCTTGAATGTTCGGTCACAACGCCCGATTTTGTGGCGATTGAACGGGACCTAAAGGGAGATTGAACGAACAAAAAGGTTATTTTTATTTGGCTCCTAAAATACCTAGTTTATTACCAAAGAACATAACCTCCAAACAGCATGCTTATACCTATAAAACTTTGGAAGGCACTGAGACATAGCACATAGTAACATAAAATAAACCGCCAGTGCATACACCGGTAAAAGTGTAACTTCAGGAAAGCGTCATTTACATAGCCTTTTCAAGAAAAAGAAACCGATGAACGGGAATTTTTTCGATCAACTTGATATTGTAATATTGTATGATACAAAAAAAAAACAGCAATTGCTAAGGGTAATTGTTCCCGGCGAGTGTATTACTCAGCTGAACAGTAAAGAAAATCCATCTCTGATATCTGACTACCAAACAAGCCAGAAGTATCGAAATTCCTGAGCTTATAATTTGTCTGTAGTGGTTAGGTTTCTACTTAGGTGACCAGAAAAACTTCCTGTCAAGGAGGAATGGTTTGAGGCGGTCAAGGAGGAACGGTTTGAGGCGGTTACTGTAGACTTGAGTTGTATCCGACATATTGCGTGTACAGTTTCCCATTTTGAATATCTCAAGTTTGGGGCGATGCGGCAATGCCTGTTAATATCTGACTGTAGCCACTTTCTTTGTTGTTCGTGCATACACCCCTATATAGCTTATGAAATTCACGAAAGGTGCGGTGGGTGACGAATAAGCCTTGTAGCAGCAATCCTTCGCCGCGGAGCCGTAGGTGCATAACGACTGTTTAATTAGTCCGGTTCCAGTTTGGCCAAGTTTTGTTTTCTAATCATTACTTAAAACGCAACAGATCGAATGTCGGGGGAGAGAGTATGTTGCGCGAGGACGCTTTCGCAAGACCGCTCGATAAAAACGATCGTTGAGAGTGTTTTAATCGAACGGCCCTGGCACTGGCCTTTACAACGCACTGCGGTTTCGAGGGAGTGTTACGCCACAGCAAAACACTTCGTGGAATAAACAGGTGTTCCACGTAAGCTGAATCAAGGATTAAAAAAAAAAAAAAAAAACAATGCACGGGAAACCGGATCTAGGTGAAACAAACCAGACATTATTCGTTTGCCTTCATGGAAGCTTCTCACTGCATTTTATGTTCCGTTTAATTAGCTAATTAAGGAAGATTGCGCATGCAAGATGCAAACACTCCATTAGGACCAAATGTGTTTTGTTAAGAAGTAGGGGTTAAGAAATAACTTATTCAATATCTTCTACCGACATATCTCCTGCACGGCCCTTTTCTGTGTGGCATTTAAAGAAACAATATAATGCTGCGCTAACGAGACAAGGACGAAGGAAAGGCTGGACGCATCCTTCGTCCTTGTCTCGTTAGCGCAGCTTTTTATTGCTTCGAATTATGAACCAACTAGCCCGACAAGCCGAAATATGAAAAATAAAATGATGGTGAGCCTCGAGGCGATAAACGCGCACACGTTCGTCCTTTCAAAACGCGTTTGGCCGCGCTATCGCAAGAGCTCACCACGTGTTTTTATTAGCTTTTTCCGTGCTTTCTGGCACAAGGTGGAAACTTGACATGCCATTGATTTCGTCAGATGCGGTGCACCAAGTTTGCCGAAAAGCCACTGCCGCTGTAGACGGCGGTCGAAAACAATCCTGAATGGTCGACAGGGTAATGACGTCATAACCACATGACCACGCGCGGTATTTTAAACAGCCCACGTTGAAATGAAGCTTACGAATTGGGGGAGGCTCCAAATGGAGCCAAAGCTAGGTGCATGGCTATATAGGAAGCAAAGAGGCCCTGGCCCGCTGAACGCCGGAAGGGCACCACAGCATGGGGTGCTGGGGTGCGCGTAGTGAACGCGCAGTGGTGCGCATGACATTGTTAACGTATGTTTGCGATCTTTACGGACGTTACAGTAATAATATTAATTTGAAAAAAAAAATTTAAACAATACATTTTTAAATATGACGCGAATGAAAACGCAGTGTTAAAGACGCTATCGCTTCTATACTCTTAACTCCTTTTCTTTTTTAACCTTTGGCTCAAAATTACATTAATCCTGCACGCTGGTTACTTCGGCGAACATAGAAATTTATAAAGAAAATTGAGTTCGAACTAGAAAAAATACGTTTACACGAACAAGAGGACGGAATCGGCTGTAAACGCACTTCTAATAATTAATAACTAAAGATTACAAATAAACTTTTCAGTAGACACAGTTGAACAGACACTTTTCAGAACTTGCTGCTATCACATGCCCATCTTTATTTCTTGAAATAATAGCGCGCATACTTGCTCAGTGAAAATCTTGTATTTGTATAACTTACTTACACATATATGTTACCTATGCTGTTTTTCATTTCTGTGCGCCCCACCCCTTATGTAATACCCCCTAATGACCCTTTAAGGTATTAAAGTGAAGTGAAGTTGGGCGGTTAGTGCCTGTGGGGTGTTCGAAGACGGGAAGATGACGACAATTGAAGACTACAAACGTCTGTCTGAAATTCTGAATGCTTTCTTCAAAATCACCCTGTCGCAACAACTGGATGCGTATTTTAATCGTCAACGGCCAGGCGTCCGGAAGATCTCGTGCAGCCGGGATGAAGTGGAAAAGACACGCACTGGATCGGTGAGTACGATACCAGGCCTAATTGTTTAGGTTTGGAAAGCTTTGCCCGGCCAATCCCATAGTTAAAGTCTTGAATGTATTTGTAACATTGCTGATGAAATCAAGTAACTATTAAATACAAGCATTTGAGAAAATAATATACTTATATATTACTAACTCTTCTTCTTTCTGTGTCCGCCATATCCCACTGAACGTGTCCATCGCCATTTTTCACTCTGTCACCCTCACTATACCCATCATCGCGTATATACGTCTACTGAATTTTGCAACAAATTTTCTGAACGTCCGCGCTTGTACTGCCTTCCTGCCTATTCTGCGTCCTCGGTTACTTCAGTACAGTTTACAAACGAGCCCAATAAGCGTCTGACTCGCGCATCGTTCCGGAGTATATGGTGAAACGGCTTTGAGTTTTCCTCCAAGAAAAAGCTCTTACCTCCTGGCGTCTCTGCTCGGCCTTGGCCAGCTTCTCACGCAATGCCTCGGCAGTCACCGAAGAGGACTCGGTGGTGCGCCTCTGCAAACGAGTCACGTCTCACCAATGACACGCAAGTTCACATTAATCGCCTATCAGCGTTTCAAAGCAAAAGCCGCCGAACGCAATATATCCACTTACTGTTATTCATACAATGGTGAATCTTTGAAGCATGTATCTAAATACAAATATTGAAGTGTTCTATTTTCATTTAATTTGTCCTAGTCAAAACACATTAACACAATATGCAACAATGCATTGCGGAGGCTATAGGGTACCTGAAACGGTCTCTTTCTGTTGCTCCTCAAGAAATTAAATGGGTTACTTACAAAGCTCTGATCCGTTCACTTTTAGAATATGGGTCAGTCATTTGGAACCTCCATAAACAAACCGACACCAATAAGCTTGAGTCGGTTCAAAGGAAATCAGTGAGGTTTATATGCCGAAGGTGCGACAGGAACTTTTCCCCATCGTCTGCTATTTCTGATCTAAATATTTCCGTGTTGAGTACTCGCCGCTACAATGAGTGATTAAAGTATTTTTACGACATTGTTCATTCATCCCGTTTTGCACTATTGAATGAATGCCTAGTTTTCAAAGCCTAATTGATCTACTATTCATTGAATGTGTCGCCTATTTACGCACGCACAGACGCTTTAAAATTTAGCTTCTTCCCTTGTGTCATTGAGAGCTGGAATTCACTGCCCGGTGATGTACAGCCTTTGTCAAAAGTTGAGAGCCCAGAGCGCTTGATTTTAAGCCGTATATTATGACTTCTTTAACAATCGTAGAAATCCTAACCATTGGAGAGGGTAGGACGAAAAATCTTCTTGCCTTCAGCAAATTTGAAAACCTGGGATAACATTACGGGCCAGATAGTATGGCTCAGAAGTAGACCCCCTGGGCTCTAATATTTTGACAAATGCTGTATACGCTCGTTGCCATCAGAACACTTTCTGAGCATTGTAGGAAATTCCTGATTATGTTGTTTATTGTTATGCTGTATGACTGGCTGTTTTGACTATTGATAGTTTGAATGCAGCTAACTCATGACTCTGCCGCTGACTCATTGTACTGTACGATTGCTGTTTACAGTTGATTATGCTCCTGCAATAACCCCTGACGGCGCTGCAGTATATGTAAATAAATATAAATAAATAAATATACAGGCTATCATATCGTACGGTGCGTTATGCGTCCGTGCACAGATATATGAACGAGAGGACTGAAAATCGTTCTTGTGCTGCATGCACTTTGCTCGTGGCTGCTGTGGCTCCACGTCTATCACGGCGTTCGAAGCTGGTCTAGTCGCCACCGAAACGAATAACGTGACTTCTGCCCACAGCAGACAGGAGCTCGTGCTGTATTGTGTTGAGGCAAGCGCCCAATCGTAATACTTAGTCAGGGGTGTCTCAGCGCGAAGCTCTGTGAGCTTCATTGCATGTATATATAGCTTCGAAGAAACCCGTCTGTGCTACCAAAATGCATTCATTAGGCTATCACTACGGGGGATCGACATCAAAAACAACACCGGGGATCAGAGGTGGCCCCAGCATGAGAGTCCCAGACATTGGGTATAAATGAGAGGAACTGCATATGAATAGCGTATACTGTCGTTGGTGGAATTGGGAACATTGATACCTTTGCCACTATATGTCTATGACATTGTACCTTGCACGCAACTACTTCAGGACGCAGAGTCCGTTTTAAGAAGTTACGAAAGGTGGTTGGATATCTCCAGGTTTCTACGTAGGTAAACGTGATTTTATTATTTTTTTTTTTTTCACATGTGCACACCATTTGAAGTTCGATCATCTGGAGCCCTGGACTAGCATCTATAGCTTCGTGCTGCATTTATCTCGATGTCAATAAATATTTATAACTGCATGATGATACTACTATACTACATCAGAGGCGATGTCCGGCTGCTGTACACCTCCGGTATGGTGCTTCACAATACCTCCGGCATGCTCACCTGGAAGCGCTCTGGTGGTGGCGCAGCCGTGGCCGGCGGCGCGTCTCCCAACGGGACGTCGAAGGCCACGGCTCGTGGCACCTCGTGCTGGGACTGTTGCGACGGTTGCTGCGACAGCATCTCCGCTCCCTCTGCTGCCTTGGCCGCTCCGCAGCCCATGGCTCGCGCTGCCCCGGTCGATGTCTGCGGGTCGCGTGACCGACGCGCTGCGGCGCCGCGCGCGGGGCATTCCCCATCAGCTGTGGGCGCGGGAATCCCGCGAACCGGCCCTTTACCAACATGACAGTTTCACGCGTTGCGCTCGAACCCCTCTCCCTGCGCTGATCACCATGGCAACAGAGTCCACGGCCTTAAAACATTTTCGGAGAACTGCTGCTTCATGCATGGGCCACACCTGGGGGACGCAGGGAAACGTGTGCGCGCGCAGAGGAGGAAAGCTCTCTATGCACCTCGGGGCTTAAGGCCCTTCCCAAGAGACAGCTAAAGCTAATAATCAGGTCTGCACACACCTTGTTCAGAAAAACATACTATCTGCGCTATAAAAGGTCTCTAAGACATGCCAAAGTGACCTAGACTAGCAAGTACTATGTAATGGCATCCTTCGTGGAGGATGCTTTAGAGCACGTGATTCTGCAACGTGGTGGAACTTCCCCCCGCCCTCCGCATAGCACCGCTACCGTTTCCTCTTGGCTTCTCAGGCAGCGTCAGTGCGGCTAGTGTGGAAGGCGAGACGAATAAGGTTGAATGGAGTAGAATCCCTAGATGCCTTCGGGAAGTGTACGAAAAGACGGCTGGAGTTCTGGTGGTCGCCAGGAGCGGTGCAACTGGTGCTACGCAGGGAGACACCAGGAAGCGCGAATGGCTGAGCTGTACGGAGTAAAGTGCATTAGCGGCGCGTACAATATCTTATTCGGGATCATGATGTTTAGGATTTTGGATTTTGAAGCTTTTCAATTTTTTTGTTTAATCAGTGGGCAGATACTTTTGTGTGATCGTCCGTTCAAAAGAGTGCACGGCCTCATCGCCATCACTGAATCAAATTACATGAATCCGACTTTCACATCTACACGTTTGGTCTCTAGACACTAGACTCCTTAACCTTTCTTTAGTCAAGCTTATGATCATGGTTAGACCGCACGTGTGACAAGGGTATAACAGTTATCGTCTATACGTATTTCAGTTGCCGCTCACGTATACGAGTCTTCTTGGTTCCCGATATACCCTACATCCTTTTCAAAAGCTTGGACCTTAGGCAGTTTGCTTCTGAGTGATGCCGTGTGGCTTGTATATGATTGTGTTCCAAATCCCCAGTGTTCCAAATTTCTCTAGGGTCAGGAGATTTTCGATCATACCCCTTACAATATGAGTAGGACTTTCCCGAATTTGCTGTAGCAGTCCCCTTACACTAAGCTGTGTAAGGGAGCAAACGAGCCGTCTGGAGCAAACGAGACGTTTTACATACACTCGAGGGTGAAAGGGCTTTCGAATCCTTAAACTTGACATGATGATCATCTAATTGCCCGTTAAAATTTTTAATTACAGCCAGGTGCCTTACTGTGTCTAACGTACGTAATAATTAAGTTCGCTATAACAATATACTCAATCAGCTTTATGAGGCAGTAACTTAATTAAGTTTGAGATTAAGTTCACATAATTCACATTTTTTCTCGTCCGTCATCTCCATGCTGCAAACGCTATCTTATGACTCAAAAAAACCTATTTTAGGAGCTGGATGAAACACCTTGTGGTATATATAATGTATTGTCACATACCATATATGAAAACGAGGGAAATCATTACAAGGTGTGCGTACGCATTAGAAAAGGAAACGTCCAGCCATATGCTTTAAGAGTGACTCAGTAGGTTGCAGATTTTAGTGTCAATAACCGCGAGTCTGCGACCTCTTGTGCACCTGTTGCGTGCGCGCGGGCAGCGCAGAGCGAACCCAACAGGTGGGGCGGCGTTTCACCTGCTGAGACCAATGATCCGCAACTACGTTAGGTCGAATGCATCTATCATGTGTCCGTACTTCTGAGAGGCCCTACCACATAGGTCCAATTTGCCTAATGTTTCAAAATCCAAGAGATTAAAAGGGGTTCAAAAATGCGAAACTTTATATATTATCGCGCCTATACATGTCGAAGAAAAAAAAAAAAAACTGCAGTCCTGACAAAGCAATTAATGCCGCCTCCATCTAGTAGAGGGCGCCTCGGTCATCTAGTTCGCGGGAAGTTTTTAAAGAAGCCTGCCGCTAAGTGTGCCCTCAGAGTGGCTTCAAAGCGAGTTTCAAGCAAAGGACGTACAGTGTTGCACTGCTCCTTGCAGCTGATCGGCGCAATCAGATTTCCGCATGGTCGATCCGGGTGATGTGTCGCGGGTTATGTCGCATGACTTTCGGGCTTGCAGCAAAAGGACGGTCTACGCTCGTGCCCAGCGTGGCGTGACAGCGGAGCACTCTTCTTCGAACTGCCTGGCCAGATGCACGAGGCGCATTTTGCTCATCGACTAGCGCGCGTGTCGATTCCGTTGCTAGGAACCACCGTGACTAGGACGCACGAAGCGGGCGAGAAACGCGTGTTTGCAGTCGGCGCCCTGCATGAAGGTGGTCGATGCATCGGCAGGCGATCGACATGCGCCCGCGGAGACGCCCAGCCTTCTCCCGCGTGATATACTTTCACGGGAAGTCGATGCGGTCAGCGGGTCGCCCAAGTCGACGCGAACTCACGCTACGGAGTTGTGTATACGCAGGAATGTCGCGCCCCGCGCTGTGATCGATCGCTTGGCACGGCTTGGAGAAGCAAAACGCTAGCATGGGCGTCATTAAGAGAGAGAGAGAGAGAAAGAAAGAAAGGAACTCGCGCAGTGTGAAAAAGTCACACAAGCCGTCGATTATCTTCCTTCCGCTTCCGTTCTACGAGGAACAATGGGTGAAATTCGAGCAACACTTCGGTGAATATTCGACCAGTGCGCCGATGGCTCAGAACTATATACTTCTATGATGCGAACAAGCTTGCAGTCTTGTAGTGACCGCCATCCATACTACGTGTGAGAGGCGGCCTTGGAAGGTGAAAAGCCTAGCAAAAAGTTCAAGCGAGTCCGGCTAGTACGCGAGTCGACTTCTGCCAGCATTCCAACCTGATCTGCTCTACAATTCTCCCACTCAACTTCAATTTAGAAATAAAAGGTGCATCATCATTATCATCGTCGTCGAAGTACGACCCTGCAAAAATGCGCTGCACGTTGATAGCCAGCAGCTTTGAAAATTTCCGTCGAAACATCTCCACTACGGCGTCTCTCATAGTGTCTCTGCTGAATTTTTTCGTAGTTTTCTGTGAATCCCTCCGTTCAGTGCACGTCTGGAGGAAAGCGGCGAGGGGGAATGTAACGTCTAAAAAATGTATTAATTGGGGCAATACGTGAAATGACGAAGAAAATATTCATTTTCCCCACTAAAACCACAGTCACCCTCCACCTCTTGTAACAGTTCCATCGCTCCATTTCTCTTTTCGAGAGGGTGTAAGGAAGACGAAGAACACAGCACCGTGGCATATATCTATATCGCCATCGCTTGACTACAGGGCCCATATCTCTCGCGCTGATGCTGTGGTCTGGCTGGGGGTTCTGCTTTGCTTCATCTACTGCCAACGTTAGCTGTCGAACCAAGACAAAAAAATCCTCTCTCGAATTGGTGGAGGTGCATGCGCGTTCCAACTACCGCCCTCGCCCTGAACTACGCAGAACAACGCTACTCGTCCAAATGACGGACACGACGGTCCCCGCTGCCGCCCGTCACCTGCACTGGTACCCTACCTCAACGGGACGCCGCACTGCCTTTAGTGGTAGCAGTGACCGCGGCGTCGATGATTGGTTGTCCACCTACGAACGGATGAGCCGTCTCAACAACTGGGTGCGATTACCGATATCGGAAGCTCATCAACGTCATATTTTATTTGAGTGACGTAGCCAATCTGTGGTTGCGAAACCACGAATCGGACGAAACGTGGCCTACCGTCAAGACCAAATTTTCTGGTCTTCGGCCGCCCCGCCGTTTGCAAATTCTGCGCGGAAAAGCCCGCGAGCGCAGCTGGCCGGTGAAACGTTCACTAAGGACGTTCTTGACTTGTGTCGACGTGTTAACCCGGCTATGACATAGGAAGATAAAATAGGCCATGTTCTTTAAGGGATGGATGACAAAGCCTTCAACATGCTCCTCGCCAAAGGTCCCAATGTACGGCCAAGTCCGTGCACGACCTTTGCCAAAGCTTTGACGAGCTGCGCAAAGGAGTGTTTTGGTACGTCGCCTGCCTCACGCTTCGCTCGCTGGACTGGCCACCGAGCGCGAATCATTTGGAGTTTCCGCATAAATCAAGGCTCTTTTGCGCGAGAAGGTCGCCTGACAGCGGATCTGCTACCTATATATCGGAGTCACCATCCGGTTGTTGTGTATCGTGGTACTGCCGCTCCAAGCGCCGCTTCCCGTGCTGTACTTTGTCTGGCCTGAGCATCGTATTTCGCTCAACACCTCATCCCCGCGTCCCCGCAGCTCTTCGGTCCTAGCATGTACGAAGTTACGCGAGGACACTGAACTCTCTTTACTCCCTCTCTCTCTCTGTCTGGACTGTCTACCCTGCTTGTACGCTTTCGCTGGAATAAACAGTTTTGCCTCAGACTCCGACGTGAGAACACTTCACTGGCGACGAGGATGGGATCGCCGCGATCCCGAGTGCGCAAGTTCAGTCAATACTGACCGCCTCAGGCAAAGCTCCTGGATCCGCTCCAGCCCTGCACAGCCGTCGACATGGCAGCGCTTCTGCCTTCGGCCACGATCGGAGAATTCTCGCCCGCCGAGCCTTCCTCCTGGCCAGTTTACTTAGAACGCCTCGAGTTCTACTTTCAAGCCCACGACATCCAGTCCGATGAGAAGAAACGGGCTTTCCTCTGCAGCGTATGCGGTGTCGACGCGTATACCCTGCTTCGCTCGCTCTGCGCACCCAAGGCACCTTCGGAGGTTCCCTTCTCAGAAATTGTTTCCAAGCTCGACAACCACTTCATCGGGAAACCTTCCGTCACTATGGAACGCTTCCGCTTCAACAAGCGAGACCAGCACCCTGGCGAATCGGTACCGGATTATCTCGCCGCTCTTCGACTCTTGGCCCGCCACTGTGAGTTCGGGGATTGGCTGGATCGACTTCTTTGCGACCGCCTAGTCTGTGGCCTGCGTGAAGAGCCTATTCAAAGACGTCTCCTGGCTGAACCAGATCTAAAACTCTCTAAGGCCATCCTACTGGCACGTGCTGCAGAGGAAGCGGCCGCCAAGACAGAAGAGGTTCGCCGCTCGAGGGTCCCCTCGGAAACTCATCAATTGCAAAGGAACCCCAAGCGCCCGGACGTCAAGCCAGCCAACCATCCTCCGAGTCAGCAATGTTGGCGTTGCACCGGCGAGCATGACGCTCGTACTTGCTCCTACCATTCCGCCATCTGTCACTACTGCGGAAACAAAGGACACCTCGAGAAGGCCTGCAGGAAAAAGGCAGCAAAAGAAAAACCTTCCAAGCCTGTTCAGAATCGAAAGGAGTTTTCCCGCAAAAACAAGCACTCTCGTGGACGCAACCACCAAATCTTGCAATCAGCTGATCCGGCTCAAGACGTAAATTCTACGACTTCGGTCAGTTTTCATCGCGAAATTCAAGACCACAGGTCTACGGGTAGTGCCAACAACGTCACTTCTCCGGCAGTCTGCGTGGACGTCTTGATAAACAGTAGGCCTCTGACTATGGAAGTTGATTCCGGGGCCGCCTGCAGCATCATCAGCGAGAACACCATGCAGAAACTTCGGCTGTCAAGGCAAGACCTAAAGCCATCTTCTCTACAGCTGCGCTCTTATACAAGGGAATGCTTAGAGATTGCGGGATCATTGGAAGTCACTGTCTCATACAGAACGAAGAACGCTCGCTTACACCTTCTCGTTGTCCGAGGAAATGGCACCAGCCTGTTAGGGAGAGACTGGTTTTCGGCGTTGGGCATTTCACTCTGCGGAATAAACCACGCGTCTCAAATCGAAGTTCCGCTGACCTTGTTGAACGCTGTCTCTGAATACCCAGAAGTCTTCGCTGAAGGACTAGGGAAGAGCAAGGGACCATCCGTTCGCATCGAGCTCAAGGCTGAAATCAGACCCATCTTCATGAAGGCACGTCAAGTTCCGGTGGCTCTACTGCCCAGAGTGGACGAAGCCATCGACGGTCTCGTACAAGAAGGCGTCTACCAGCCCGTGCGATCCTCCAGATGGGCGACACCGGTAGTCTGCGTCGTTAAGAAGAACGGCAAGATCAGGCTTTGTGGTGATTACAAAAGCACCGTTAACCAAGCAATCAAGATGGAAACTTATCCTCTTCCAACCATCGATCAGCTTTTTTCGAACCTTGCTGGATGCACTGTGTTTTCACAACTAGACCTCAATCAAGCCTATCAGCAGCTTGCCGTGGACAATGAAACAGCCGATCTCCTGACAGTCAATACGCACCGGGGACTGTTCAAAGTTACTCGCCTGCCGTTCGGAGTGTCGTCCGCCGTAGCCATATTTCAGCGCTACATGGAAGAGCTCCTCTTGGGACTACCTGGAGTTCACGTGTACTTGGACGATATTATAGTGGGAGGTCAAGATGCCTACGAGCATAACAATCGCCTGCGAGCTGTGCTGAAATGCATAAGGGACGACAACATTCGTCTGAGCCGAGAGAAATGCACCTTCGGCACGCCGGAAGTCACCTTCCTTGGATACCGCATTGACGCCGCCGGTATTCATCCGACCGAAGAAAAGGTCGAAGCACTTAAAGAAGCTCCCAGTCCAAAGAACAAGCAGCAACTTCAGTCTTTTCTCGGACTGCTAAACTTCTATAACAGATTCTTGCACGGTGCAGCTCACACCCTCGAGCCTCTATACCGCCTGCTTGCAAAGGATCAGTCGTGGAGATGGCGCCAAGAAGAAGCCGACGCTTTCAAGCGCGCCAAAGAGCTCATACAGACATCCGATGTCTTAGTCCATTACGACGTGAACAAGCCGCTCACGCTTGCCTGCGACGCATCTGCCTACGGCATAGGATTTGTCCTTAGTCACGAGGATACTACCGGACACGAATCTCCTATTGCCTTCGGTTCTCCTACTCTCAGCTCGACCGAAAGGAACTATTCTCAGACAGACCGAGAAGCTCTGGCTGTCGTTTCCGGCGTCAAGAAGTTCCATCAATACCTTTATGGAAGGCATTTCAAGGTCTACACGGATCACAAGCCTCTGCTGGGTCTGCTGCATCACAGTCGTCCAATACCTAGCGTGCTTTCACCGAGGATGCTTCGATGGAATTTGCTCCTTGCACAGTACGACTATGAGCTGATCTATCGACCAGGGCGTCAAATGGGCAACGCTGATTCACTCAGCCGTCTTCCGCTGCCCTCGACAAATGCTGAAAGTCCCACTATGGCAGACGTCCTGCTGCTCGAAAACCCACCAGAAGCCTTCGCGGATGCATCCAAGATTGCTCAGCTGACAAAAAAGGATCGTGTGTTGTCGCGAGTACTCAAGTGGATTCGTACTGGATGGCCAACAAAAGTAGAGGACCAGTTCCAACCTTACTTCGTGCGCCGTGACGAACTCTCCGCTTATCGTGATTGTATTCTGTGGGGCTCCCGGGTCGTGATTCCACCGCAACTCCGCATGGAAGTGCTTCAGCTACTTCACTCATCACACCCAGGAATCGTTCGCATGAAGGGACTCGCGCGAGGTTACGTGTGGTGGCCGAAACTCGACAGCGACGTGGAGAGCACCGTACGTGCGTGTGAGACCTGCCAAGAATCCAGGAACGCTTCACCACGCGCTGCAGTCCATCCCTGGGAGCAGACTACGAGACCGTGGTCTAGGCTGCACGTGGACTTCGCTGGACCAGTCCAGGGCAAGATATTTCTTATTGTCGTGGACTCGTTCTCGAAATGGCTAGAGGTCTTTGTGGTGAACACTACTTCAGCTGCAGTCGTCATCCGAGAACTCAGAAGGCTGTTCGCCACACACGGACTTCCTGACGTCGTCGTGTCCGACAACGGTTCTGCATTCACCTCAGCTGAGTTCCGACAGTTCCTCGCCAGGAACAATGTTCGTCAAGCTTTAGTCGCGCCATACCATCCATCTTCTAACGGACAGGCCGAGCGCTTCGTTCAGGAAACAAAGAAAGCCCTTAAACGACTGAAAGGAGGTGACATCGAACTTCAGCTGAGTCGTTTCCTGTTCCAGCAGCACTTGCTGCCCTGCACGACTACAGGAAGAAGCCCGGCGGAGCTACTGTTCTCACGTCAGCTAAAGTCTGCCCTAGACTACTTGCACCCTGATTCCCAGGAGGGCGACCCGCGACGTGACCAGCTGTCACAGAAGTTCGGCGCTACACCGACCCGCAAGTTTGGGCCCGGTGACTCAGTTTTCGCAAGGAATTTTTCGCCATATGGGTCTCGGTGGCTTCCCGCTATCATCTGCTCCTGCAAGGGGCCTGTGTCCTATGAAGTCAGACTCCTCTGCGGTACGTTATGGCGCAGGCACGTCGACCACCTTAGGAAGAGGGACTACAACCTACCCGATCTTCCTCGCCGTGCACCTGAACTCGAAATGCCTGAGCCGCACTCCGAGTCGGAAGAGCAGAACGAACAACCTTCTCGCACTTCCCTGCCCGAGCCAGACGCCGACTCACCAGAACCCGAGCACAGCCGCTCCGGCTCAGAGAACGCAGATGCCTCCGACGGAATTCCTCCGGCAACCGGCACCGTTCTTCGACGCTCCGCCCGTGAAAGAAAGTTTCCTTCTCACCTGCGAGACTACTACGTCTAGCAAGGGGGGAGGAGTGTTGTGTATCGTGGTACTGCCGCTCCAACTGTGTATCGCACATGCTGCCGCTCCAAGCGCCGCTTCCCGTGCTGTACTTTGTCTGGCCTGAGCATCGTATTTCGCTCAACACCTCATCCCCGCGTCCCCGCAGCTCTTCGGTCCTAGCATGTACGAAGTTACGCGAGGACACTGAACTCTCTTTACTCCCTCTCTCTCTCTGTCTGGACTGTCTACCCTGCTTGTACGCTTTCGCTGGAATAAACAGTTTTGCCTCAGACTCCGACGTGAGAACACTTCACCGGTCTTGCTCCGGAGCTTCGCCACGCAATCCAGCGACAGGTCTCCGCAGCCATCCCTAATTTCGGTCCTCGAACAACTCAGGTCACGGCCCCAATAAGATGCACCACAGTGCCTCCCTATACAAGATCACTGTTATTTTCTTGTTAGGGCTTTAGTGGTTTGATGTCCGATCGATCAAGGGAATTGTCGATGCCAGGGAAGGGCGCGTCTTTTTTATTGTCATTTGGTTGAGCTTGGGGTAGCCGACGCAAGAAAGCTGCTTTCCTTTTTTTTACAAGTACTATCGTACATGTGATGGGACGTCTAGGACTCGGCGGCGGCTGGATATTTTGGCCACCTGGCGCTGAGCCGCTTACATTCTTTCGAAGCTATATAACACGGTAAGGGCTCTGTCGGATCGGGCGAACCGCGTTGTCCGTGATATCCGATGCTTGGTCAAATGCATTTGATTGACTCGCGATGATCAAGCGAAACAGCCACGAAACAGCCTACCAGGTCATTCTGAATATGCGACAAACGGGCTCACGCCGATGACGGGTGCCTTACACCGCCTTGCAGACTGACGCTTCCTGTTGCAGCACAAAACAGTCCTACAGATTTGGGAGCCCCTCCTCCTCTTTCTGCATGGCGACGACGGCACTGGACGGTGTTGGCCCCGCCGGGGTGGTGCAGTGGTAAGACGCCCGACTACTGTGCCGGAGTACCCGAGTTCGAACCCGACCTCGGCGGCTGCGTTTCGATGGAGGCGAAACGAAGAGGCGTCCGTGTGCTGTGCGATGTCAGCGCACGTTAAGGATCCCCAGGTGGTCGAAATTACTCCGTAGCCCTTCACTACGGCTCCTCTTTCCACTTTCACTCCCACCTTCCCTCACGGCGCGGTTGAGGTGTCCACAGAAAACAAGTGAGACAGTTACCGCGCCTTTACCTTCCTATAAATCAATCAGCTCAGCTACAGAGCCAGTGGCAGGCCCGTGCGTTTTCTTTTCCTTCTTCCCAGAGCCAGTCACATTATCTGTAGACACCTGAACCGCGCCATAATCCCTGGGAAGGTGGGGGGTGAAACTAGAAAGAGGCACCGTAGTGAAGGGCTGCGGAGTAATTTCAATCACCTGGCTGACATTGCACAGCACACAGCCACCGAAGGTGGGGTTTGAACCCAGGTACTTTGATTCAATAGTCGAGTGTCTTCGCTGTGCACCGAGCCATCGTGGTGAGGCATGTGGCATACTCTGTCCCACTTTTGGAGCAAAGCTCCACTTCTGAGCTTAAGGTCAAATCAGGCTTGGAAATGGCCTCTAGTGAGAGACGCCGTAGATCCTCCTATAGATGTACATTTTAAGAAGCACGCTTAGACAGTGGCACCACTTCCCTCCAGGAAGTGCACTTAAAGCTCTTCCGTTCCTTCTCCTGGCCCGCCAGGGTCAATAATTTGCACTGCGGGCTGTCATTTGGGGCCGCCTTTGTAATTAGTTTTTAGCGCACTGGCACGACCCCCTTGGCATCCCTACAAGGATTCAGGTCGATCAGATTGTGTGTTGATGTCGAGCTTTCATAGAGCCAATGTGGGCCGGCTAGTCTGAGGCCAGTAACAAAAAAAGACCAAGCAAGGACCAAGGTTGACCTATCATGAGGTATGTCAACGTTGGCAACACAGGATCAAGATTTCTCACTTGGGATATGAATGAAATAACACCATAGTGTGCACCTACTTCCGCATTTGGCCGATTTGTTAGCACTGTCCTTGTTATGACCATGCCCTTCACAGGTGACATGGCTTGGCACTGATTGGTCAGCAGGTCCGTGACGCTGCAAGACTGTAGTAATTATACAAAAGTGGCACAAGCTTTTCCTTTTAAGCCTAATTTACTTTCGAGATGGGAATCAAACCCTCCCCTGCTCTTGGTTAGAGTTAGATCAGCTACTCCAGAACATGCACACTCATATACAGTTTGGCTAAAGGAGGGCTGAATATCTGATGGTGTTTCACAAATGCCACTGAAACATGAACAGCATTGCTGCCCGGCTCATTGGCACTCCTGAATTGGCCACAGTAACTGTAGGCTACTATTGTCAAGTGCTGTCCCATTTCCACATCTCGGCTGGGAGGCAGAAATGTGAAAATATTTTGAGGAAAATCAATTGTGGCCTTAATTTCATGGCTAGACATCTGTACTATCAACATGTTTTGGATGCTGTATGTCATCCAAATTTATATGGCCGTATACTGTTTGTATGCACCAAATGGAGAAAATTAAAAATCCTCAAGCCATCTCATTCTTCCTGACTTTCCAATATGTAGCAAATGGTGTGAGTGGATCCAGCTCCTAAGGGAGAGCAATGCCCGTCCAATGCTAGCGAAGCACAACTCAGACAGGCGACAGACCATCATGCTTTGCCTTGGGAACTTTAATCAGGTATGCATGGAGCACAGCTAGATAATGTTCACCAATACAATATTCACATATGGTCATAATCTTTCCTTGTTTGCCTGCAAACAAGAACAGCTCTGTGCCAAAATATCAGTTTATGCTCCAAAACTCCAGCAGCGAAGAGAGAGAGAGATGCCATTGTCAGAACTGGAATGGCAAGCAGTAGAGAGCTCTCTAAATGCTACAAGTCTAGACTAAGCCATGCTTGCAAAGTGAAGGCTGTAGCAGCACACCACAGAAGAGAGCACACCTTGCACCGGAAGTGAGCAAGGTATGGAAAAAGTAAAAGGTGATAAAAATAGACGCATGTACAGCACTATCAGCACGGGCGGAAGTTTGCATAGGCGAAAAATGTTGTGCATAAAAACAAGCTCGCATAGGCTCTGTTGATCACAGAAAGGGTTGGTGCCAGGGAGATGGCTGAATATCAGTCCGCCCCCAGTAGAGTATTCACAACTATACTTGTCTTGAGACACCGTTCCTAAGCCTCAGATAAAGAACAGGACGAAAGTGCAACGTGTACCAAAACGATTGTCACAAAAATGTGAAACCATGGAACGAAAAATATCAAGGCTAGCGGACAGTCAGCACTTCCATACATACTGGACAGATTGCACATGGTGGCACCACAATGCATGCATAGTGTTTTCGTTGCTCCATTCGTATTTATATGCAGCACCTTTTAGCAACACACAACTATCTACACTCCCTTGTACATTAAAAAAATATATTCCCCTACAGAATTAAACATAATGTACAGCCTTGGCGAACCATTCTTAGCAATTCGTCACCATATGGTCTATCCAAGGACCAATATATTTGGTAAAAGTACTTTACGAGCGAACCTGTAAAGGGGGCCTAAATAAAAACACAACTTCCACAAGCCATTAAGCATTGAATAACATTAACCCTTTAAAGCCACACTGCTAGGCCTACTTTGAAGCCCCCAACTAAGCCCCCTAAAAAATTATCCATGCCTTTGAGACACCTGCTTGTCTACCTCTCATATTGCCTAATTTCTGCAAGAAGCAGAAAACATTGAAGGCATAAATTTTTTCAGATGCCAAAGAACTACAGTAAATATACATTAATTCTCAGAGAAAAACAAGTTTTCTTTTTTAAATATATGAACAGGGTCAGGTTGCAGGACTGGGAAGAAAAGTGAAATGCTTTGCCTTGGTTATTTTCAGGGGCTGCAATTCATAATTTACTAACGACTAGGACGGCGTAAATTTCTGTGCGAAGAAAAAGACTAAAAGTAAACAAATAAAATGCAGACAAGGAAACCACACCAATGTCTCAAACTGATAAAAGTCCGACATACACTAGGAATTTCTGTTATGCTAGCATGGGACAATGTATCAGCCACTGCTGAGCATGGCCCACAGCACAAATTTTTCATGTAGCTCACCTCTACGACAATGACAACAATAAGAAAATACCCAATACATTACAATATAATATTGTGCGCACTTAAAGGGTTAACACCAACTCGCAAATTTCCACTCAAAGCCTACTTAATTACGATAAAATTTCGATGAAGTCAGCACATTAAGGCTAGGCACCCCTTGCAAAAAATTAGATACACTAGATTCATGCCATGTACATTGAAGTCTGGCAACTAATCCGAAGGCAGCTGAACAGCAAAGGCAGTGTCTATAAAATGAGTCAGGAATATGCTTTCTGCAAGTGCATATACGATACTACACAAATTTTTTTATCAGCAGCTCAGTTTTCACTGAATGCTAGTAGGACTAAGTGATAGCCTTTTGTCACGAAGATCAAAGATGGTAACGACTTTGTTAGTCAAAAGTAAAACAACCCAGTTATATTACGTTAACTATTTGCTGAGCAAGGCAAAAAAGAAAAGCTTGCAAGCACCCATAACACTGGTAAGCTGCAAAGATATGTCCAGAATGAGGAACAAGATTTAAACAAAGCATATAGAGAAACACTAAGTGCAATAAATTGAGCGAGCAGACATAGTTGCTATGAGAAATGATTTGAAACTTACAGGGAATTCAACTTTCAATGGCTTATGAACTCTTTAGCATCTGCATTAAGCGTAAGAATCACCAACATCCCGGACGTCCAGTCCCGGGCCTCGGCAACAGCACAAGAGGTCGCTGACGGACTTAAACTGCTGGCCACCAGAAGCAGCTGAGTGCAACCCAAGACCGAGACCATCTAAATCACTGACAAAGTTTCATCTCTCTCTCCAACCTTAGTTTAATATTATGCAATGCTGTTTCCTTTATGTCTGACACAATTGTTATAACAATGCAATGTGACAGCCGTGTTCGAATTAAACTATTCATAACTAGAACTAAATCATTTGTTTAAGCATATGCCTGCACGTCTATGAGGTCGACACGCAACATGCATATCCTTTAGTGGCAGTGCACAATATTAGCAGCTGTTTCGAACTTTGTTACATTTTTTCAACACGGAATGTTGTCCACCACAAGCTATTGGTATGTTCTGTGCTTTTCCAGTCATTTACACATGCTGTATCGAGTCGTTTATTCCTAATGAAGGTTCATTTAAAATCCTCCCTCAACTAAGAGAATAAGATTCTTCTTTCATGCTAAATTGTTAGATTATTACATAAAGTGATGAATAATTAGCTTCTACTTTCCTTCCCACTGCTTATACAAAAAAAGATGATTTACTTAACAATATTTTTGCTAATGCCATCTAAATGTAAGAGAAAAAAACCCTGTGTTATTTAGGATCAATTTTCGGCCACACAAAGATTCAACCTGAACTACACAACCCGCAGTCACGATCAACAGGTGCATATAGCTAATGAACAAAACCGATCACAAGGCTTTTTTTTGTTTGTTTGTTTTCCAGAAAAAGCGTTCAATCAAGCAACATGCTTTATGTGTATATGTGACACCAGTAGTTTTTACCTTGTAAACTTGTGCCTAAATATAGTGAGTATTTGAACCCTGAGGCACTGATTAATGCCTAAATACCCTGTATTATGAAACCTCATCCCAATTTTGTTTCCCCTAGCACGAAAAAGTTCTCTGTGCCTACCTGCCTGTCACTGCAAAAACAAACCTGTACAAAAAGACTGCAAGCTGTAGCAGTAAAAAGAATGTACATGAGCTCAACTTTGCTGGCAGTCCACTCTAAACACAGTAGAGAAAGTTCAAAGTAACATCGACACTGGCCATATCAAAAAAGGTCCAAAATATTGACACTTCCTGGGCAGCAATCAAACCATTTCGTTGTGCGTAAACTACATGAGGCCCACGTATAGTCAGGAAATTGATAACGCTAACCAACACTACAACATTTACTTATCGAACACAACTCTTCTGGGACGATTGTAGGCAGAGATCGATAAGCCAACCACCCAGAACAAAACACAGAACAGCATTTCGCTTGTTATCAAGTAAAAGAATGTGAGTACCCACCCCAAGAAATGTCATTCTATGCATGGCTTGGTTGTCAAACAGAAGCTGTATGCTCACTGATCTTAGTGACAGTGAAACATCATGGTGTGCTTTCAGTAGCCCGCAGTGTCCTCACATGCATAAAGTTTTACACCGCCTTTTTTCTGTCTCACAGAACAAAGCGTCATGGTAGACAGTGCACCACCTAACCACCCAAAAGCAAAACATGCATCGCAAGAACACACTAGCACACACAATGCTGGCAAGTTTTGTTCAAGACCGTATGTTCGAGGGGCTTGGAGAAGCGGCTGGTTTGGCTGGCGGTGGTGGTTCAGGCTGGCTTTTCGCTGAACGGCCACACAAATTTGACGTCGTAGCGCTTGTAAGCAAAGCGGCAGTCAACGCCACTGGTCAGAAGGTCTGCCTTGATTGCCTGTGGGCAGTCACTGTCCGCCAACTGTGTTTCTGCACGAGGAACACACATCACAAGTGAAGGCAATTTGTTTCTTTGTTCCGTTGTGCCTGTCTTAATTGAGCACTCTCTCACCTTCTCCTTTGACTAGTTTGAAGAGGCCATAATCCTCTGGATTTGTGACCCTGAATTTGTGCGCTATCATCTTGCCTGGAAAAAAAAAAAAAAGACAATAAATAAAAGCATGAAGCCTTTGAGCTGCACTTAAAAGGGACACACGAGAGTTGCAACAGCGATAGTTTGGCTCACTATTGCTTGTCCAGCAGCAAAATACACTTTTAGTGTTTAAAAAAAATTAGGATTTAAGTGAAAATTGCATTTAAATAAGTGACAGCATAGCCTTGACTAAGGAGCCTGCAGGAGAAAAAAAAATGGCCTGATAAAACTGCAGTTTGTTTCCGAAAAAAGCCATTGATGGCAATACCCTGTATAAGCCTAGAATACAAACTGTTTTCTACAAACTTTTCTGCTCTCCCAAAATGAATATATATTCAGTGAAAGCAAAACAAAAGATGCTACAAAATATGTACTTTCTCTAGCATGGTTTTAAATATTGTTTCACTACCGTAACATAAATGTACTTTCTTGCACTGCTAATTTCGGTGCTGTGTTTCAGGCCCTTTCTAGAGAAAAAGTTACAAATGTGTAAAAAAAAAATAAATCATAAAAACTTTTGGAAAATAATTTTTCTCAGACTACAGCTTCTGTGCATTATTTTTTCCAATATACAATACACCACTGCTATGAAATGTTTTATGATAACTACCTCTAAAGTCCCGTTTCACCTGAACTAACTAAATCTGAAGACCAGCGGTCAATTCAACACCGGAATGTGGCTCCCCGCTTGTAACATGTTCTTGTTCAATGTAGGCATCTGTCTATTCAGGGTCCTCAACTTTTTCTATAAGTGAACTACATATCAAAAGGCATCGAGGAAGTCTTCCATGTCATGGCTTTCGTTCCTTCCTACCCAAAATGCATGCAAAGAGCATACGCAGTCCCTCAGGAAATGCTATAATTCAATTAATGCCTAGAGTGAAAATGCACCACGGGCATTTACAAAGTGGGCAGGTAAAAAGGTGGACGTTGGATGGAATATGCATACATTTAGGCGCTCTGAGAGCCCCAAAAATATTCCGTGGTACGCAGGAGCACACAGTGGAATGCAGTTTGAGAACTCCTGCCCCCAACAATAACCCCTCGTCGCATGTTTCAGTTCTTTCTTTTGCCGACTCGACCACAAAACAGTGTGAGAACTCCCTACGGACACTCACGGACTTCCTTGGCAGTCATGTGAGGCAGCACGGGCAGCGTCTTGGCCACAATGCTGCCGCTGAGCTCATCTGGGATGACAATCTGCATGAAACCCTGGAGGTCGGCCACTCGAGGGTAGCGGAACATCACCGGCTGCGAGGCCTCCTACAAAGTAAAGCAAGCATTAAAGTGCCATTGTGACCTCAGCTGAAAAGCTGCTTACCTGCCGACATTACTGGTTGCTGATCACAGGCAGCACAATACACTGGGCCAATATTTGTAAAATTTTGGCTATGTCCGGCCCAACATAGGGTAGTGCATTGGAAACATGGTAGTGCCAATATTTGGCTGATAATTTGTGCTACCTGGTCACGTCTGGGCATTGAAAACTGCTGTGTTGCAATGACAAAGAGGCTAAGCCACACTGCCCCGTTATCAAACACAAGTTTGCACCAGGTAGAGGGGACAAAAATATTTAATTTTGAATTACAAATTACTCAGCAAATAAATGTCCCTTGCTGAAAAGCGTGAACAGAGCGACAAACAAAATTCGCTTTGCGAAGGAACTGTGAAACAGAACAAGCACAAAAAAGTGCTTCCATTAGCGTCTCTCCCTTGTGGTTGTCCTGTATCGTGCTTCTTTCTCAAGGTGAATAACGTCCAACTTGCCATCTTGCTGCACAGGAACAACATGGAAAGCTAAATTTTTACAAAGAACCAACAACTGGATGTAGTAGACATTCACTGCGTCCCTCCAAACTTACTTGCACACACGACAAAAATTGTGATGGACATTTAAGCTCCGCCTTTAAGGGTATGATGCAATAGCAAAGGCTACCAGCCAACATATAAAGCCCTGCAATAACGAAGCCATGTAAATGTGCCTGCGTGGCCTAGGGATAATGTGAATTCAACTGTCCTGGCAGGCTGATTCTGATATCACCGTCTGATGTGAAAGGAGAGGCCCGAGCTGGCAGCTCCTGCCAAACGAAACGTCAGGCAACCCTAAGCTACTGCCTGCCAGCGCCATGCTCGCAAGTTTTCGCTCACTGTGTCAATGCCGACACCACATTTTTGGTGAATGGGGCCTTTAATGCTATCGCAATAATGTGGGAAAGTGCACACCTTGGACGAGGATGAACACTGAAAGGGCTGCGACGCTGAGCTAACAGCGGCTGCAGCGGCAGGCTGATCCTGACCATCACGCAAAGCCTTGAGAACATGGACTGCGCTGCTCAGGGTGGTGAGGTAGTAGCCGCCTTCTCCGGTGAGCAGGGAAGGGTGCAGCAGCCCCCACATATAGTCGGCCTCCACTTCGGCCGACACCATGCCACATTGCACCAGCACGTGCAGGAAGATGGGCAGGAAGTCTGCGCAGCACACAGCAGGCCCCACAACGCCACGTCAAAAGCTACTTGAGCAGTGCCCACCGCACTTCAGTTAGTCTCCAAGCAGAAATAACCAACAATGCTCGCGACCTAACAGAAATGCATGAGTAGGAACCAACTCTCCTTAGGTTCCATAGAACTAGGAAGACGTTTTGGATGTTCAGTCATTTTTTTCTCACATTCTTCAAATGATTTGGGTAGTTCTGGTGGTCTGCTCACATCTGCTGTTTCAACTTGTAAAACTGATACACTATTTCTTTTTATGTCAGTCTGACTCATAGTCAGGACTGAAATCTTGCCATCCAAAATGAGCTGTTTCGGTCACCACCTTCAGCCACTCGTGCATCCATTCCACTGCAGACTATGCATACTGCTGTGACATTAGATCCTACTCACATATTATGTGAAAGACCACATGACAATGCCATAAAGCCCCACTTAACCAGGTCATATTAATGTGCCTGCGTGGCTTAGGAGTAGCATGTCTGACTCGGGGGTTCAATGTTCTCGGTGGATTCGATTGCTAGCTTACTTCCCATTTCATAGTGGCTGTTCAAGTTGGTGGCATACGGTCACTCAGTGTATGGCTATGTCATCGTCCAATTAACCAGATGCATGACTATGATTTCATATGTGTACAGGGTCATCCATTTCTAGCTATAACATGGTCACTGCTTTCAAAGCGGCATTTCGTCTGACCAGGGCACGCAATAAACCTAAGCGGTAGGCCATTGAAGCCCCACTTCTGCGTCCCTCTGTGCTTGTATTGCTTTGCTTCGGACGCAGTATTGTTTTGAAAGCAGTGAATGTGAACTAGAAGTGGATAACCTTGAACACATACATATCCTTCTTATCCTCTGCCTGCATGGCCTAGAGTAGCGTTGCTAAGGTTTCCCACTGCACATACTCATCACAGTACGTTCTCTGCACCATATCACCTCTAATTCTTACATGTTAAAAAAAAAAATATCCACTTTCAAAATATACTGTGTTTTGTGACGAAAAGCAGTGGACAATAGCTACATTATTGGTTTTTCTTGATGTTTAGTGCAAATCTGTTAAAGTGAAGCCAGTCTGGGAGACTTCAACCTTTCCACAATGCAGCACCTCGCACTCTCCTACCATATTGTGCTGTAGCCGTAAACCCTCACCCTTTGTGCTGTGCATTATCCTATTTCCTTTGCCATGCCACAGTTTCTGTCCACCCCAGCCCTTCAGTGCACTGTCCTACCACTCAAATTACACCTCCCACTTTCGCTTGCCTTGTAGGCACCTATACTGACGTCACGGATCAGAGGGTTCCGTTAACAGCTACTGCTGTAAAACCATATCAGAAGCTCCTTCACACTGAAGCATCTCCCCACCCCAAAGCAAGTAGAGAGTCAGTCAGATCATGCCCCTACTGACCGTCAGCACCCAAGGATAAGGACTCGCTTTCGGGCTGTGACCGGCGGTCCTTCTGCACCTGTGGTGGAAAAAACAAGCCAATGTGAATAAGCGGCACAAAGAACACAGTCCAAGAACGCAACTGTAGAATCATACTCTGCAGTTCCGGAGTGGCTAGAATGCCACCACATAACCCTGACAGCACATACTGCAGGCAGAGATGTGGGTTTGAGTAAATGGTAGCACTCGGACTTGTACGTCCTTGCGGCATCTGAGGAACGTCATAGCAATCATGCCAGGTGAACAAAACTGCTAAAGATTTATGGTAATACTTAGATGGCAAATAAACTGCTCACACAAAAAAATTGCACGGAAGTGACAGACCCAGTGTTTGCTAAGACAGCTGTGCTCAAACATTACTGCAATGCATATCTAAGAAAGTCTATCACAGATCACGCTATAGAGCTTTCCACAGAGCGAGAGAGATACGTCAAAACTCTTCAGCTCAGGACTGTGCCAACAGTTTTCGCTAGCACTTTCACCGTGATGGCGCCAGGCGCATACAACAGTCCAGCAAGCAATGTGGCTACGCCCAGGGGTCCCTTATTGGAAAGGACCAGTATACACACAACAAAAGGTGCCGACAACGTCATGTCAAACAACTGCACTGTGAAAAAGCAGATAGCATTAGTATGTCCCAATGGTAATGTGCAAGCTCCCGAGACTACTGGCATGTCTTCTATTGTTCCAGGGCAAGAAAACAGGTAACAGCATGCAATGCTGTTTGTTACTTTCTATTTTTTTTTCTGCTCTTTTAACTAGTTCCTTACCAGAAACAAACCCATCCAAGCCAATGCACTGGTTTTATCACGGCCGTTTTCTGAGTGTACATAAATTGGCAGCTCCATGGCTCTAGGTGACTTACACTGCTGTAGATGACAGATATGGCCGATAGTAGGTTCTCCAGTTTCCTTAGCGGTGAGTAGGCCTTCTGCAGTTTGATCAAGAAGTGCTGCACCAGCTCCAAGGTGACGCCTCGCGGTGGCTCAAGGTCACTCTGGTTGCAAAAGGAAAATGTTGCAATGGACATATATTACACACCTGTTGCTACCAGGTTGCAGTACAGTCCTAGTACTAGTAAAGTAAAGTATACTAGTAAAGTTACGGTTGGACCTGAAATTCATTATACCGGGCCCCTTTTCCTTGCAGCAACTTGAAAAACTATCAGCATGGGAAAAAGAAAGTCAACTTCAGCTCATAAAATTCCATTAGACTGCAAATTTTTCAGCTTCCCTTGAAGAGGTAGGATTCCTCAAACGGCATTGATATTTCAGTACATATAAAATTCCAAACTTTAAATAGCTACCTCAGAACAATTTTGGGTAATTTTGCTAGCTAACAGTTTTCAACACAAAACCAAGAGCACTCACTTATCACAAAATTTTCTCCAAAACGGTTCACACCTTCTTCACCAACTCAATAAGGATGCTGCATTGCCAAATTCAAAAACCCTGTGTTTCACTGAACTGGCACAGCACAATAACAGTGAATTTTTAAAACTGCAAGTGAAGTCTGAGATGGCATGTGCAAATTAGCAAAATGTTCAAAAAGAAGCTGTGTTCAATTTGAATTAAATTGTCGAAAGTCATCATCGAATTGTTGTCATTGGAGACAATTTTTAACACATTGGGAGCTCTCATGAAATAATTCGAATACCCCAAATAGCAGTCATTACTGAGGTGAAGTTTTCATCTATATGCACCCAGTGCTGAAAAAAGAAAAGGAGGGGGGGGGGGGGGGGGGAGGGGGTTAACGCAATGAAAAGTCATCTTTGAAGCAAGCACTGGTATTGGCAAGAATAAATGGCAAGAACAAGCAAGTAGTAAAATGTGCCTTGATCTGAAACAATTTACAATTTAGCTTAGTTCATGGGATTTAACGTCCCAAAGCGACTCGGGCTATGAGAGACGCTGTAGTAGAGAGTTCCGGAAATTTTGACCACTTGGGGTTCTTTGAAGTGCAATGACATTGCACAGCACATGCCATGGCCAGTATTCATCTCACATCCTTGGGCACAGCAGTAGAGTGCCACGACTGCACAAAATGCAAACAACATTTAATATTATTTTTTAAAGAATTAGCTAATAAACTACTGGGGTGAACACCGCTACTTCACTGATGCGCAATACTGACAGCTAACCATAGCCTTTAACAGTTCTGGTACCTTTATTCCGAGTTCTTGTGGTGTTTTGCTGCGAGCATACTTGATGTTGTCCGAAAGCAACTTCAATGAGCCCGACCTGCAAAACGACAAACATGCTTTTCTGTAATGCTAGAAATACATAATTGAAAATACTGTGAATGATGCAGGTTATATGGCAGTGACTTCTGAGTGCCACACTTCTGCAACACCTCTCCGACAATTCCCTGCAGAAAAGATTTATTTGTGCTTTGACTGAAGCAGTCCCAGCTGCATAAACCAGTCACTTCCTAAGTGCTTTCATTGCAGTATAGTATTTAAAAAGTGGAAGCACTGTGCAGAGTAACTGCACTGCTATTCTGACAGCACGCAGCACCCTCTGGTTGGGCCAGGAAGTGTTGACAGCCATGGTGCAAATCATGCCGAGCTTCATACAAAATGTACGAAGGTAGTGATAACTAGACCAAAAAACTGAGTGAGTTGGTGCTCTTTCATGTTGACATAGTGTGAAAAACAGACAAAAACAGCGCTTGCATCATGTAAATTCCGCTAGCTGCTTCTATGGTTTTTGCTCAGTTTGGTTTATATTAAAGGAGTGCAGAAGCATAATTTTTGAGGTCGTGTTTTATTCTTTGTAATGATGCCTAAGACATTACTGTGCACGGACCGCCCTGTCACATTTGCCTACAACTGTTGAATAAATTAAAATCGAATTTCTTTTCTCACCTGTTTCGGTTTCAACAGCTGAGCGATGGCTGTGACATCACAGTCAAGTCTAGGTCACGCGAGGGATGAAAATACAGCGATATAATCATTGCTGTGCCATTTGAATTCACTACGATGGTAAAGCCAGCCTGCCTCAAGAACAGGAATCACTACAAGTGAAGAACCAGCGATTATAACGCTGTTTTGTCATGCTGCGCATCAAGACATGATTATGACGTCACAGCCATTTCTCAGCTGCTAAAACCGAAATTGGTGAGAAAAGAAAATTCAATTAAAAATTATTTAGCAGTCGCAGGCAAAAGCTGCGTGTGGATCGATATACAGGAATGACTTACACATCATTAACAAGAAGAAAAATGTCACCAAAATTTGGCGTCTATAGTCCTTTAACATCCCCAAGTGGCTCCGGCTATGAGGGACACTGTAGGGGATAGCTCTGGAAATTTCAACCACCTGGGGTACTTTAACGTGCATCGACACTGTGTAGTATACAGGTTCCTTGCTTTCCACCTCCTTCGAAAAGCAGCCAATGTGGCCGAGATTTGACCAGGAGTCCTTGGTTTCAGCAGGCGAGTGCCTTGACCACTGATGAGCCGCCGTGGTGGGGTGGTTCTCGCTCTAGTGATAAGTAGACCATACTGGCATGGTAAATGTTCACTGCATTTACAATGTTGAAAGCTATCAGTCACACATCTGCTATTTGTAAGGGTTAAAAAAAAATTAATTTTTACTGCATTTATCCAAAGCAAAAAGCAAACACTTCAACTGTAAAAAAAAAAAAAAAAAAAAAAATCAACCCTTGCCAGCAAAGAGGCCAGTCAAAACTGTTGTAACACACAGTACTCCCCCCACTTTTTTAAGCACAATTTTATTTAATAACACTGGCTCCATAACAACAACGAAATACAATGCATCAACAAGGTTATTATAATTTCACAGAAATTATGGAGGCTCTACTCACTGTGTGTACTGCTTGACAAAAAGCTGGTACAGATATCGTCGCAGAGGCTTGATGACCAGCCGGTGCAACGACACTTCTATGATGGCGTCAATGTTCATGAACTCATCCGGTTTCAACTGCAGAAATACATAAACGAATTTCACTTCTCAACACAATAAACTGCATGGCTCGTAAAAGGAGCGTAAATGGCACGCTGAAGTTCAATCAGTAATGTAACTAAACTATTACATAGTAACATCTGGTATGTAACACGCATGCACACTATCCAGGTTACGTTACGAACTGCGAATCTGTTGCTCATGCAGCTTTATGTTGAGCTGATGGTAATGCAACAACTAGGTGGCCAAGACATCATGCCTCTATCTCAGACGGGCCAAGACGAAGTGATCCTCAGTCTTAAGAGCTTGCCAATGTCCCCACATGTTATCAGCACAAGCTGCTGTGCCAAACTTGCCTTGGACTGTTCCTCCTGGACAAGCTGCTCAAACTGGCCCTCTCCATGCTTCAGCAAATAGTTCTTCATGCCGCTCATGAACTGCCGAATCTGTAAACAAAGGCAACAGAAATGTCAGGCACCTAACTTCGACCAATACAGCGGATACTATTAAAAGTATTATGTTTTCGAAGCGCAGCTCTGTTGCAGGAAAGTACAACCCTAAATTGATATATTACCAAGCTAGAGATGCTCAAACTAGGTCCTGCGGAACTCTTGGGCTTCTTAAGGTGCTTTTTCTTTTGGGGGGGGGACAACCGATAGGCCATCGTTCATACATGAACGATGCTTTTGCATGCTGTCAAGCTCAAACTGTTGAGCGCTGGTATAGTTAGTGACATCTAGAAGCTACGTTGAGATCAAAACTTTCAGTTTTAGCATAACTTGTTTTTTTCTCAGCAGGGGGCAATGAATAGCAAATTTTTATCTGGAGCGTGGTGCAGCTCAACGGAGAAAAATGCCATCAACCTCACATCAGGCCATGCAAAGAAACCAACCACATCACCTGTGTAATTCAGTCTGTTCGGCTGCAGATTCTCTCTCTCTCTCTCTCTCTCTTTCTTTTTTTTTTTTTTTTTTTTTTTTTTTTTTATCAGACTAGCAGCCAAGATTCGGAAGATGACCATGCAAGCCCTGATTCCAGCTCGGACAATTATTCAGGTCACCTGGAATGCCAACTAGTGGCTGAAGGTGAGCGAACCTTTAGTTTCTGCTTGGTCCTGAATTCGTACGCCTGATCACTACACGTCCTCACAGTTTTGTCTCCGTATGGTAAGGTTTCCGAAACCTACAGTAACAATCAGCTGCTTGACCTAGGTGTACAATCTACTTGTGAAAACACTTAATTCACAATTATACTCTCGCAAACGCTTTCCAAAGCCCTTTTGGTATAGGTGCGGTAAGTGAGCAAAAACTCGTGTCTGTAGCCATTTGGCACAGTGTGGAACACTTAGCACAGCAGTTCCACCACTTAAAATGGATCATGCAGCAGCTGAAGCTGTGCACCCATGAGACAGTACCAAAGACAGGTTCAAATGCTAATGCGTACTCTTCCAAAAGAGTCGCACTTGTCACCTGACTTGTTCCTTGCATTTAGGCATGTGCTGAGTTGAGGGGGAAGAAGAGGAGCATTCTTTGATTGCCAACATCCTCAATATATTATCAAAGCGAGCTTAAACCTTTTTGTGATGCGCTGACAAGTGATAGAATATTGAGAGCTTTCGTGCTTCTTCTAGCCTTAGCAAATATTTTGTCAAGGTTCAATTGAATTTGGGCATTTTTTGAAGTGCTGTGTGTGAGATTACTCAACACCTTTAGAAAGCCATCGTGGTTCACCAAAAATAGACTAAGTATCCTTGTACACCAGTCAATGCTAGTTCCACAATAGCTTCCCCCTTTTCATCACACCCACTTCAAGACCATTTTGGCATTTTATGCTGAGTACAAGTAGATGAGTTCAGTTTTCAGCTACAGATGATGCACTCTCATGCAAGAAAAATACCAACAAACCAGCGTACAGATATTCCAGCGCATACTACAAGAAACTTGCTAGCCCAAATTTATCGACAGCCATCAAAGCTAAGACATGCTTTGTAACTGAGCTGCAGCTTCAGCCCGACCAAATATGTTGTGGGAAAATTCCCCCCAAAAAGGGCGATTTTAACATTCTAGATAGATATTTGTAAATTTTTTTTTTTTTTTCACATACTTCAAAACCCATCTGTTTTTTAGTCATATCCAAAAGTATAAGCAACACAAGATAACCTTTAGCAGCTAGTGACAAGAAGACACACCCCAGAAGACAAATAAGACCACATGACTAGCTGTAGCCAGTACGGGATTTAGGCAAGGGACTTACATTCCGCATGACAACTGCAGGAGAGGTCTCGCTGCTCTCTCGCGTGCACTGGATGAAGTTCTCTATAGTCATGGCAAACGTGGTGTTCCTCTCTTGCACCAGCCTGGTAAGCAAAGTGGAGACAGCATCAACAAGAAGCTTGCATTTCATCCCTCTAGGAACACGTCTACTTTGGACTTTTCAAAAATGCCAGAGTATTTTAGGCTACGGCTGTTGCGTCTGCTTCAAATCGCAGAACTGCCATGAGTGCTAGTCCTCTAGGTGAACAATACTGCTGAAATAAGCTGTTTAGAGCAAATAAGGAGCACATATTCTCCCGATTTTGTCGGTATTAAGGCCTTGAAAACCGTTATGAGCAATAAGAAATGGACTCTGAAGACTAGCGTCCCCACTTTTGCTAACTAGGAAAAATGATTTTGTGTATTTTAGCACTCACGAAGCTTGCTACTATAAGACGTATTCTGCCGTTTCCCCTACCTGAATATATAGCTCCTCACATCAGCACCGACAGTAGAGTCTCTTTTGTACAGGCCACCTAGTTTCCTGGAAGCTGAAACACAACAGCAACAAGATAGAATATGTGACATGAAGCTAGGCACTGCAGGGGTGTGTTGGTAATGCAGGGACGCACCGAGAAGCATGTCCAGGTGCTCCTGGAACCGGCTGGACCGCCTGTGTTCCAGTGCAAGGGTTGGGCACTCGGACAAGAGCAGGTCTTCACCACTGACTGCCGATACTGTCTCCAAGGAGTCAGCGGACATCTTTGGATCTTCAGCCTGCAGGAAGGGCAGACATTTTATTTTCTCTAGTTGGACTTAGGTATGCTAAACTATGAAGGCGATGAATAAAGTTACCCTTAGTGCTTCAATGGTCAGCCAAGAACAAAAGAAACACCTCGAAATGACAAAAGCGCTACACACAAGAACACACAGCTCTATCACACGGGATTAAGAATGTCGCTAGCAGATATGGCGTTCGAGTCATGTTTTTTGCCCTCAAAAAGCTGTCAAGGTTAAGTCCTCTGATTAAAAGAAGGTCAAAGCATGGCTCAATCAAAAGAACAAGGGGTTGTGGAGTTAAGCACATCTTGCCGTACACTGATTGCAAGGTAGCGGTAGTTTACAACATACTTTGTCATGCGATAAGAAATATGTGGGCCAGAGTGGATGGCGCTTAAATGTGTGGCTTGTGGAACATGCCAATAGCCTTGATAGAGGTGACACTTCAAGCAATTTCAAGGCGCACTGTCAAAACTGCAACAAACACACAAGAACAAGAAGGTATGCTATTCATTACTCTTGACAAGCAGTGTTATGTTCCGTCACCAAGATCGGTTAACATGGGAGATACAGGACATAGTGGTATCAAAATAAGAAAATACGTGTGTTAGTGATCCACCGGTTTGTCTTTCCAAAAGGGAGATAGATTTTTTAGATACACGAGTGACGAACGCGCGGTAACATTTTTCTGCGCGTGGGATGACACGCAATCGCTCGCGATTGGTGATCGTGCGTGTGTATGTTGAAGCTTCCAAATAAATCCTTTTAGTTGCGACTAAGCAGTGTGTCTCCTTCGCGTGTTCATGTTTAGGAGATGAATATATATCACCATGCTTAGTTTTCTGCCTTGATTTAACTTAAATATTTTGTAGGAACAAGCAACGGTGAGAGGCTTCTTCCATCATGGAAGTCCATGATGTCGACGGAAGCAATCTGAAATGATAAGACACTTCTGAATTGCCTTCCTCAATGACAGAAGAAAAGCCTCAACCGCCAGAAACATTTTGCACACATCTGCATTCCTCCCCATACATTGTGTGAGAAAGAATTCGGTTATTAGTCTGAATGACTGATTCCTCGCTTGTACGAGGAATCAATAAACCAATTCCAATTCCACTTCGAATTGTTTATCACAGCTAGCCTGTTTACAAATTAAATCACTGTTATCTGGCATCCTGTGCCTGTTTTGTTGTTTCAGCACATATATAACGAAATGCACAACTTTTTGTTTGTCTCGTCTTGCTCAACAAGACAAGACAAACAAACAAACAAAAAAACATGCACAAATGTTTAAGATATCAACAATTCGCAAAAGAACAATGTTCCTACATGTTCAAATCAAGTAGAAAAAAAATCTAGGTATGTCTCTCATTTCAATGAACTTCTTGCCCCAGGTGTCACAGAGGTTAAAAAAACTGCCTTTTTATGATGCCAGGAAGAAAATCAAAATGACATCAGCTGTCTAACAAGGACAATAGAGTGATACCACAAGTTAGGAAAAATCTGGGCACAATAAAAGTGAAAGATAAGGGTAAAAGCCTGGTTTTGGCCTCCAAGATGCTGCTCATGGCCCCAAAAGGTTACACTAAAAAAGGCACTGCTGTTTTGCATGCCTGCTTCAACAGCTTAGACACTGCTTATCCTCGGTAGAAGGAAAGGTACTAGGCTAATTCCATGATGTACAGGCGCGGACATAGTAAACGGAGCACGCTTTACCATTCGAATTAAAACCCTGCCTTCTGCATTGTAGATAAGAAAACATTATTTATCCAAGTGAAAGCACACTGGCATCTACAACCGGTTTGCGCATACGACTGCCAGTTTCAATTACAGACAGCGTATGCCATGTATGCATTCAGCCTCAAAATTAATCCAGTAATTCAGACGTAGGCCCTGACCTTGTTTTCTGGTGCTTCCGGAGAAGAGTCGACCAACCGGAGGAGCCGTTCCCAACGCAGGCTGTCCCAGGGTTCACAGAACTCGGTCAACGCATCATCTTCACCGTGGCTGTGCTTGCTTGCAACATCAGTGGCAACACTCTCCGCTACTGACACAGTGTCGAGGTTGTCGTACCGCGATGCCCTCAACACATTGCCTTCCGTCAGCGGTTGGGCTGGAGTCACCATCAGGTCTGGTACAGAGAGGCTAATGATCTCTTCTACTGTCGACAAGTTGCCCTCCAGCCCACCTGCATCGGAATCATCCACATCGTCGGTCGGAAACTTTGGGTCTCCAGCAGCACTGTCATTTTCCTCATCATCACTCGACACAAGCCACTTCCACGATGGGTCCACTGACCATGACCGGCCACACCGACTCGGCGGCCCGTCATCTGAGCTGCCGTGCAAAGCCGGAGCCGACACTGCCACCAAATGGTCAGAACTGCAGGAATTCGTCTCATCAAATGTGGTCGTCAGGTCGGAAGATCGCAGGGTGCTGCTTCGCAATGAATGCATGTTCGGTTCTGAATGTCGAAGCAAGGGTCGTTCCCGCGGCGCTGCAGATGGTGAGAGCTCATCGATCTGTAGAGGTTCAACTGCAGATGTCACAACGAGGAACAGGGAGTCCACCGGTTCACTGTAGAAAGGGCTGGAAAACTGGCCTGGCTTGGCTGCATCGCCGACCATGCCAGGCATGGAGCGAGACAAGTTCCGTGTCTGTCCAGTCATGTCCAGGCCCTCAGGTAAGGAGCCCCCATGAACTTCTGTCTGTGTAGACTGGCACACAAGTCCCTCCGGCTTAAAAGTTGATAGCACCGGAGCTGGACTGTCAGCACCACGTCCATTTGCTGTGCCCCATATGTCTTCATAGTCACTGATTTTGTCAGCAAGGCTGCTAGAGTAGTAGGTCTCAGGTGAAGACTCGGGGAGTTTTCGCCGCCGGCGCGGCGATGGCTTCTTTAGGCACCGAGGTTTTTCTTCATCCTCTGACTTGTTTTTGTTGGGTGCTGCTTTGCTTGGCACAGTTTTGCCAGGTGCATTCTTCCTAGGTGCAGCCTGAGCGGGCACTGCCTTGGTTGGTGCAGTCTGAAGAGACTCTGTGGCTACATAAAATGCTGACCTGCCAGCCACTTCGGAGACGGCAATGGCTTCACTTTTCACAATAGAAGAGGGAGAGGGAGGGTCCGCAACCTGCATTGCTAGCTCACCGACATCAGCCGTGGAATTTTGTAGTGGAAGGAAGCTGGGCCTAACTGCGGCCGCAGGGGTGGTGACCGCAGGGCTGGCTGACACAGTCTGCTTAAAGCTTGACACATGAACGTTGGCATTGTGGTCTGCGTTGAAGGATGCCTGAGAGGAAGCACATGAGTTGTTGGACCCCAGGCTCGATGAGGCAGACTTGAGTAGACTTGACACCCACAGGTCTGAAAGAAAATGAGGATGAAACCAGAACTTAGGTTAACTGCTATGTTAATGCTAAAAGAGCTCACACACTTACAGATGCTAAAACCTTTCTTCCAAAAAATTCAGCCACTTTAAAATTGCAGTGAAGCTTTGCTACCAGCCAATTCAATCTCCATAATATGTGAGCAGGCATCATTGAAAGAACACAGCATTTTAATTAAATTTCTGACTAAAGCATGCTAATTAACACAAAAGAAACACGAATCACCATTTGGGCAACTCAATACTGCATTTCAGTCCTTAATGAATTATTAAATATTCGATGCATTTGAAACGAAAACCCTTTGCATAATCCTGACTGGTAGAAGCATGTAACGGTTAACACAAAGATTGGTTTGGTTTGTGGGGTTTAACGTCCCAAAGCGACGGTTAACACAAAGAAACTAAAAGCAAATTAAAAGGCACAAACATTATGCATAAGCCTAAAATGAAACAGTAAATCAAGTATGGAATACTGGAGTCAAGGCAAACCACTACGGCATTAAGCAAAGAAGATGCGCCATTGCTACACAACTGAAGGAGTGCTGTCGTATACAGAATATTTGCGAGGTGTCTGCAATGGATGCTGAATAGAGGTTCCAATGAAGCCATGCTTAAATACTTATACTGCATCAGACAACAGCATAATCAATTCCCTTGGACAGTGCACCAAAGCGGGCCCCAAATGGAAGACATCACTTTTCATGCATTCGCCATGTAAGCACAAATTTGTGGTGACCTGTCTTGAGTGGCACATTCTTTGCTGGGAAGAAAAGTGTATGTTTGGCTTTCGCCACAAAAAGCTAACAAAGAGGGCATGAAAATAAACTTGACCCATGACTTTGACTTTGGCTGACAAAGCTGCATTCACTAAATACTTCCGCTTTAAGGAACAGGCTCCAAGTCCAAACTTTTGCGCATAGTGCGAATTTTTTTACTGAGGTCTCACTTTCATCTACATATGGTTACATAAGATCCGAGTGACACATTGTTTTGCTAGAAAGCATAGGATGGTGAAATCAACACTGAATGAACTTGCATATACGACTGAGGTATCACATAAATTTCAACCCTAGATATATACCCCTTCTAACTGACATCTCATGTTCTTTTTGGAGTAAGGCTATCTGAATGGCAGATCGGCAGCAGATGCTGTACCAAGGTCGCTCTGTGGAGCAGTCAAGATTGCTCTGCCAAACTCAGCAGCTTCAACTTGCAGTATATGTGACAAAGCTATGCTTCCTTCTGACACTTAACCATCTCCTGTTTCGTAGCAGATGGCATGCACGAGAGAGCACAAGGAATGCTGGGTACTTCTTTAATCTTAGAGTGAGGGGACCAGTCTGGATCTGCGACTGGAATTCACCAGCAGTAGTGCACACATACCTTGCCCCAGGAGAGAAAAAGCAGACAGTTCCTGCCGCGTTGACGCCTGGAGCAAAACTGTGGGTAGGCACAACTGTACGGGCAACTCGTCACTGAAAAAATACAAATGTTCCCCTGAAGCGAAACACTAGTTACCTTTTGGCACATTCGAAACATCTCTGCAGAGGGCCTAAAAAGCACTGCTCTAGTCTTTCCTTCTAAGGACAAAATCTGCCACAAACAAATTCCGCAACAATGAATGCTTGCACTGCTTATCACTAAGATACACTTTATCACTAGTGCTCCAACATTGTGTGAGACAGGAAAAACCCAGTTAGTTCCCTGTTCTTTTCAGACCTATCTACAAATGTGAGGAAGCTGCAAACTTTGAAACCATTCCCAGCTAAACCACTCCCTCCAAGAATGACAGGCTGCATATCCTGGCAGCACCCCAACTCACTACCATTAAACAGCTAACTTTATCAATTGGATTCACACAAATGTATTTGCATTCATATATGTATCTTAGTGCCTGTAAGCTGAGCCCAGTCCAAAGTCCATCACTGACAGAAATCATTATCAGCCAATGAAACAACCTACAACAATATATCTGCTTGCCCTACCTTGGTGCACTACACCAGGAATTCGATTATGGTTCCCGTGCAAGCAAAGGATATGATGCAAAGTTCTGTTACAAACTTCGCTATGCGACCATTCTGCTGTGCACTCTATTCAGTTACTTAATTCCATGCCACTCTGTCAATGTAGAAATATATTCATTTATTATTCTCTGTCAGAAAACATCAGTCATAAGTAATGCAAACAAGCACACTGTACATGAGGCCCAGTAAATAAAAATGAAATTGATTTCACCAATTTTATATTTTAGGTTTTGTATTAGCATTATCTTTTTTTATATATATACAGTTTTTACTGTAAGTTCTTTTTCCCTCCACTGAGCTTTCGTTTCAGAGTGACCTAATCAAATGCAAGATACACCAGACTCCCGGTACTATGAGCTCGGTTAAGATGAATTCTGAAAAAGATGAACGCAAGACCACTGGTTGGTTTTGCGATAAGCTCAATGCAAGAAAAATTATTAAGATGAACTGTTTCATGTGTCCCCTTTTTTGGTTAAGATGAACTTTTTCAGCGACCACCAACAATGGTAACTTTAAGTAACGACGCTCATTGGATGTCTGCGCAGCACTGTCAGGAAAACAGGAAACAGTAACGTCCTTCGTGAAAGAAGGTGCACCCCTACAAAATGGTTTTGGAGAAACATGGAAACTGTCTTTTGGTTGTTGGTTGGTTGGTTTGTGGGGTTTACCGTCCCGTTTACCGTTACCGTGTTTTTCGCCTCCATCGAAAAACAACCGCCGCGGCCAGGGCTCACAATCCTGCATCTTTGGGTACTGTAGTTAAGCGCCCTGACCACTGCACCACAACGGCGGGACGAAGCTGTCTCTTGGGGGCAAGCTATCTATCTGACGCAAAAACAACAGGGCACCGTCACGCTTCAGCATCGCGCGTGTATCACAGGCCCTGTGCTACCTTCCATAGGTTAAAAGATGCGCTTGTTGACCTGAGGCTTAAAAACTCAGGGCAGCATTTTCAACTGACACAGCACGCATTATCGCTGTGCAGAGGTGGATGCATATCGGCACTAATGTGGTGTGGGTAACCAGTGTGCTGCAGATAAAGTGAGATAGGAAAGCCACACGGCTACACTGCTAGCACATTTGAAGCGCTTGGGAGTAGGATGGAAAGTAAAAACAAGGAAACAAAACAAAACGTAGCAGCTGCTGTGAGACAGTGAAAAACGAACTAGACAAATGTCATTGTCCACCAGAATATGTGAGCTGGTTTCATGCTTTCTTCAGTTCACTTCACCACAGTGAAGTTAATATTCTGTAGATCTCACATATCTACTTTAGGGGCACTTCTGTTCACGTTAGCCCTAAAGGCAGTCTGCTGCATGTGCACTTATTGTTACTATGTCTTGTTCACCCCCCTCTGTACTAGCAAAAAGGGCTTCTAAGATACATTAATGAAATACAAAAAGAGAGGGAAACGGCACATGCAGAACACACCAGCACTGGCAGTAGTGGCAGACCAGCACGGGTATGGAGGCAAAGTGATTCTCGGAACCCTCCAGGCAGTGCTTGGCGTCGCCAGTGGCTTCGATGAGGTAGTGCTCAATGTAGGGCCCCACATCAACCGGGAGACGGACGGACAGGGCCAGGGTGCCCTTCTTGCTCGACTGGCGCACAATGAAGTTCTGCCAAAGACAAAGCAACAACAATGAGAATTACATTTCAATTCACAGCACCCACATTGGAGGTCGAGATTAAACTACGAGTTCAGGGCTTCCACTAATGTTTAAATCAATGAAATGACAAAATTTGCTCCGCACTGCAAGCGCAAACTGTCACCAGGCAGTGAAAACAAGGACAGGATGGGAACTAGGCAAAATACTTTGATGACACGCATTTAAGCAAAGAAAACGAGAGTGAGAACAGGAGTGATGAAGCTCAGTTTGCCCAGTTTCTTTATTTCCTTTCTTTTTTCAACAATAATGTCCCCATGATAAGCCACCATATTTTTTCATACCACAACTTTTTAACATGAAAATGGAAATTAAAACCACTTTGCCTATTTCTACACAAAATTCATCAAAGTTTGATGTATGCATGCAATAAATTGTGGCTAATGTCTCAGTGCCCATTTGCAGATCTTTATTTATCCCCCATTCAGTGATGGCAGAGGATACTGCCAATAGCTTATGTGACCAGCGACACCCCGTTTTGTGTACCGTTAAGTCCTTAACTTTCTGTGTCAGGAAAATTCCACGAATTGGAAATAAAGAACCTGCAAAATTCCAAAAGAGCTGTCAAATAGCAGTTCAAGGTGCACATCGTGTTATAGTTCATACTAACATATGAACACCGTGTGACTACTTTTTCCCTCTCAAGGATTTCAAGATAGCTGAAGTGATCTTGTCCAGATGACTAAAGAGTCACTAGGATAAGCCAGCTTTTTTACTTAGGTTGGGACAAAGTGCAAATATGCCTAGGAGAAATTAGCTATGGATGCAGAAAGAGAACGCTCTGAAAGAGTTGAATGCAGCAGCAAAAGCAAATAAGGACGGGCGCAGGACTGGAAAGACTGGAACATTTAGCAGCAGTAGCATGATGGTGACAGCTGTTGTGATGGAGGCTAGGTGCACTATACTGCTGAAGGCTTGGCTTCATTTGACAGGCACGTGCATCCAAAATGCTGCATCCTAAATGACGCCGACATATCTCCTCCTTCCGTATGTTACCTACTGTTCCAAGTTTCATTTCTTATAGGTCTTTGGCTATGGTTGGCCTGAATAGTGTGAAACTGAATTATAACGACAATAATATTTCTTATAATACTTTCCTGCTATCTCAAACTCAGGCCTGATGTTACATTCATGAAACCAAAGTAAAATGGTGATTTTTGTTTTTTTATTTAGTGTCACCCTAGTCACACCTGTGACAACAGTATCAGAAAAATGGATCTCCTTGCTAACATGTAATTAAGCAAAAATGATTGAATCCATAACTTTTCGTGGGGTCATAAAAAACTGGGGGCCTTATATAGATTGCCTGGCCACTTGGCGTTGCTGCAATATATTTACAGCCTTGAGATGTATGCAAATATTTAGATACCTATCTGAAAAGTAAGACCGGACAAGTGGACCTTTTATATAATTAGTATAATTATAAGACACCTTCAAACACTGACGGCTGCCAATATTTTTTTTCTTCTCTGCTTTTAGTTCGAAAAGGGTACCACAGCAGGCCTAGTGCAATTCTCACTAAGTTTCCCAAAATGTCACCAACATTGTGCTTCCATTCACACCATTGGACTCAGGCCAGAAAATCAGGAAGTGGGCAATTGTTAGCACACAGTTCCCGCAACCCACACCAACAGTGCTGCTGATAATGGCAGCAGCTATCATAATACACTCTTCTGGGCACTTTTTAAGTTGATAAATTGTGTAGCCACCTCCCATGCAGATAATCTGATAACATAGTTCCTTTTCTGACCATAATGCACCTCTGTGGAGGACACACTGAGTGCAGTTTGCAAATTACAGTTGTCCAAGCTGGAAGTATTAGTGACCAGCAGTATGATTTCCCACTCCCTATTTAGCATAATGTGCAACAAAAGCACAACTCTTCTATAGTGAAAGTTGTTGCGACTGAAGGAAGAAGGAAAAGAAAATGCACGGGCCTGCTACTGGCTCTGTAGCTGAGCCACCTCCGCTGCCTCGTGTGGACAGAAGACAAATTAGAGAAGAAAGAAAATAAAGAGGGAGAGAAAAATGCGTGCCGCAGCAGCCGTCGTCCACCACCTAAAGCTGGGTGCAATGACGGCCTACAACAGATAAAAATTCGGTGGCAGGGACCTACCAGTCCCAGCCCCGAAGGGCCAGGAGCAGCCACCCTCCACCCGAGCTCTAAGGCTTGCCCTAAATGTAATATATAAACAGTGCGTAGAAGAAACAAACACATTAGACGAGTGCATCTAGCACAAACACAAGCATCCAGTATGAAGCTCCTGCATTTGTCCATGTCTGCTGCAGTTACTTGCCCAAGTTGATGTTTCTCCGGTACGCCATTTGCCAACCCTCAAGAACATGCCTTACGCTGCTTGCCAAAACTGGTTGGCCAGACCCATTTTGCTATATTCTCTGTCTCTTCCAACACAAAACTCTTTTGGTGGCTGCTGGCATCAGACTGGCATGAAACTTATCTCACAAACATGTTGCGTGAGAAATTTACAATCGCGGGAGCCACTCACCCCAACTTCTTTGCCTTGCAAATAGTGCACGGCCCCTGTGCGGCCAACGTCTGGCAGGAACCAGATACTGCTCGTTCGAATGAGCCGTTCCAGGAGGGTCATCGAACAGTGCACATCATCCGTACTGCTGGTCGAGGAACCCTGAAGAATTTCACCACACTCTTCAGGAAACACACAAAGTGACCGTGCAATGACTTGCTCTTAAAAGTTTGCACACACTGCAAGTGTTGCTTAAACTATAAAGCACTTAATTTTCATGAAGGTGAAACATGATTACCTCACACAAAATACAGAAGAATTTCGTTAATATGTTCTTGGTTGATACGATTTTCCTTTCATACATTCAAAATCGCGGATAGTACAAAATCTCCTGTAGACTATTTCTCTCCCGGTTCATATGCTGCCACATAACACGATTTCCCGGTTACTAATCAAAATTTTGATAAATTGCGGTCATATTGCAGCGTGCACTAAAGACAAAGACACGCGGAGGTGTGGAAGGAAGAAACAGCGCGCTAGCTCAAAGACCGACTCAAACTCTGTTTCTGGATCCTGAGCCCTGCCTCGGAAGCAACTGCGAGGGTCCTCATTTACGAGACATTTGGTGGAGGTGCTAGGTACGGCTTGTAGGGGGCATCCGGTGCATGAAAGTTGTGAAATATGCACGGCGATTAACCGGACATGTGCTAACATGGGAGGGGGCCGAACCCTGAGGCTCATGAAATGAAAAACTAAACAGCGGCACTCACCCACCACAGTTGCTTTTCAGGTCATATGTTTTGCGAACAATATGTTTTCTTCTTCCCACATTAAAAAAAAAAGTGTATCAACAAGGTTTTAGTGTATACAATGCTTCACAGCAATACAGCACATTGTCCATCTGGAGCGAAATGCAAACTGCTTCAGAATTTAGGAAGCTGTTCTTGCTTGCTTCACCATCTATGTTTCAATCTGAGCTTGCAGTCAAGATATTAAACATTTCCAGGCACCATCACAACATGCCACCACACCTTCAATAAAAAGGCACAGAGAAAGAAGGTAGACAATTTGGCGGTTTTGCACATGCTCTCTTCCAGCTGAATAGGTACAGCAACGACAGCATTATTACCCTTTATAATACAGGTCATACATTTTTCTTGAGAGAACAACCCCTAACTGCAAAAGCCAGAGCCTGTTAACAGTGCAGTGATGAAGGCATAGACAATACTGTCCACGCACTTTTCTTTACAAAACTAAGGATGAAATCGTTCAGCACACATATGGTAGCAAGAAGATTATGGCTGCCCTTTGGGAGGTAGCAAGAAAAATAACCCTTAAACCCTTATAATCACAATGCAGGATGCCAAATGGCAGCACTGGGCCACGAAATTTTTCAAGTCCATACAGAAAGCTCCAATTTGGTTTCTGCACAATTTCTGGCATTATTGAAAGTCAGCTTCTTTCCTGCCTGAAATTAACAAGACCATACCTCAAGTCAAGTCATTTAAAGCTTTCCGGCACACCCAAATAAGCAGAACTATAATTTGTTGCCCACATGAAAGTTCCTGTAAGCATTAAAGCTGCCTACAGAGGAGTGTTTGAAGCTGGGAAATGCAATGCAGAATGGCAAAAGCAATACGGAGGTAGATACATTATCAAGAGAATAAAAGGCAGCAGAACATTTCACGCTCCGCTCATGTAAAATGTGAAAAAACAATGAAGCGATCATGCCTTTGTAGATGTAAAGCATGTTAAAATACGAGCCATTAATTTAAAATGTTTATAAATGTACTCGCATTACACGAATATGTTTCATGGAACTTTTTGTTAGATTATGCAAACTGCAAAGTTAGTGTAACACACTGTACAGTCATATCAATGACAAACTACAAAATGCGGCTGTTGGGCAAGTCAGTGTATAGGGCAAAGAGTGCTCAGGCAGATCTCTGAAGCCACATGAGCATGAACATACACAAAATTGGCTAGCTGAAGAATGCAAAGCTGAAAGGTGGGCTCACTGGTAGAGATGCATGGCAAAAAACTAAACACTTTCTGCATCCTGTGGCTGCTGCATGTCGCAAGTTTCGACTTAGCTGGGACACGGTTTAGTTTGTACTTTGGAAGGAAAACAGAAACAGTTGTGTGCCCATACTGCCACAAACTATGTACTGCAATTTTTATTTGTTCAAGCTCATGTGCTGCCAGGACTCAGCTTTATCCCTTTCTTTGTTATGTAAGATGCGCCGAGATTTACCTCATATGATTGCAGCCATGCACAACTGCTTCCGCATTGCTCCAACGACCTGCAAACGATCTGTTTACCTAGATGTTTTTTTTGCCAGGGTTTGAACTAAACCCTGCTGCAGGCATTTTGCAGTTCGACGCCTGCCAAGCACATTTGTTCTATTGCCATCGCCAAGCTGGACAACTCACTTGTGGGTACAAGTCAAACCAATAAAGCGTTTCTTTAGTGAGCCTTTCATTGTCTTACAGAGGGCACTTGTACTGCCGTCACGACTAAGTGAAAATATGGCGGGACATGGAATGAGTTCAGTATTATAGGTAATCATGGTTGGAAAGGTATGACTGGACCTGAAAGCTCGAAAGAGATGCAGTAATTCAGATAGGCATTCATGCTTTACACAATGCTGTATGTGCTGTTGTGTAGTGCTAAGCAGTAAAGAGCTGTACTAGTGCACTCGGACATGTGCAGTTCTGCAGAGCAATGTACTTGATATGGGCAATAAGAGCGAGGTGAAAATGTGAGAACAAATTTTACAGTCAGACAAGCTTGAAATTCTGCGACACATAATGTTCATAATGCCCATTTATTGTTATTATTATTATTAACAACCTGAAAACGCCATACACTGTTTAGAAGTTGCCCGACATACAACGGGTTGCTATAACAAATTAATGCTGCAGAAGCTAGGACACATCAAGGCCATGGATAGTAGAAGACAGCATAAAAAAGCTTAGTCTAAGCAATGGTACAAATGAACTGGCATTTGATAATAAAGTAACTGCTAGCTACTTTACGCAGAATGACAATACAAAATAACTAGAAGACTGATTGGCCATGCAAGGCAGCTTTCATTGTTTACAGATCAGCAACTGGAATCAACAACAAAATACTGATGGAATGCCATACCTTACCATAGCTTACTGCTACTATCCTCTAGCATTAAGAGATAAAGACTGAGTGGCTCTAACCATGTACAACGCATCTTGACCAGAAACAGCACAGTGCTGATATTTAGCAGTACAAGAAGAACCAAATGTGATAACGGGTTAGTGCCCGTCTTGTTTCTGCTCGTTCCCAATCTTGAGCACGCTGTTGAACAAGGAGAGCCCTCCTAACCCACCCAGTTCACCATCCTTTAATCGCATAATGCAACCGAGACATTGGCAAGCAGACATGCCTATCTGCAAGCGTGTGCAAGCACATGTGCTTGAACAATGTCAAACATGTTTCTTGTCGGCAGGTCGTAAGTGAGATGCTTGGCAGAGCAGGCCAGCGGCATGCAGTGATTCCCAGTAGAGTGCATGCTTCACGGAGGTGGGTGAAAGGAGTGGGGGTGGAAGGGAGAAAGGAGTGAGCCCAATACCTGAGCAGGCTTCGAGAAGGAGGAGAGAGGAGTGCCAGCAGCACAGTGAGAGGCATACGTGCTGCCCGTCCGCACCACAGGTGCTCGCGGTGGTATAGGTGGTGGTGACGTCTCCCTACCCTCCGTTGGTCGGGGCTCCCAGGGGGCTCCTCGTACAGTGGGACCACAGCCTCCGGTGACTCTGCGCAGACCGCGGTTGCAAGACATCGCATGTTAACTGGTGCGCACACAATCTAAACTAGTAGACTAAACACATAGCCAAGCCTTTCAAACACGCATGCCACAGCAAAGCAGTGACTGAAGTGATACTCAAAGTGCACCTTTCATAACAAGCAGCTCAGTGAAGGAACAAACATTAATCTTTTTACGCTTGAAAGGGGATCGGGAAATTTGATGTGGAATTTCTTGTTGGGCTTCGTCCTGGTTTTAACCATAAAGATGGTGCTGACATCATTTAAGATAACAAAATGTGCCTTTGTGCAGAGTGCACGTGGTGGTCTGTAAAAGAGAAAATGAAAATGCAACTTAAAGTGGCCCCATCTAAGCTGCTACTGTTGAGCCAACTGAGGAGCAAGCTAGCAAGCAGAGAAAACATTTGTTGTATTTCCTGAATTACAGAAGCACTAAGAGCAAACCTGGTGTTCTATTGCTTTGTAAACATTCTAGTAGCAGGCCAGTACCAAGAACAGGAGCACCACGTAGCTATAGGTCTTAAGCATGGAGTGAAAAGAGAAGCTGGCCTAACAAAATGTCCAGCAAGGCTTTTAGAAGATGTGGTTCAAGTGAAATTAGGAGTTCCCTGGGAACTCCAATATAGACCATTCAGGTGGCCTGACATCAGGGCCACATCATAAATGCAGAACCAGAGCAGAAGAAAGAACCCTCACTGCTGTGCATTCTGCTGTGACTGATATGATAAATCTATTTTGTATTGAACCATGACCAAGCCTCACTGACTATACATGCAGATAACTTAGCAGGGTAGATGTGTAGGCCAGTTGGTGAGACATAAGGAAAATAAAACCGCAGCAGACACAGGGCGAAGGCTGGAGACAACCGCCCTGTGTTGTCTCCAGCCTTCGTCCTGTGTCTGCTGCGGTTTTATTTTCCTTACATGCAGATAAAATTGGTGTTTATTTTTGTAAAACGGCTGCAATAATTTGAGAAGCACATGAAGGGGCGCTAGTTGGTACAACATGAATGTAGACCACAAGCTGCACAACGGACAGAACAGACCAAAGATGCAGGCAGAAGATGCAGACAGGATGAGCATAGAGTTTGTGAATACACTGTTTGACGAATGAAAGGGAACACAAAGCAGAGCCCTGTGTAGGAGAAATGATTTCGAGAAGTGTACGACAAGAAGCTATCTTGTAAGACATGCATACCAACAGCCTACGAAAAACAGGCAGGACACAAAAGTGATCCCGTCTGCATTCTGCGTTCTGCCTGTATTCTGAAGGTTATTTTGCATTTATAGACTGCAGTGAAAGTTGTTTGAATTGCAAACAAAATAAAATTAAAATCCTTTTTGGGGATGTACAAAGTACCGAGCACATTGACCACAGGCAAAGTGGCGTACAGAGATACGCTGAAGAGAAGAGGCTTTCAATCATCATCCATGCATCATAAAGATTAAATAAGTAACAGCTTTAAAAGAAGCCATGCAAAATTGACAGTAATTTCAGCAGCTCTGCTCATAGATTTTAGGTTAGCTTAGAAATTCATACTATTAAGTGTTCTTGCTCTAGGTTCCCTTGCTGTCGATAGAACATGAAAGTTGTTTGAATTGCAAACACAATAAAATTAAAATCCTTTTTGGGGATGTACAAAGTACCGAGCACATTGACCACAGGCAAAGTGGCGTACAGAGATACGCTGAAGAGAAGAGGCTTTCAATCATCATCCATGCATCATAAAGATTAAATAAGTAACAGCTTTAAAAGAAGCCATGCAAAATTGACAGTAATTTCAGCAGCTCTGCTCATAGATTTTAGGTTAGCTTAGAAATTCATACTATTAAGTGTTCTTGCTCTAGGTTCCCTTGCTGTCGATAGAACATGCCTTAGAATTTCTTGCAGCATCATGATAGGTATTGGTTCGGGCTGCTTCCACTCATGTCCCTTGCTAGGTCCATTCTATTCTGTGCATGGAATACTCTCCTGCAAGGAGTGTAAGGTACAACACAGCTTTTATCAGCAGAAGGTGTGTCGTTAGCAGACAATGCTTTCCCCACTGGCTGACACAACCATAGAACCTTCCCAACACAAATGGGGAACTACTTACACATGTGTGCCTTAAGTAATTTGTTGAACCCCCCCCCTCCACTTCCTCAAAAAAAAGAAAAAGTAAAAGATGCTTTTGAACATCATTTCATGTGACAGTGAATTCCAAAAGATCGGAGCGATCAACTTTCCATTTCTTAACTAGGAATGCTATCCAATTAAACTGCTGACAGCTTTGCTGCCACTTAGTGTTCACATACACATGTTCAACGCTGAAACACAGTTGGAGTACCTGTGAACACTGGTGTCATGGGAGAGACCATGTTGGCTTGCGCAGATAGACGACACCGCTTCAGAGAGTCGGCCCTGCAGCATCACCTTTGGTGCACATCCACAAGCTGTAGAACGGGTGGACACATGCACTGCCATGAAACGCTTTCACACAGCTTTAATAAGGATCACAGCAGTGCGACATGCAAAGAGAAAAACATCTGTCAAAAGCAGCTTTCAAAAGTAATGTTACAAAAAGAAAAATACCAAGCAGTGACGACAAAAACACAAGTTGTTTTAACCAAATCACTCTTAGGCTGTTGAACCTGGTTGACAGGGGGAAAGGAAACGGCAGCACAAACATGAACATACAAAGAGCCACATGGGGCGAGTAGCATAAAGAGAGTGAACAAATTCCACAAACAAAGAGGGAGAACGTCTGCACTTTTCAGCGTGCATACCACTGATGTGTGTCTCCGACTGTTGCACCTAGATTTTTTTTTTCTTTTTCTTTCACAAATATCAGGCATAAACAAGTTTGACGATAAGCTTTGTTTAAACCACATTTTATTTAATGAATTTAATCTTTAATGAGTAATTCTAAGGCACGAGGCTGCATATTTTAGTCAACTAATAACAGCCTCGATAATATAACAATTATATATATTCCGATTACATTTTGACTGTGAACTCTCCAACCTTTGTTACTGGCTCCCGCAACCTTATATCACACATTTTGTATTAATTTGTTGTCACTTCAAACCTTGCAGTACAGTGAAATGGGGTCATTCAAGCCATTGACAAAAAGCAAAAAAACAAAACTAGAATAGAGTTGGAATAGAATCATCTTACTGAATGGCCCTACACTCGAATGCTCCAAATTATCAGCACTTCGAAACAGCCTGAAAATAGACGGAGGTTGGCTATTGTACACTAGGTCATCATGGGCACAGCAGACAGATGCCAGTCATGAACTACTTTTATGTGCACACAGCTTTGAGAATTCACTTCTTTCCCTGCTAAAACAAGCTGCAATTTCTACAAGTGCTTCCCAGTTACAGTAAGGCAAAGCACAGGCCACAGATATATATTTGTGCGTTTCTTGTTCAATAACCCTTAGTTCAAAGCAACAATGCATTTCAAGCATGCCGTAATGCCAAAGCCAAACGGTGCCTTCCATAAACTTCCACTGGAGTTGCATAGAAATCAGTGCAGTGTGCACGGGCCAATCGTAATAGAAACCTATGCTTTCAGGTCACGATAAAAATCTACATCGATGCACACTGACCATTTATAGAAGATGTTATGGCATCACCAGAGGCTACCACAAAAGAGCAGATTAGTACGAATTCTGTGAAGCACATATAGCAACATTTGCCCAAGATGACAGAGAATGTACTTAACACACTGGATTTACTCTTTTAACAAGTTCATATTTGTACAAAATATTACACGAAACACTGACAATAGTGCACAATTATTTTAACTTCCACAAACTAAGACTGACCTGTAACATGGGAGAAAAAAAACAACAGATCAACTTCTTGCAATGAAAACTGCCACACACGGGGAGCTTACAGGCTTTCTTTCACGTGATTTTCAGCTTCCTTCAAAATTCAGTAAAATGAAATGCATGCAACGTGCATGCCTCAAAACACTCCCAAAAGTTAACAGTACCACATAGTGTACCAAGAGAAAAAATTGTTTAGCCTTGTGCTCAAGCTGAAGAAGTGTGAACAAGGGTACAGTAGATGGCACCATGACAAACTTTTAGCTTTCTGTCATTGAAGATGGCGAAACTTGAATTTCTCTTGACACCATAGTTGCTATGCCCCTAGATTTGCTACCTCGGGTCTCACCTTATGTTGTTTGAAACCACACCAACTTGGACCCAACAGGCGACAAGCACATGACGATCAAAGCAATGCACAAAGGAAAGTTAAGAGGCATGAGATCTGAGTTGATGGTGGCATAGCAATCAAAACATTCTGACTCAGATCAAGAATGACTGAATTTTACGGGTGCTGACAAATGTGTGCCGACAAATTTAGCAGACCCTGATGTGTATCAACGCAATCGAAAACCTGCTTGGACACAATAGCCTCCATAAACTTTGAAAGCAGAGTGAAGCTTATGATTAATTACATGGCGCTGCTAGACAAAATTTTCTCGTATAACACGTCTTCACTGATACTGAGTTGTCTCCCGCTTATAATTCCCTACCTCAGAGGAAAATGTCCATCACGGCGCCACTACAAAGTAGAATTGATTGGAACTCGGTGTGCATGGCGCATTTCAATAATCGTGGGCACCCAACGCAGCTCGCTCGACATTACAGCTGGCGACGAGACTCAGCAAACGACCACAGATTTACGCGGAATATCTGTGGCCCGCCGACATACATTCCTAAAACAAACGACAAACGTGGACGTTCAAACAACAGTTGGCGGCATGTTGCAGTAATATGCCTTTCGATCACTGCCGGGCGTAAGTTACCGCGCATGCAACAGCTTCCTGCGCGGATAAGCAGGGACAATTCGTTGAACTGAGCGTGAAGGCTACAGTTGGTACTTGGTCAAGAACGCGGCACGACCGAGCATTAGCGGACGTTCCGACGTTACGGTGTCATGCGCCAAGTGTGACGCACGAATGACCGCTATGACTTGCTGCGAGAGCGCTTGACCACAGAAGGAATAACGAGGAAGGAGGCTCACGAAGTGTAAAACGAGAAAACAGGCAAGCAGTTTTGATGTTTCCTAGAGACTCGACGGGAACGTGAACACACTTTTACCAAATATTACATATAGTACTGTTTACAATAACTGCGCGGCAAGCAGCACCCCAAGGGTAGGCCAAAAGCAGACAGACTGTCTAATACGCGTTTTTATACGTTTAGTGCAGCAGCGAAAGTTTGAAACCACGCAATACGTCGCCACAGCAGAAACAAAAACTCACCTATGAGTTGTGATTCATGAAACTCCACGCATTCTCCGCCAGCACCTCAGACGATCACATCTTCCAGCGCTTTCACCTCGAGAAAATCAGCTCATCTGGACGATCGAACCAAACTGCAGCTGGAACGACTACTGTCACAAGCGGGGAATACGAGCTTTGACGAGCACAGTAAACATTCATAAGACACCGACCCACTTTAGATCCTGAAAGCAGTTGAGATCAGTCGCCTACTGCCCTCACCTATTTTAACGCTTCGTGTTCGCAACGTGAGAAAAATGCGCCAGATGACACTACAGTGCGTCACAAGATTTATGCCCATCCTGTGGTGCAATAGGAGATGGGCACTTCTCTGCACTATACCTGCACCAAACCCGCCCTGTCTTATGCACATCAGTGTAGTGCCGTGGCAAAGAGCAACGTTTATAGATAAACGTTGACAAAGAGCAACGTTTATAGATATACTATATCTATAGAAACGTTGGCAAAGAGCGGTTATTCGGGATCGGGATGTTCGGGAACGTGTTCGGGAATGATTCGGAATGCACTTTCTTTCATGGGTTTTGATGCAAGGAGGTTACATTTTGATGCATTGAGTTGTTTTATGGATTGCACCTGGGTTGCACACCACGTGTGCGTTTTCCCTTGATACTTTTTTAGTCCTGCAAAGTGCGTGCGATGTTGCTATTCGCACACATTTTCAACGAACGTAACAGTGCAGAAACAAGACCAAGATCCTGACACGCGCTTTTTTTTTTTTTTAGTTGTCCCAGTAATACGAACTTTTTTCAAAATATTGTTATTGTTTCCCTCCAAACTTTCTGAGATTTGTTTGTTTCTTTCCATAAACTTCTTACATGTACATGATTAACATTTGTAGCATTTTGTACCTGCGGTTTGGAAATGCTTTAGTCACGTCAGTTGCGTAAAATCATAATTTTATTTCGTTTAAATAGTGCATAAATAATTTTACAAATGGTTTCTCCGCCTGTTAGCTTAAAACACTTTATTTTTTCTTGCTATGTGGTTGCCAAGACCCTTGACAGTTTATTGGGTTTTCTTTTTTTTTTTCTTTTTTGCTTTGGAGTCTGTGTATGTCTGTATCTCTTTCTTCTGCACGTTTGCGCATGCGGACATTAAAAAGTAAAGGTAATTTGAATTGAGATTTTACCTAATAACGCATTTCTTACGCGCCTCTATGTTACGCGTGACCTACGCGTGACTTCGGCTACTTAGCTTGCACTTTCGCGGCTAACACAATTTTTCGTGAGCAGCTGCTGGGCGGCTGTGCAATTTGGATGGGTGAACAGCCTTATCGGCCTTGTGTGGAGTTGACAATGTTGTTGACAATTTAAGATCGATTTGTTTGAGGATTGTGCTGCGCTTAGTATAATCGACGATTGCTGATTTCAATGAGTAGATCTGAGGTTCCCTGCGGTTGACAAATCCCCCCCAAAACTAAACGTTGTTAGGCCATTATGGGCAGAACCGATGTTGGTGTTCCTGGACACACGCTCTGAAGTTGGGAGCTGTGCGAAGTAAACGCGGCAAAAAACAGTGCAGAGACTGGACTAGGAAGAGACGAGCATACAGAGCGCTGCCCGAGTAAGTTAAGTTTTCAAATCAATGCTTGAACTGCTCGCGACGCGGGCTGTGAACACAATGGCATCTCTGCATGGACGTCAGATTAGTTGTGCATGAAAGCGTGCTTTGAAAAATCGTGTTTGTAGAGCTCTAAGCATGCGAGCTGCCTACTTGCAGCCACAAGAATCTAATAGCTATGCGGTTCTTTTGTCTTCTAGGAAGCGTGGAGCTGACGACCACGCGTGTGGGGAAACCACGGATGAAGTTCATAGTGTCAAGCCAACGAAAGAGTGCCACGAGTGATGTCGCGATTACGTCCCTGTGCTCATGGTGTCATCTTTTCTCAGCCTTGACTGAGCTCCTCTTCGTCACTGTTTTTGTTTTCAAGCAGCGAGGACAAGGCACAGCTGACATTTGCATCAGGCAGTGATCGCAAAGTACTACATACTCAGTCGGTGGTCAGCATTGTGTGGACAAATTGTGGCCGCTAGTGATGCATGTTTCCTGTGGGCAGTCTGTGCGCGACAACTGGGTACTTTGTTGTTGTTTGGACCTGACAGGTTCTGCAAGAATCCAATCTTTTGAGTTATGGAACTTGCCGTGACCCTTTGCCAAACTTTCTGTTCTGGCTGTGAGAGTGCTGTTAGTTCATTGCATCGGCAAACCAACAGGTAAATGGCGAGTTATACAGCATCTGTTGTTAAAAATTTCTCTCCAGAGTGCAAACAGGTCCAACAAGACATCCAGTCTGCCACCTCTGCACACTGCATCTCTCCAGTCACAGTGTGCGCCAATACTTACACTTGCCTTGCTCCTAAAGGAGCAACCTCATCGTCAGTTGTCCTAGAAGGTTGTGATGTGAACTGTAGTGTCTCAGATAAATCTGGATGTCCCATTGCAGCCATAGAGAAAGCAAAAATGAACATGCTTGGAACAGTCCTTTCAGTTGGCACGGGCAAAGATGGTTCACAGGCTTCTTTAGCAGTAAGTAAAGTGGCGCTTAATCAGCGTGCAGATATTGAAGACAGTGCAAGTGGTGCCCCCAATAGAACTGCATTTTCAAGCGGAGGGGTCATGCATGATTCAAGTCCACGTGCCTCAACATGTTTTGCTTCCAACATGAAGGACAAGTTGGTTCAGAGGTCTTCCTTGCACACATCAGGAGAATGTGATAAGCCTCAAAGTCATTGGGCTGTTTCCATTGCAAATCACGCTAGTCTAAACTCTTCAAGAAGCACAAAAAATGCTACACCTGTGGTGGTGAAAAGTGAACCTTTGTCTCCGCATCGTCAGGGTAGTCCTAGTGTTTTGTCGAGTGACACGTCTGCATTGGGTGTGTTGAGTGGACAGGCCATGTGTAGCGGCAGGCAAGCAATGTTACCAAGTTGCAGCTCTGGAAACAGTGACCAGAGCTGTGCTTTATCTCCTGCAGTGACCTCTGCAGATCGACTTGTTGTGCAGACATCATCTGTCTCAGGAATGCAACATCCAAATGTACCATGCTTGAATGCTGCTGCTCTCAAAAATGCTTCATTTGTTAAGTGCCAGTGTGGCTTTGGACCCGTTGACCTGGAAGCAATGGAAAAGCACATCATGACAAACCATGTCAAGCCATTTAGTCATGGTTGCGAACTTTGCGACAGAAAATTCTCTACACGGCGGGAGCTCAGAGATCATTTCCACTTGCATGTGCAAGAAAACATTACTGAAAGGCATGACCCCTCTGATGTGCACTCAGACCCAAGTAATGTGCAAGGGGCCAGTACCAGCTTGAATCCCACACCGAAGCCTGGCTCATCGGGAACAGTGAAACTGGAAGAAGCAAATCCTTCACTAATAAGCCATGCTGGCGACGGTGAAAATTGCGAGGCGAGGCACGAACCAAGCCACAGTGGCCCTATAAATGCAGCTGGCAGTACATCCCACTGGCTTTTAAGACGAGACTTAGCTGGCTCAGAGCTCCTGCTCTCCTTTTTCAAATGTACAGTGGACCAGTGCAGGTACACGGGCACTCGGGCGACTGATTTCTACAATCACCTCAGCTCACACAAGCCAACGGAATTAAGTCGCCTTCTTTGCATCTACTGTGGGAAGACCTTTGATGTTATAGCTGACCTTGTGCAGCACATGGAGAGTGCCCACAGGCATCTAGTTCACCAGTGTGGCCACTGCCTGTATAGGTCCAAACTGCCTATTCACGTCCAATTGCACCATAAGCACTTCCATGCTAATGAGAAGCCGCTAATTTTCATTTGTACAGATGCACAAGGGCACACTGCTCTTGCCAACATTCCCTCGCAGCGCGTGAGTCTGACACACTACTGGTGCACCACGTCCGGCTGTGGGTTCAAGTGTTTCAACCCAGATGTGTTTGAATGGCACCTAAGCACATCTCATCCAAAAGCCGAAAAGTATACTTGTTTTATTTGCGATCTGCCTACCCGCAGCCCACGAGCACTGGTGCAGCACTGTATCGGTCACGACATGGATGTCGTGCAGTGTGGCATCTGTCACCATTCTGAGTCAACTTACGAAAAGATGCTCAAGCATCTCTGCGATTACCACTTTGACAGCCCTCTCTATCTGACCTTCCGCACAGACGATTTGACGGCAAAATTTAAGAAGTTCATGACGGTACTTCAAAAAGACCCTGGACAATGTACCATCAACTTTGTTTCTCAATACGCAACCTCGGTGGAAGAACTTGTGCATCAATCCACTGTTGCCACCTCAGACAACTCACTTGTTACGCCTTCTAGACTGTCACCACTACAGTCAATGAAACCCTGTCCTTTTTGCCCTGACCATCTTGTGACACTGGCAGAACTCATGCAGCACTGCGTCAAGGTTCACAACATCAGCCTTCGAATCTCGGAGACACTGGAGCTTATGCTTAAAAGGCAGAGCAGTGTATTAGCCAAGGAGAGGTGTCTCTTCTGCCCATTTTGCAGCTTCACTTTTTTGGATAAGGGAAAGCTCCAGGAGCATATGTTTCTAGAGTTTCATTATGTGCCCATCAGGTGTGAAGCCTGTGGCCATCGCACCTTGAATGAGGCTCAGTTGAGACTGCACTCTCTGTCAGTCCACCCTCATAAGGCTCCAGCATTTGCTGTTTGCAAAAATGAAGATTTCGAGGCCTGGGTGGCTAACCTTATCTCGCAACAAGAAGCTCATTGTAATGTTGTCGAAAAGTCGTATCGCTGTGTGGATTGCGAAGAGCGGTGCGTTTCTGCAGACGAACTGCGGCTTCACATTTGTTCTCATCTGAAATACTATCCTTACCACTGCCGCATATGCGATGAATGTTTCATCAGCCAGGAAGAAGTTGAAAAACACAAACGAACGAAACACAATGTCTTGAGCAAGTATTCCACTCAAGAAGTCAGGTTTGAGAGCAAGGAACTGAAGATTGACAAGCTCATTGATGAAGCAACAAGTAAAGTGCAGGAGCTTTTGGAAAACTCGTCTGCCCAGCAGTGCTTGTGGAAAGGATGTCTGTACAAGCCGTCAGTCCAGAGCGAACTTGCTGCACATGTGAAACAACACATCGGACAACGCAAGATATGTAGCCAGTGCCATTTCAGCTCCTACAGTGCAGACGTCGTTGCGTGGCACAGCAGAGAACAGCACAGCCCCGTGTCTAGCAGCTCTGAAATCCCTTCAACCAGTGCTGTCACGTGCCCCACTTCCACAAACCTGCGCGTATTTGCATGTAGCTTTTGCAGCTACAAGGGCCCCAGCTCTCAAAGCATTCGTGAGCATTCCAAGCTCAAGCACCCGGGTAAGGCCACAAAGTTTGTCGCGCCTCGAAGGAAAGACTGGGAGGGCTTAACCTTCACGGTGGCAGAAAGTGCGCAGAAACCGAAAGAAGAATGTTGCACAGAGAAGTTGCACATTTCTCTTGCACGTCCTAAACAAGACACCGCGCGTTTCTCTTGGCAGTTGCTGAAGAAGAAGGAGAAATTCAGATGCAGCGTGTGCAATTTCTTGGCATCATCAGAGCATCTGCTTCACGTGCACAAGTCGGATTTTCACAAAAGTCGACCATCCATAATTTCACGGTCGGACGCTGCTATTAAAGAAATGTTGAATGACATTTTGCAGCCGGCCGCACGTGCAGAGTCAAGTGCCACTGCTGCTGTAAAACCAAAATCTGTGCAAGCTACAGCCAGTGTGCCTCAGTCAGTAAGCAATTACAAATGTTACAAGTGTTCCATACATTTTGAGTCGAAAAAAAGCCTGTTTGGCCATTTGGTTCAGAGGCATCATATGCATGCTGTGTGTGACAGCTGTGGTACCGGCCTAATGAACACTACTGCCGCACACTGTCATGTTGCAAAGCACATTCCTAACCAGAGCACTTTTACTGTACTTAGGTCTTACCTGCAGAATTGCTCAGTCGAATCAGAAGTGCAGAACACTAGCAATCCCTCCAGACTTGAAAAGCCTTTGGAGCACACTGCTGAAATTTATGTGGTACCTCCTTGGGCTAATGGTACACGGGTACCTCTTCAAGAATTTCGTCGTAATTGCAACCTAAACGTGCGTGTGCTGGTGGAAGATGCGAAGTTAATGTCATCTCTGTCTTAGAAAGTGCTTTATCAATGAATATTGAGTAAGAAACTGGCTTATCTGGAGCATACAATTGAAGGAATTTAAAGGAGCCAACAGTCTACGACTCCAAGGCAAACGCTAGGGATAATTTTTTTTATGTTTCATTGTTGGTATTGACAAGAATTAGTCTCATGATGATTTTAGGGATAAAGAATATTTAATGCAAAGTGGAAGGAAAAACAATGTGCCGGGAATTTTTTTTATGTTGTTGGTATTGACAAGGATTAGTCTTATGATGATTTTAGGGATAAAGAATGTTTAATGCAAAGCAGAAAGAAAAACAACGCACCGGTGGCGACGAAACAAAAAAAAATTATCCCCAACGTTTGCCTTGGACTCGTAGACTGTTGGCTCCTTTAAATGGCTTATCTGGAGGCCATTCCAATTGGTTATCTGTGCTTTCAACTACAGTCATCTAAATATTGTATTGTAGACTTTATTTGTGCCGTATGTGTTTTTGTGTGTTATTTGTGTGTCCTACGAGTATTACAGTAGAATGTTTTCATAACATCTTTGTCAAAATCTTGCTGCTGTTAAGGATTTCATACACATGCTTTTTTTTTTTTCAGCACTTCTGCATAAATATACATTGTCATGACTGAAACTAGTGCTACACTTTCATTTCCTAGGGCAGAATCTTCCTGGCACCTAGGTGTTAATGCTTTTCACCTAGATAAGGCAGAGACATTCAGGCTACTGAAGCCTTTCCAGTTTGCAGATACATGTGGTTGTTGCTTAAATTAACAGCCGCTACTGTGTGTTACTGAATAACAGAAGTACTGGCAGAATCCAACATTCACGTGACTGGCATGAACACAAACCACCATGCGGTCCGCATTTGCCTATGAGCCTTCATTTCTTGGAAATCTAGTGTTGGGCATGATATCAGTGAAGTCTGCACCAGGGAAGAATTAAGTGTTTGCTTTGCAAGATGCAGCATGTAAACCTGAGCAAGTTTTTCTGTGATCTGTTATTGATTGAAGGCCAATAACAGCTGACATCAAAGAAAATGCTGTTCCTGGTTCATATATATCATGCTACTCCCGGTTAGTCTGATTCAAATCTATATCTGAATATTGGGGCACATATACAGCAAATGCAGCAATGTATTAGACCAATGCACACCTGTATTGAAATTTTCACTTGAGATGGTGTTACTGTGACGCCACTCAGGTTTCAGAGGTGTCCTGCGTGTTGGCCCACTTTAGAGCTTTTTTTTAGCCTAATTTGACTGTGACCCAAATGAGCAGGGGTAGGAGCACATTTGTAGCTGTTGCCAATGCCAACTACACCACTTTAACACAAAAGGCAGGGAGTGAGCAGTTGATGCCATACTGAAGCAAACTGTACTATTCACCATATTGCGATCTGCTACAGACAGAAATTATAAAAACTAAAAAGGATTACAGCTTCCAACTTCCTCCCTTACCTTACAGCCTGGTTCAGATGTCCACCTAGACGTGTGACGTACAGATAGTACACCTTTCCTTCAAAAACTGTAAAAAAGGCTTATAGCAACCTTTTTACACTTTAAGATAGTCACACATCTCGGTGGACATCTGAACCGGGCTGTAAGGTAAAGGGTGAGAGCCTAGGGGAGTTGTTGGCAGTGAAAAAAAAAAAAAAAAAAAAAGTGCTGTAGTCAAACATTGAGGAATAATTTCGACCATCTGGGGATGTGCACACTAGGCGCTTTTGAGTTTCTCCAACTTCGTACTGCAACTGCCAAGGTCATTCACTTGCAGATTTCACCTTAGCCGAGAGACGGCATAGTGGAGGATTCCGGAAATTTCGATCACAAAGTGCACTGCATGACCACGTGGCTAGGTGAGGGTTTAACTGCTTTGCCGGCGCTTGGTTACTCAGTCTCGCCATATAGTGCTGCTCCATTGACCTGCCGTTGCCCGGATAACTAGGCTCAACAGGGATAAACCTTAGCATGTTTTTTTTTAAGAAGCTGAAGCCGCGTATCTCTGCCACTTATTGGCACAAGAGCGCATTTTGCATTTCGCCTCGATCGAAAAAGTGGTGTATCTTATCAACCCTCAGGGAATCTTCGCACAGGGGTGCATTTATGGCCAAGCTGTGCAAGGCACGACCGACAAGCGGCATCCGTAATTTTTAATTTTTTTGTGTGTGTCGGACGGAGCAGGGTCGTGGCATCGCGTTCATTCGCGAGGAGGAGCTAGAGGAGTTCAGCATGAGAATTGCCTTTTCTTTCGCGCCATATATGGTTTTCTCCCAACGCATAGAAAAGTGCCGAAATTATTAATTGAAGCGGCTGACAAACAGCTAGCACTTCTGACGGCGCATTTAAAGCACTCGTCGATCGGTGCGTCATCGATCATGTTTAGTTTACTGTTCCCGAAGAGGACTGCAGCGATGTCGGGCGCTCGTCCGCCCACTACGCTGCGGATCGGCCGGCGGGCACGAGCGGCAGCTAGCAGAAAACCACGGACGTGAATCACTCGCAGATACAAATCGTCTGAACGGCCATGAGGAAATACACGGGAATCGGAAATGCACAGTGCTTAACGGAGGCCGCGCTGTAGGTTTAGCGTGCATCTGTGTAGCAGTGCGCACTTAAAAGTTCCCTTAATTGAAACAGAGGGCACACGAATGCAAACATTTTGATGTCAGTGCCTTCCTGTATACCTTTCCTGAGCATTGCTACATTGCACACTGGGCTGCTGTGGGTGCCTGATGGTACCATTGGCACCATTACTTGCGGCAGCACTTGTTTACGCCAAGTGCACAAAGCAGCCCAGTTAACATTATCGCGACGCTATATATGTATGCTTAAACAAAGGAGAAATAGAAAAAAAAAAGTGGTGGAACACATAAGCTCTGCCTTTAAGGATATGAGATGATAGAGTTAACGGTGCCTGTTGGCGACTCATAATTTGCCCACATGTGGTTAGCTGTTCGCTTAATTAGTAATCCTCGAGTTTGTGCTACTATTATGCCATATGCAGTGGTAAGCTGCCAAATTATGACCCGGCACGGACATCTAAAGAACTGCCGTACAAATGTGCCTGCATAGCCTAGGAGTAGCCTGCCAGACTTATCAGAGGGGCAAGTTTAGTGTCACTTTCAACAGGTGACACTCACCTTTTAGTGTCATTTGCATCATGTAGATTCCCTATAATTCCAGTGTCACCCTTGCATCTTGAAGGATAAGGCGCGATTTTCAGCTCCTGCCATGCCATGTGGTCTTGTGATGTTGCACAATAATAATAACAATACTTTATTCTGCATACATTGTGGGTGAGCCAGGCATCCACGGGTAGCAAATGGCAGTACTGCCCATACCAGAATGGCTTGCTCACCCTGCCAATTCACCTGCCAATTACCTCCTGCGAGAGCTATGCACTTCATTTTTCACTCACAACGTCACATTTTCAGCAGAGCGGGGCGTTTGACGCTCTCACATTAAAAGAAGGTAAAACAACAGCATAACATGGCGCCTCGAGTGTAGCAGGGGGGTGCTGCAAAACCCTCAGTTAGTCAATCCACAGAACCACCGTGTTGGAGAATCTTTTCAGTGAATCCTTTCTGCAATAGCAACATACCATTAGGTCAGAAACTGACCCTGGCAACGTTTAATGCTAGAACCCTAGCTAGTGAAGCTAGTTTAGCAGTGCTGTTAGAGGAATTAGAGGGCATGAAATGGGATGTCATAGGGCTTAGTGAGGTTAGGAGGCCGAATGAGGCATATACTGTACTGAAGGATGGGCATGTATTGTGTTATCGAGGTTTACCAGAGAGGCGACAACTAGGAGTAGGTTTCCTTGTCAATAAGTATATAGCGGGTAATATAGATGAATTCTATAGTATTAATGAGAGGGTTGCAGGGATCGTAATTAGGCTTAATAAGCGGTATAAACTGAAGGTTGTACAGGCCTATGCACCTACATGTAGTTATGATGACCAGGCAGTTGAAAGCTTCTATGAAGATGTAGAATCGGCAATGCGAAAAGTAAAGACGCAGTATACTGTACTAATGGGCGACTTCAATGCCAAGGTAGGGAAAAAACAGGCAGGAGACAAGGCAGTAGGTGACTATGGCATTGGTTCTAGGAATAGCAGGGGGGAGTTACTAGTTGAGTTTGCAGAGCGCAATAACTTATGAATCATGAATACCTTCTTCAGCAAACGGAAGAACCGGAAATGGACATGGAAAAGTCCTAACGGAGAGACTAAAAATGAAATCGACTACATAATGTGTTCAACCCCCGCCATTGTGCAGGATGTAGAGGTAATCGGGAAAGTGCGATGCAGTGACCACAGGATGGTTAGATCCCGAATTAGCCTAAATCTGAAGAAGGAACGCAATAGATTAGTAAGAAAGAAATTCATCAACGAATTAGCGGTGAGGAGGAGGGCAGAAGAGTTCAAGATCTCGATACAGAATAGGTATTCAGCTCTAACTGAGGATGGCGACATTACCCTAGAGGCAAGGAACAATAATTTCAGAGATATCATTACTGAGTGCGCAGTAGAAGTAGGCGGTAGGATAGTTAGAGAGGATACCGGCAAGCTGTCTAAGGAGACAAAAGATTTGATTAAGAAACGCCAGAGTATGAAAGCTTCCAATCCAACAGACCAGATCGAATTGGCCGAGATATCAAAGCTAATCAATAAGCGCAAGGTGGCCGATATAAGGAAGTATAACATGGAGAAAATTGAGCATGCTGTAAAGAACGGGGGAAGCCTTAAAGCGGTAAAGAAGAAATTGGGCATAGGCAAAAACCAGATGTATGCGATAAGGGACAAGGCTGGCAACGTCATCACTAATATGGACAAGATAGTCAAAGTAGCCGAGGAGTTCTATACAGATCTCTACAGTAGTCAAAGTAGCCAGGACCGTAATGACATTGGCGGTAGGGAAAAACAGTCAGACGTTCCACCAGTGACGAAGGACGAGGTCAAGAAAGCACTAGAAACTATGAAAAGGGGGAAATCAGCTGGAGAGGATCAGATAACTACAGATTTGCTGAAGGCCGGGGTGGATATCGTGCTAGAAAAACTGGCCACCCTGTATACGCAGTGCCTGGTATCATCGACAGTACCGGAACCATGGAAGAATGCAAACATTATCCTCATTCACAAGAAAGGGGACTCTAAGGACCTTAAAAATTACAGACCAATCAGCTTACTGTCTGTTACGTACAAGGTATTTACTAAGGTAATCGCTAATAGAATCAGGACAACCTTAGACTGCAATCAAGCAAAGGATCAAGCAGGGTTTCGGAAACGGTACTCTACTATCGATCATATCCATACCATCAATCAAGTGATAGAAAAATGCTCGGAATATAACCAGCCCTTATACATAGCATTCATTGATTACGAAAAAGCATTTGACTCAGTTGAAACCTCGGCGGTGATGCAGGCATTGCGAAATCAGGGGGTAGAAGAGCCGTACGTGAAAGTGCTGGAAGATATATATAGTGGCTGCACAGCAACCATAGTTCTGCATAAAGAAAGTAACAAAATTCCCATAAAGAAAGGTGTTAGGCAAGGAGACACAATCTCCCCAGTACTATTCACAGCTTGTTTAGAGGAAGTATTCAGAGACTTGGAATGGGAGCAGTTAGGGATAAGGGTAGATGGAGAATACTTCAGTAATCTGCGATTTGCTGATGACATTGCCTTGCTAAGCAAATCGGGGGATGAACTGCAAATAATGATTGATGACCTAGACAGAAAAAGTAGAAAGGTAGGCTTGAAAATCAATATGCAGAAGACTAAGGTAATGTTCAACAGCCTCGGGAAGGAACAGCAGTTTACATTAGGTAGCGAAATACTGGAAGTAGTAGGCGAATATGTCTACTTAGGACAGGTAGTAACCGCAGATCCGGACCATGAAAAGGAAATAACAAGAAGAATAAGACTGGGATGGAGTGCATTTGGCAAGCACTCGCAGATTATGACTAGCAGCTTACCGGTATCGCTCAAGAGGAAAGTATACAACGGTTGCATCTTGCCTGTACTCACCTATGGGGCTGAAACGTGGAGGCTAACCAAGAGAGTTCTACTTAAGTTGAGGACAACCCAGAGGGCTATGGAACGAAAAATGGTAGGGGTAACATTAAGAGATAGAAAGCGTGCAGAGTGGGTCAGAGAAATAACTCAAGTTACCGACATTCTAGTGGAAATTAAGAAGAAGAAATGGACATGGGCAGGACATGTAGTGCGAAGAGAGGATAATCGATGGTCGCTGATGGTAACAAACTGGATTCCAAGGGAAGGAAAGCGTAGCAGGGGGCGGCAGAAAGTTAGGTGGGCGGATGAGATTAAGAAGTTCGCAGGGGTCAAGTGGATGCAGCTAGCACAGAACCGGGTTAAGTGGAGAAATATGGGAGAGGCCTTCGCCCTGCAGTGGGTATAATCAGGCTGATGATGATGATGATGATTAGGTCAGAAACAAAGGTCATCATCATCATCATCAGCCTGATTATACCCACTGCAGGGCGAAGGCCTCTCCCATATTTCTACACTTAACCCGGTTCTGTGCTAGCTGCATCCACTTGACCCCTGCGAACTTCTTAATCTCATCCGCCCACCTAACTTTCTGCCGCCCCCTGCTACGCTTTCCTTCCCTTGGAATCCAGTTTGTTACCCTCAGCGACCATCGGTTATCCTCTCTTCGCACTACATGTCCTGCCCATGTCCATTTCCTCTTCTTAATTTCCACTAGAATGTCGGTAACTTGAGTTATTTCTCTGACCCACTCTGCACGCTTTCTATCTCTTAATGTTACCCCTACCATTTTTCGTTCCATAGCCTAGAAACAAAGGTGAACGTCGCTTAATGCATATTCAGCCTTCATGATCAACTGGTCCGAGTCGTCATTCCACACGAAAGGTTCCTGTGAAGCTTATATTCATTAACAGGTTAGTTGTCAATGTTGAGCTAATGAAGTATTGAATAGGCATGTTTATGTATAAATCTTGCTTGGTAGCAGCGTAGTCCTTCAAAACTGCTTGTAGCAGTATTGTAAAAGTGTTGTAACTGGCAGCTGATGTACAAGTAGCATAAGTGAATGTACGCATCTGTGCATACTCATCCTGCAGATTTGTATCGGTGCTCAGCAGATTACAAACTACATTTTTCACTTGTTTTGTCATGCTATTTGTGTACCACATTTTTTGTTCATCGATACTCGAGACTTACTACACAGGATGCATGCACTTCATTATGTCTGTTTTCTGTGGATGCCACTTCTTTTACGTGCATGCATCATTTGTACCAAACATTGTTTGTAAATGCATGAAGATCTTTTTATACAGTGAGTAAATAAATATCAAATATGGATCATGCGTATTCAAGAGTATGATTGGTAGTTTTCTTTTTACTGTGTTTGTTATATGGGTGTCATTCAGTGTGATCCTATCATCATTGTTAGAAGTAGCAGCACCATCCACGCATGCTGCACCCAGCTACTCTAATACCGCGTTCGGATACCTACCATCAGCTGCTAAGCATTCCGAGCATTACTGCATGGAAAAACACATGGTCACTGCGTTGCTTTTCTCATCCCACTGTTTGCACATGTAATAATGCAATAACTTGGCAAGATTGCAGTGGCTTTAATAAAGAAGCATTCACTGCTTGCAGCCACCAAAAAAAAAATAGCAGACATGGAGCAAGTGTGTACTAAATGGAAAAGATACTTTTATTCTTCCTTGTAACTACATTGTACTTTACAACAGCTTGTGTAATGCGAGAGTATTGATGCGTGGGTGTCCATACAATTAACAATATGCAACAACTTTGCTTTCATGTTTTAAGTTTCAGCCTGACAAAAATACCGTTCAAAACATTCTGCTTGATGGTGGGATATATTTAGTCTCGTGTCATGTAGTCCATGCCATCCACAAGCTGTAGCAGTAATCACTCAGCTTGAATCAAAGAAACAAGTAAATAAAATGCAACACGCGGAGAGACCGAACATTTCCATCAGGCAAGTAAATCCATGGCTGCAGCAAGGAGACATGCACAGTGATGGTCATGTCTTGTAACCGGCGGTGATGAACGAGAGCTTCGAGGAAATGAAAACTGCAAGACAGTCTACATGCATGAGGCAGGTATAAAGAAGGAAAAAAAAATGCCTACGTCAGTACACATTGAGACATGGAATCTGTCAGGAATATGCATATGAATATATATCTCTGCTAGCCAACAAAACGGCTCATCACTCTCACTAGACGGACAGGCGTGTCTTCGATGTACACTGCCACCTTTCTCTCTTTTTTTTTTTTCCTGAGGCGCAGAACGTCGTGGGGAAAAAAAACTTAAAATATAAGAAGGTGCACCATAACCAACCAGCTATCTCAGATGTAAAACAAATCAATGCGAAAAAAGCCTCGATGCCATACGAGCGAGAGGCATGAAATGTCAACAACAAGTCGCCGCCACCCGACGTGGTGGCAGCCAACAACGTTCGTTCCCTTCCGTGTGAATGGTGGGGGCTAGTAGCGGCTCGGGAGAACTGAACAAATAGTACAAAGGTGTGGCTATGTACACAACAGTCGTGTCTAAAAACATGGAACGAAAAGAAATTAAAAAAAAAAATGGAAGGAAAATTGGGGCCAGGTTCTCACCATGAACACCACTTCCATGCTCTGCAAAAAGCAGTCCACGTCCCGAACAAGAGCCTTGCAAGTTCTGGGTAGTGGTCATTCGCCAACTCCTTCTCTAGTGAAGCTGTGCAACAACAGTTACGGAGCCGTTCTCATGGATACTGTACACTACTGCGTGCCCAGGCGCATGTCGGCTTTGAAAGCTTTCCATGGCATGTTCTCTGCATCGAGCCTACTAGCCCATATTGGGTAAAATACAGTAGACTATAAAAGCCAAGCACTGCATTACGAAAAACATTGCACAAATTTATGCTAAAGCAGCATCTACTTGAATGAAACCTGCTAGGGAAAAACTGCTGGATAAATGCAACTATTTTCCAACCTTGTAGCTAGACTGCTCCACTTGTTAATAATAGCAATAATAATAATAATAATGCAAGGTTTGTGAGGCAACAATGCAGTTTCTTGAGGTTCTCAAAGTAAGTAAAACTGATCCAGTATTGCCACATTGCCAAACAAGCCACGCATCTATGTGGAGCTTGAGTTAAAAAAATAAAGGAAGGACAGGTGATTGGGCCCCATGTATAATGACTGTAACCCAGTACAAAAAAAAAATTCTTTTGTATCCTGTTTATAAGCAAGATGCTTCATGAAAGTACAGTGACCTCTCTCCAATTTTTAGACGCAGATCTTCAATAGTGCTTTAGTAACTGTGGATTGTTCTTTCATCTCAGCGGTAGTGGCCACAGTATGAAGAGACTAAATCATCGCAGTTCATTATGAAATAAGTCATTCCTGGCAGCGCCTATCTCAACAACAGCACGGTTTTTTTGATAGGGAGTGACTGTGAAAATTTAAAGCATAAATTTCACATCCACATTATTTAATTTTCTAGTTGCCTCGAGAAGCTGTAGCATGGTTTTTTGTTTACGTTGAGCTGGTTCACCTGGCATCTAGCGATTATTATTAACCGAGCTGACGGTAGTCTGCAGTCACATCAGGAGAGAAAAATAGGTACACAGCCACTGCACGCAAGTCTTGGACGTTTTGTGTGCGCTGCATTTGCGCAGACCAGGAGGCACTTGGTTGAGTGTGCTCAACAGACGGTGCAGTCCCCAGACTTTGCTTCCAAGATTTGCAAACACCAATTCTACGTGGAGCAGAGGAAGAAAGCGACTAGCTCTGGACAGCGAGGTAGGGACAGCTGCTGCCTATGGCAACTTGTCTATGGCAAAGAAAAAGAACAAACGCATCTATATGTCATATTCTGTTATCCTAGAGCACACTTAAAAAACTACATTTTACAATGCAAGGTGTGCACCCCTAATGAGCAACGCCGTGATGGTACAATGGAACACGTGCTTCTTGCTAATCATTCTTATGCTCTTGACTGGTCCGACTGCGACTCGGGTACAGATTTTTGCTTGAAGTGCACAGAATCAATTCTTTTTGATACAGTCAACAGAAGTACACCAATCCAAGCTTGGCTAACAAATACTAAACACAAATCAATTTAGACCCATATTTACAAAAGCACTCCTCTTTAAATGACAAAGGCAGAAACAGGGCATCTCGGTTTTAGAAACGTTTTATAGCCCCAAATGCATAAGGAAAGACAAATTTGCCTGGCCCCTGCCATTTAGGTTCTACAGTGGTACAGCACGAAGAGTGCATAGACTGTGAGCTGACAGAAACACAAAGTTAATTAAAGCACCACTAAATCAATAATTTTTTATTACAAATAAAGTAAAAACAATCTTGCAAACAAGCTAAATTTGCTGCCTTGAAAACATTTAGTACCACAAAATTAAAGACCAAGGGGCTTGTCTACAAATTGTCACCAAAGAAGGGATAGAGCAGCATGCATAGGTAAGCGTAAGTTCCTTTAATTAACATAAACATCTAAAACAAACAATATGTCTTTTCAGACAGAAGTCTAACAACATAAGACATAAAACTTCAGCTAAATACAGTTGTTGAATAAAACAGCATGGCAGACATGTCACTGCTCTGACTGCCTCAATGCAATCGCTTTGCACTAATACAAGTAAGCAACATTATTCATGGCACTGTTATCACTGTACCACCACGGTCTCACTGGTTGAAAAGCAGCACTCGGGTTTTGAAACATCCGCAGTTAATCTTGTCCTTCTGCACGCGTGCACAAACTAGTACTGTTATATGGTCCTTTAAGCAGTGACTGCGCAAGAAGCAATGATGTCTTTGCTGCTGCAAGCCAAGTATTTTCCCAATGCCTATACGCTTTGGGCATTTTGGATCCCGAATCTGACAAAGCAAGAGATGGCCGGCAAAAGCCGGCTGGCCTGTGACTACGACAAAAGCTGGCAGAGCAGCAAAAACACAACTGCAGCTGTCATTGCTTCAGCTAGTGTGCTTTTTACGCTCAAAAGCATCACAGCCAACCATGGGGAGCAATGGAACAGCTGAATATGAGAACCACATCCTTTTACATATGTGCACACATCGAGACCTTGTGAGATTTGTACTCTAAGATGAAGTGACACATGTGGCACACACACACATACACACACACACACAAAAAAAAAGGATAGTAAAGAGGGGGAGAAAAAAACAACAACTTGGGAAGTGAAGGTGGAAAACAAAAACAGAACAAAAGCTATGTACAGGTGTGTGCTTGTGTATACAGGACATGTCTACACAAGCCTGAAGCATCATGCTGCATGGCTTAGAAGAAAGCTTAACCCTAGACTCACAAAAACAGCACTGACCGTAACTAAACAATAAAAAACAAGAAGAGGGGAAGCAGGTAGGGAAGGGAAGGTTTCGGTAGACGAGATGACACAGCACCCTACCCAAGAAAATGTGGTTGCCCTAAAATGAGACGCTCGACCGAAGGCGAGAAGAACGTCAACAAACGAGACAAAGACAGTGATGCCAAAGCAGTATGCCCACGTGCCAAAGCTCTCTCTCTTTTGATCCTGTGTCCGGAGGCAAACGACCCCTCTCATTCATCATGAGACAGCGTCTGCGGATGAGGTGCACTTTTCAGAATGCGCGGAGGCAGTGGCGAGTGTGTGGCAGTAGAATGTTTTGTCACATTGCGAGACAGCTTAGCTGCTTGCAAATGCTAAAGCAGCATTACGACGAGGGCGGGGCAGGTTCTTTTTCAAGCAGCCAGGGGGGAAGAGGTTAGAGCACACAGACCACTACAGCGGAGCCAGTGCTCAGGGTTCAGTTAACATGAACCAGAAAAAGAAAGAAAGGAACCTCCAGAGTTTGCCACCACAGCTATGACACTGGACAAGCATTTTTTGTTTCTCCCTCAACCAGTGCAACAAGCCCAGGGTCATGCCAGTGCTCTTCATGAACTGGGAAGAGCAGTGCATACCCCACCAAGAGTGCCAGTGTGACGGCTGTTTGGACAAAGCCAGAGCACAGCGGAGGTCACGCGAGAGAGACAGGTTGCCAGAAGACAGAGTGCACACAGCTGGAAACCGAAAAGACAAGACAGTGCACACAGGTGGCTGGGGACAACAGTACAGCAATGCATCCCTCAGGTGGAAGGTACCTACAGTCGTCTCAGAGCACAAGCGTTCGGCCGCCATGTTTCAGTGCCTCATTCTCGGAATGTGAGGCCCCTGGCAAGTTCTCAAAGAAAAAAAAAAGTAACAAGAGTCAGTGTACGCATGCCGTTTCCACACACATGGTAGCGTTGTCCAACGGCATTGGTGAGGTGGTGACTGGCAGAGCACCCCACTAAGTGCTCCCTGTCTTCTGGGCCTGAGAGACGACAATGGTGACAGCTCAAGATCAGGGCAGCGGGGTGGGGTTCGCGAGCAATCGGCGGAGAAGGGGGCACAAGGGGAAGGAAGGAGCGGGCCAGAGCTGCTTCAGACGAGCGCAGGCACCGACTGGTCGAGGGCGCTGAGCAGGTCCTCGCCAGTGAGCAGCTGCTGAATGGGGGCATTGACCTCAGCATCCAGCTGACTCAGGTCCTGCAGGGTGGGGATGGGCTCGTCTAGCAGCAGAGGAGCGGGACGTGGTGAGGACGGTGGACGCCTCTGCACAGAGCGGAGCAGGGAACCAAGGTCAGTGCACGCACATTGCTCCATACGCATGGTGGCAACATGTACAAGAGGACACAGCAAATTTGGGTTTCTAGCACTGGTTAGAGGTAAAATTATGCGAAAGCGTGTAGATTACACATCAGTCCAGTGCGATATGCCCCCAGAAGCTCCACAATTGTGTATTCCCTCAGAAAGCTCAGCTACCACCAAGCTCCCTCCCTACTCAGCACTTCATTCTTGCTGTGGACCCTTAGCTACCGGTATATGCCAGAAAAACTGCCATGTTCTCCCCGCAAATTTAGCGGTCACAGGCGGCGGCATGAAAGAATGTTGACGAAGAAAACAGCAGCACCAACCTTGTCATAGCGCAAGGTTTGGCACAGGTATCCATGGCAGGCGTCCTCTCCATTCACCAGCAAGTTCAGCAGCACGCTGTCTTTGTTTTGGAGCTGCATGCCTGGAACAGAACAACCAGATTTTGAGGATACGATAAGCTCTGCCGTGGTGCAGAAGCTGTTAAGATGTTCAACTACTGTGCCACAGTACCCGGGTTCGATCTCGACTGCTGGCGGCTGCGTTTCGATGGAGGCGAAACGGAGTAGTGTTGTGTACTGTGCGATGTCAGTGCATGCTAAAGATCTCCAGGTGGTCAAAATTACTACGTAGCCCTCCACTATGGCACCTCTTTCTCTCTGTCTCCACATCCACTCCTGCTATCCTCCCTTCCCTTACAATGTGGTTCAGGCGTCCACAGAACAAGTGACAGATACTGCGCCTTTCATTTCCTGTGAACTAATTAATTAATTTTAGGGTGCACAATAAAACTACAACGAACAAAATGAGTAAAAGCCCCAAGGTGCCACTTTTGGCAACCAAATCTGCTGCTCACAATGAAAGACAGTTGCACACTGAGCGAGAGTTTCGTGCCTTGCAGCAAGGTAGAAGAATTAAGTTTGGAGGACATCAATCACACACTATGCATGCATACAACCATGACAGGTATGCACCAAGTCACAATAGACTGAGGGAAGGTTGTTACTCCTCTGCATTGTCACCTCAAACTTATGAGTGCACTAGCAAAGCGACAGTCACAGGATCTACTTACAGACTGAGAAAAGTTATTCAAGCTAGGCTTAACACCTCAGCAAGTAAAACTAATTGCTGGCCTAGTTGGTGCATTGCTCATAGAAGGAAAGATTAACAGCGCTAACAAACAGACACTCACAAATAGGCACACAGGACAGGTGCTGACTCCAACTTCTTTTTCAAAACAACACCCCATACAAACTTCTTCAAAAAACAAATGCTCCCACAACATCGGCAACATATGCATAGCAACTTAGGCCTTTCCTATCTTACCAAAATTCAAAGACGACTTTCACTACTAAATAGTGATACAGATGAGTCAGTAATACATTCCGAACATAGCCTTTTTATACAAGAGGCTTCTAGCAACTCATGGGCAAGAGTGAGTTCTCAGTGTATGAATCGGCGAAAACTGTATACTCATTTGGTACAGACAGAGAAAGCTGGACTCTGCCGTAGAGCCCCACCCTCAGGCCACACATTTCTTTGTCCTCATTCTAACGTCCTCCTTCAATGACAGCTACCCTCCATAGTTCTTTCTGTTGCAGTCAATTTCCGGTTGTGCACACCTGAGTTCTCACCATAACACCCCAAACTAATGTGCCATCTTAGCTTCTTATTCTCCCTCCACTCCTCACACTTGGAGAGAAGGCTTTCTCCTTCTCCAGACTGAAACCTGCCGACTGTGCCCAAAGGTAGCTAAATAAATTAGGTACGATAAAATTGTCACCTGTCCACCATGGCAATGAAATGGTGGACAGCTGTAGGCTTTCACATTAGGCAGAATTGGTCTGCACCACCTGCAGACATCTGATGAGTGATGCAGGTAACAACCCACACACAGTGCCATGTCTCCAATGCAGTGTTAACTGCTCTGTAGTTTTTACAGTGCTCCGAAGTGAAGGTTTTGTACCTTCAAAACACACACCATTGCAAATGCGAAGTTTCTGGCATTTACTTAGGTGAGCTTCCCCTGCACTGCCTGTCGGTTATCCATGCTTACCTCGCAGGTCGACCCGCATCCTCTTGGGGCTGGCCAGCTGTCCAGCCCCCAAGGCCCGCTCCGTAGAGCCACGCTTGGGTGGTGGGTCTGGAGGTGACGGCATCCCCATTTTCTGCTCCAACGCACTTGTCACGTAGGCTTGATGCCGCAGGTCACTCACTGACGACAGGGCACGGGTCACGTGACTCCGTGTTGCTGCCTGTTGCTGATGGTGTGGATGGTGCGTCAGCCGTGCTGACCTGGAAATAAAAGAGAGACGACTTTTCAACACGATCCCCCCTGCTATGTATAGTTAGTTAGCTTTGATTGCCTTGCATTTATGGTTTCCTCTTGTACTTGTAAATGCATATTTTTTCCCAAATAATTATGTAATTCCTCTTGCAGAGCCCACGAGCTTTATTTCTGAGGCACCATTAAATATGCTCCCTCTTTTATTTATTCTACTCTAGTGTATTATAAATAGCTTTTAATTTTTTTTTTTCTACAAGAACATGTACCAAAACAATTAAAAGATGTCATAATAGCAGCCATTGTAGCTAGGTAAAAAAATTTAGCTAACATCATTACGAGCTTTCCTTCAAGTATGTAGCCATGAACTGTGGCCACAGCACAGTAAGACACATCTGTAAGCGAAGCCCATTCAGTGGGACATGCTAGGCAGTACTCCCGCTCACCTTGCCAGGTCTTGCCTTGAAGGTGCAGAGACTCCTGATGACCTGGGATGATTAGTTCGTGCTCGATGCTTGGTCCACTCCCGTGACCTTGCTACAGGTGGTGGCGGGAGCTCGGCTACAAGAAGTGCAGCCAGGCTGGACTTTGGGTTCGGGCCCAAGGAGCCTAGTGTTGGCCTCGGAGGAGACGGCGAGGTGGCAAAGAATGTTGGGCTGCGAAAACCAGGAATTGATTCTCCTCACTAATCTGGTGGGCATGAGCAGCAACTGGTGAGGGATAAGATTTTGCGCCCAAGAAAAGGAAGTGCATAAGGTATAGTACGGTATGTCTCCAAAGATGGTCTGGCCTAAGAAGGACATCGTAGTAGAGGACACTGGATCAGTTTAGACTACCTGGAGTCATTTAATATGCTTCAAGATGGCACAGTGAACGAGCGCTTTCCAAAATGAATACCATCTGTAGCCTTGAGCTCAGCAGTTGAGCGCTCTAACCACTAAGGCACCATGGTATGGTGAGGGTACAAGGAAGCAGTAAACAGTAAAGGCCTCAAAGCAGGATACAAGAACACAACCCCCTGTTGTGTCATTTGGCTTAGGAGCATAAGAACTGTCACTAACAATAGTGACAGATGAATGCTTTTCTTTATTTTTTACCAGTCAGTAACCCTCAAGCAGTGGAAGATGATATATTGGCGGTTTCTGACTGGAATATGGTGTTCGCTGGTTAATCGCTTAGTAAGTCTTGTGGAAATAGGATTTCACTGCAAACAGAGGTTGTAAGCTCACCTGTCACAGAGGGAGCTGCGACTGGATGTGCTCCCAGGCGGCGAGTCCTGAGGCCCCCACATGACCGAGTCAGGTGGACTGAGCAGGGGGAAGTCATCTCCATTCATTGAGATGTACGGTGCCCGCATGTCAAAGTCATCATCCTGCCGGCAGTGAAGAGAACAAGAAGGATGCGACTGCGATCAGCAACCAAAAATAACTGCCTAGCACCCCCTGTGAACGACAAAACGCATGTACGCTCTCTTTCTGCGAGCAGTGTGCTGGCAAAAGATGGCCTGCTGGAGTGATCTGGTGTGCTACCAATGCTAACGTCCGATACAATGTGCCTACCATTAAATGTATGCACATGTCAAATCGAGCTTGCACTGTTCTCTGGTTTGAACAAGATGCGCAAAATGGCGAGGCTGCAAGTCAGTTTGTCACATATGTATGCAAGTACAGAAAAAAAGTGATAGCCTGTTTCAATTCCTAGGGTAAGATTGAGCTTTAAGTGATCAGGTGTGCACATTAATTACATCAGCACGCTACACATTTCATTGATGACTTAGCTATTTCTGGGGAAATTTTTGGTTAAACCGCTAGCACTGCACTTTTCACACGTTTTTTTTTTTTTTTTTTTTCGGCAAATACATTCATGCCGTTCATGTCATGATCATCATCTCTATCAGTGAAACTAAATCCGGAGATTGATTCATTCTTGCCTCGGAATTAGCAGCGCTCAACACGACTAGTCTTCCTGCAGGCATCACCAAGATGAATCTACGCAGCCCACCTGGAGGCCTGTGTGCCGCTCATGTTGTAGGCCAAGATCGGCGAACCGATCAACTGGGCTTTCAAGGCTGGGAACGTCTGAGCAACTGCTGCTGCGACCTTCGCCATCCGAAGACGGCGGAGTGCCACATGAGCCCGGTGATGACAGGGGATCGCTGTCATCCCGATAGCTGAGGAAAGGGTCCTTGCGTCCCAAGGGGCAGTCCTCCTCGGGAGGCAGCAGTGCATAGTCTGGTAGCAGCTTGTTGTCGTCGCCATAGATGTCCGACAGGGAGAAGGCATCCCCGAGCACATCTGCGAAGCGGCAAAATACACAAGGTTACCTCATGTTCTGCAAACACTTCACAACTTTTACTCAAATCAACATTACAGTGCTAAGACTCACTATACTGCAAAATGGTCTGTATTAGGACAATGGCTACGATGAAAGATGAAAGAAAAGTTTTACACATTACTGAATTGCAATACAGTATCCATAAGTATCTGCAACTAGACTCAGATAAGTAAATGCAACAGCACGTCTGTTTGCAATAAAATGAGCAGTCAATCTGTACCGGAAGGCAGGCCCTCCAATGGAATGCTGTCGTCACCAGCCTGTGGTGCCAGGTGTGTCAGGTCTTCGGGTTCGGACTCTTCTTTTAGCACTGCATATCAGGGAATAAAGAAAGGCAAAAGCTATTATGGAAAGCTATTACGGCAAGCACTTTACACAAGCACAGTACAAGTGCGTGAGTTTGGCTGACAGAAAAGCCCAAAGCCTTAGCATGTAGGTGGATGGCTAGGTTCACCTTGCTACTATATACTACATACTTCTGTTCTCTCCGGAAGAACACACTTCATTGAAAGCATGAGACCACAACACGGAGGGAACCACAAACGGAATGACAGAGAAGCAGGCTTTATATCAGTTCGTGTAATCGATGCAAACTACTTTGAGTAATCAGCAACACTACATAGAAAAATAATGTACGGAAGCTGACATATGCTGTCAGAGAGCTGGCAAATGAACCCAAGGTACTTGGCCACAACTATCCATCCTTGTTCCAGCTTATGAATGAGCAAAAAAGGGAAGTGTCCGATCAAGTCTACATCTTTGAAGTCACTGTCAGTTTCAAGCACTACAACTCTTTTAACATTCTTTCTGCAGTATAACAACCATTAATGTGAAACCATGCATTCTGGTAAAAGCTTTCAAGTAAACCTAGACCAAATTGATCAATGAACATGAAGCCTGTCAATCATTTGGCACCAGTGGTCCTCGCCTGACAGTAAGGTCTGTTTTCTTCACCATTCTTAATTCAAACTCAAGCCGAAATGTCAAACTCTGAGCCCTTTACCATAATGCACCAGGTAGTCTTTGTGATCTACTCTTACTTTTTAAGGGGCAGGTTTCATGTTGCATGTTTTGCACTCCAAGTTTGGGAATGCTAGCTCTCCACTGTTGCCACAACAAAGAAAGGGCGGTGATCAGAAGTGGCCGAGGATGCACAGTTCGCGGCATAGCGTGGGCAGCCAACCACGATAATTGTGGTCTAAACACAAGGCTAAGCAAGCTGACATGCTGTTAGGCCCACCTGTTAGGCCGCTGTCATCATCGGCGAACATAAGGAAACCCTTGTTCATGTCCGCAGTCCGAGGAGCAAAGATCTTGCTCGTGCTGCTGGTGAAGCACAGGAGCTCCTCGTCGTCGTCGTCCTCGCTGTCGTCGTAGTCCTCGTCCTCCTCCTCGTCCTCCTCTTCTTCAGCCTCAAGGGCAGTCGGCAGCGGCTGCAACTCCGGCTGTGGCTCTGGTTGCACGGCCGAGCAAGTCAGTTGTTCCTGCGCAAGCACTTCATGCTCCTGGCTGGCACCACTGCAAAAAACGGAGAAACAATGATCAATTGGGGGGGGGGGGGCAGAAGGTGCTTAATCTACTAATTCACAGCCTCATGTTATTCCTTAGAAAACTGAAACACAACTGCAAGTTAGGATTACAAGAATACTAGGTACACGAGCATGATAAAAAGGATAACCAGTCATTCAAAATCTGCCTTAAGACTATAAGATGCCATCAGACATATTACTCAAAACCCATGCTTTGGACGAGTGTTGCTGCTAATCTCACCGAAATCCACAAAGTAGTAAAGGCTTAATAAATAAAAGAACCTAACTGAAAAGCTGTTGTTTCCACCTCCACTGCACTGGCACACACACCTGTCTTAATATACCCACCGCAAGCACAAAAACCACTGTGCAAAGGTGGGAGAGGGCATTAGTGCTGTCTATTAAAATGCGCACTTCAACGACTCGTAACTTTGCTGTTGGAATTATATGAATAAATGTGCACTCAATCAACATACGCATTTGTTGATTGAACATTTCCTGCCTAATGCTCCGTCCTTACCTCCTGAAAACGCTGCTACTTTATTGAAGCATCTAAATCAACTAACTCCGCTCTCTAGTTAGTAACTCGGCACAACACTGATTCTAATGTCGGCAACCTGTTCCACTTGTCAGCACAGGCTGACAAAAACTTTGAGCAGCGTAAAAAACAACAAGGCTGTGCCAGAGCTTCTTGCTCCATTGAGACGAGACTGTGGCAGACAAGAGTGATGCCCTGAGTGACATCACAATGCAGGCAGGCCAGTGCCAAGAACAGTGGGGGGAAGCTGCTTGCCTCAGCACATAATTGACGCAGACGACGCATTGTGGCTTGGTGCAGGTGGGTTGGTCGTAGATGAGGGTCGCCTGGGTCAGCACCCACACGCTGCCACCATGCTTGGCTAGGAAGCGGTACTGGCCGGTCTCGCACTGGCCCTTGGCAAACACTGCAGGACAAGGAACACATGCAGAGCTTAATACAGGTGAACGAGCTTACCCCGACTACACACACAAACAAGGTACGGCTCAATACAAAAATGGGAGAACAAGACCAAGGTTATGGGTTTGCTTTCAGCTGCGGGCTCCAGTGACGAAACAAAAGTGCTAACTTGATTGTGCAAAGAACAAGGTGAGAGGTGAACTGGAACAGCAAAACGAGAATTCCTTCCCCCTTACATTCTTTCTCGTGGCTTTTTCCTCTCCAACATTATAAGTAGGAGGTAGATGTGCCATCTCAAGTCACTAGCCTATTCTCAAACCTCGCTTAAAGCCTGTAACTCATCCATCATTCTGAGAATTCATGAGATGCCATAGTGTAAGGTAAGCTTCCCTTTATCTGCAGAAAAAATACTAGTGCTTTTTCACAGAAAAAAAATTAGGCTTTTGTTACACTTGGAGTACAAACAGACTAGACAAATTGGGAGCAACTCAGTTTCTCGAGCAGCTTCATTTCCTAATAAAAAAAAAAAAAAAATATTGTTACTTTGTGTACACAATTCAAAGAGCAAGTGTGAACCCCGATATGGTCTCATTTTTTTCGGATTCAAAACACTGCAGAAAAGTGCAGAAAAGGCACTAGACTCAGTCAGGCAACACCTCATATCATGCTAATGCACTGTAAATAAAGACATAGAAAATAGCGAACATATTCCAGCTAAACATCTATTAGGCATAGCATTCTACAGAAAGCACACACAAACTTAGAAGTGCGCTATTCTGACTGGAAGCTTTACATCAGCCAATCAAGCTGAGAAGGCACCAAGCACCACACTGCTCTTCATATCAACCACTCAAAGCACATATTTGACAAGACCTGCAGCTTACAGAAGAAATGCAGTGCCAAACAGCAGCAAGAGGCAAGTACCACACCACTTAACTACATTAATGCTGGCAAGCCAATGCCAACTTTGTAAGGTGTTGAAAAGATGCCTTTTGCAGCGATAAACTTGCTATTACTATGCAGACAAGAGTGAAGTCTCAAGCTCATTCAGTCGCCAAGCGCGGGAAAATGCTCCCACTGATGCATTTAAAAAGAAACTATCAAAAAAGAAAACACACTTATACATACTTCAGACAAGATATTGAGATATTAAACACACTTCAGACACGTCATCCCTTAATTAGGGCTTAACACTTATATCCTACGAATGCACGTCTTTTTAAGGTAGTGCGGCCACCATTTGTGCACAGGTAGAGCATTAGGTCTAAATAAAACAAGAAAGTAAATGAGAAAGTGAGAAAAATAAAAGATGCAAAAGAGGAGAGAGGAGGGGTACACTGCAGAGGGTAGTTTTCCAACCCTAGAATGTACCAACTTGTAGCAACCCACTCCATCACAGCCACACTGAACCATAAATTTCCCGTGCAAACAAAAGAAATCCCCACCGCCAAGAGTAGTGCAAGCAGAAATAGGTGTGCACGATCAAAATGAACCCACAGCACTCCAAGCGAGTGACTTCACGATGGAGCAGTTCTGCCAAGCTAGTGTAGAAAAAAAATTTACAAAAGGGTCGAGGGAAGGGGAAGGGGGGCAGACGTTAAATAAGACAAGGGAAAACATGTTGTCCTCCCACCAGTAGCACAGGCCTAGGTGGCGGGGAATGGGCAGGGGAAAGAGGGAAAGGGAAAGAAACCACAGGATTGCTCAGGAGGAACCCAAAAATATACCTTGCTGCAGGAGGGCAGAGCGAGTGCATACTCCCTCCCACCCTCCACTAGATGCCAAAGGGGCGCTGGGGAGACCATTAATAGGAGGAGGCAACGGAAGAAGGCATTCCGCACAAACTGGCAGGCTTTCAAGGCTGAGACCAAATGCTGCCACCAACGCCCACCACTGCTTTCGCTTCTGTGCTGCTCTACTCTCGTCCTCCCTCTCCCCCCACAAGCTGCAGACACAACGGCCTGCACCCCCCTCCCCTAGTGAAGGTGCAGATGAACTTGCTGACGGCGCTCGAAACAGGGTGCAGCTGAGAGCTGCCACTTTCCAGAAGCTTACTGCCCTACTGCTGACAGGCAATAGATTTTTTGTGAAGAACAACAGCAAGTAGGCTTGCTAGCAGAGGAGTACGGCTACAAGGCTGATGGGAAAAGTGCTTTCAGGCACTGCTCTTAGCCAGCAATTAAATGTACAGGACTTGGAAACCAAAACTGTTCAACATATGGCCATGTTTTTTTTTTGTTTTTTTTCCTGCCAAAGTGTCAGTAAAGCTGATGAATGTGTTGCATGTGGTTAAATTTATGAATACATCGTGCTTTGGAAACAGGAAAGAAGAAAACAGCAGCAGCACCATAAAAAAAAGCAAAGAATCATTTCTTTATATATAACTAACTACTATATACTGAAAGGATTGTTATCATTCTTTATGTTTACTCGTGCAGTGGTCAAGATTTCTAGATCCAGTTAACACTGTTTTCGAATCGACGTAGAGGTCCGCGCTCCTTGCGGCAGCATAGCCGGTCTACACTTTTGGCCCTAATCTAAGCCGTATTCAAGCCGTCAATTCAAGTGCTTAGAGTAGCGCTAGCCGCATCAAGAACAATCAAGCCGAGTCAAGTCATCTCGAAGCCAACTTTAGTTTCCAGAGCTGCAATGGCTGCGATGGTTGGTTGGTTGGTTGGTTGGTTCATAGGAAGGGAAAGGCGCAGTATCTGTCACACTTGCTCTGTGGACACCTGAACCGCGCCGTAAGGGAAGGGATGAAGGTGGGAGTGAAGGTGGATAGAGAGAAAGGGGGGCTGTAGTGGAGGGCCACGGAGTAATTTCGACCAGCTGGGGATCTTTAACGTGCACTGACATCGCACAGCACACGGACACCACTTCGTTTCGCCTCCATCGAAACGCAGCCGCCGGGGCCGGGGCACAGTAGTCGGGCGTCTTACCACTGCACCACCCCGGCGGGGCACCAGAATAATTTCACATGGTGGCGTTTCCCTGTGGTTTCAGTTACCGAAGATCACTGCTCATGGCCCAATGCACACTAGAACTTCCCACTCAACAATGCCCGGGGTTTGGACAAGCTATTTCCAGATATGCAAACGTGAGAAGGAAATGAGGACTGGTTCAAAATGTAAGGTGCCTGCTTGAAATACATTCCCTGCAATTTTTTTTTTTAGGTTTTAGCCGCCCCATGCAACGTAACTACCCAATATATGATGCCAGAAACAGCAGAAAGTACTGCTGCTCCTATGATGTCAATATTATCTCACCACTTTGTGTTTAACCGTCTTTGTACAATGGTGAACAAATCTAAGAGAATGTGCATTGCATAAGCTACATGAGCGCTAATAAAAATACAAAAAATATATTACGATTAAAAGCTAGCAGATGTTTAAAAAATCCAATGCTGTTTCCATCATGAACTGTGGCTAATACAGATTAAGCTTATAATGACTAAACAATTAACTCCAGCTCATTAAAAAAAAATACATAATGAATGGACCACCAATTCCACAAATAAAAGAACTCACCCCGGACGACTCAACGGCCAAGAGAGTATAATCCCAACCAACCGGTATACAATTTGAACTGCACTCCCAAACAAGACTACTGCACGGTGGCGCCAGAGAGAGAGCCGTTGAGTATACGCTTGAAACGGCTCCAAGAGGATGGGCTAGAAAACGAGGGGAAAATGGCTGTACAACCATCCAAGCAGCGAGGACCGCTATCGGCGACAGGCAGCTTATCACCACACGGGAGCAGGAAAAAGGGGGGGGCTGGGTAGTCTGTGACTGAAGCTACGATAGATATATCGCCGCCCCCTCTCCACCACCGGCGCACCTTATCGCCCGCGCGACGATGAGGCCACGCAACAAAGTGTTTTCCGCCAGATATTGCGGCGCGCGGGCCCTCGTCTAGCTCCCAGGCGGCAAAAGGTCCACGATGCGAGGTGCCAACCCCTCCCTGGCGCGGGTTTCGTGATTTCTGGAATGCGCGTACCATCCCCACACATATGCAAATACTTCTCGCGGCATTTGAACGCATGTGACTAGGAAACCCGACTGACTGTGTGGAAACCCGGCTCATAATGCGTGCGAGATATATGTCCCGCATCTGTGTTCCGCGCGAAGAAAAAAAAAAAAGGGGGGGGGGGGGAGAAAGGTATAGCAGATGCGCTGACATGGTCGCTGAAAACTACAGAGCGGTAAAAGTGTACTCTAGAAAATTCACGACACATGAGCTAAAGAGAGAGAGAGAGAGAGGGAGAGAGAGAGATGAAAAAAAGAAAGAATACTTTTACTGACAAATGCACAAAAGAGCGAAACGCACCTGGCTTCTGCCAGAAAACTTATGCGTCGAGCGCACCAGACGGAGAGCTACATCCGGGACCGCTATATATAAAACAGGTGTAGATTAGGCGAATTACCGGACACAGCGAAGTGAACTTAATTCTATTGGTCATCAATTTTTTTTTTCCTTTTTTTTTTTTTTTTTAGAGAAAGAATAGAGCTTTATATTGCTGAACCGCAGCCAAAAACGCGAGGTACATAATCCATAAGCGTACGTTCCGAACGCTCGAATATCCTGCCATGCAATCGCACGGATGCGCGCTTGCGGCATATCCGTGACTGTAGCATGTATGCGAGAACGCAGATATTCTCCATTTGCACCCGCAACACAGATATTTCCTAGCCACGCGCATGACACACGTGTAAAACAAAACGACAATCATATAAGTGTTTAAATTATTGCTGCTTTGAATTTTCATACAGTTTTACAAAATCGATTAATCTCGGTATCGTACACATCTGAACTTGCAGCATGAGGATATACACACCGTGCGCAATATATACTGATCAAGGGTGAACGCAGGTGTGTTCACTTACACGCACTCCTTTTCAAGTCTCCACGAGGAACATACACTGCCGTTCAGGAAGTACCGGTGCATTTCACGCAATTTCACCGCCCTAGGCAAGTACTCACTCCAGATGGCAAGAGTCGACATACAGGGCAACTTGTAACCACGTCGTCTACAATCTCCTCGACAGGGATGACTTCCGGGGTGATCTCACGCTTCTCTGGGAAAACATTATGCCCCAACCCCCACCGAAACGTGACAAAGGAAATCAGAGCTAGCTTTCAGAAGAAGCTCTGTTCGCATTTTGAGCGCCTTGCGTACGGACCTGGCATATCGGAGTAACTCGCACCGGTTATAGCGAATACTGGATATAGCCAGACGAGTATAGTCTCGCGCCCCACAACGTTGTACTGAGGTGCGACTGCTCTTGCATCCAACTCCTTTATTAAAGCGACCAAGGACACGACACCGCTGGAAATACGTGGCCACAAAGTGAACAAAATCGTATACTGAGCCATTTAACCTTTATTTCAAGAAAACTTCTGCTCTGCTTGCTACAGGTAGTATACTACTAGATCACGATGTGCACTTTTTCAACGCCGCTGGACACACATGTTCGTATTATATTATGCATATAACAGAAAAATTATCGTCAATGGCCAGAGCATTTGTCCCCCGAACATGAGCAAGTTGACCTCATTCGCTGCCGTAATGTGTTCTGCGCAGTATCTATTAGATCCGGCGGGTCCCCTTCAGCGGTTATCACAAGTACTGCCTCTCCACGACAAAGATCACCCCTCCATCGACACCCCAGATTTCTCGCAATCTTACCGCTGCGATTCCTCTTCGTCATCGACGAAGCTGACGTCAAAGACACCGCGATCGCATTCTCTTTTATCGCGCAAGCGCTGAGACTGGAAAGCTGTATTTCCTGACGAGTTTCGGTACAAACGCCGGTGGGTTGCTCGCAAAAGTCGGTTAACCGAAAATTATCGTGCCTTTTTTGCTCACACACGACGGCTGAAGGTAAACCATAAAAAAAAAGGCAATTAAGGAGTGAACGCCTGGCTTATCAATGAGCAAAGCAGAGGGAGAAAGAAGGTGCTTGGACTCGTTCGATAAGAAGGGCAATTTTTCCGAGAGCAAAGGCTCGTTTTTTTTTTTTGAGCCACCGGCACACCTCAGTACAGTTTTTAAGTTACCAAAGGCAGAACGTAACGTTACCACACTGTGACCACATACGCCAGTGAGCGTTATAACAGCGACTGATTGGCGCTCCTTCGATTGCGAAAGCGCCGATTCCTTCAAGCGACATAACTGAAAAATTAGATCACCAGAGCATTATTTGAAATAAAATGTTTCCGGGTGGTCGCCGGACACCCGAATGACGTTTCCTATCCGCAAATTTATGTTCTACCGAGTTTCCACTTTACAAATGAACGTCCGCACTGCGACCTCGATCGGGATCCGGTATTGACATACCTGGCATGTTTGTTGGGCTGCCTTTGTCTGCGCACGGGACGGTCCCGTGGAAGTCCTTCGTGCATACTCTGCGTTTATACTGATGTCCGGTGGACATCCGGACATCAACTGCCCAACGTTCCTCGGACGTCGGCGGTCTGGTACTACGACGAAATGGTAGAGGTGTATGACAAATGGGGCGCGTACACAGGGCAGGAAAAATGCTTGCGGCGCTAAAAAATCCGCTGTCATTCCTCACAGGTTAGCAAGCAGAACGGGGCGACGCCTGCGACCTTTGGCGTTGGCTATCCGTAGGTTCAGCTTGCTTAGTTATATTTTTTTTAATGCATCGAACAGCCCACAGATGGCGCGACAATATGCGGATCCCTAAAGCCCCTCTTGATCCCCCCCAAAATTCGGGCGGGCCAACCGAGAGGCGGACTTTGAAAATAAAAGGCTTATCTAGGCAGCACCGAAATTACCATAAGTGTTGGCTGAAATCTGAGTTTCACGGACCATGTCTGTTCATGGTTTGGTTCACAGGGTTCCGTGGCCCAAAGTGACTCGGGCTATGAGGGACGCCATAGTGGATGGCACCGGAAATTTCGACCACCTGGGATTCCTTAACGCGCACTGAAGTTGCACAACATTGGCGTTTTGATTTCTCCTCCGTATATAGGAAAGCGACAGCCGCGGCCGGGATCGAACTCGCGTCCTTGGAATCAGCGGCCACGCGATCTAACCACTGAACCACCGCGGCGGGGCACCGGCGGACGCTGTTCAATGCGAAAGCACTAGGAGTGCCACTAAAGCGAAAACTACCGCAGTTGGCACACGGAGGAGCCACCTGCCAACTAGCTGACAGGTGGTAAAATCGAGGAGTGAATCTCCCCTTTCTTCCCGAGGGAAGGGAAAAGAACGAAATACCCTGATATAGGTAAAGAAAGTCTCTGATGTGTTCCCCAATTAGAAATAAGCGGAGCAGGAAAAACATGCATTCCACCACCAATCAAACTGATCGTTCTTTTTTTTTGTTTGTTTTTTTTCGCTGTAGAAACAATTGACGTTGTGCAATATTCGGCACCATACACTCAATCGAATGGCATTCGATCCGTATGACGTGGATGGCTGATGCGCGGCGCAGAGCCGGTTAAGGCAACGTCGCGGAAAGACGCATCATCTGAAGTGGTTGCAGGAAGCCCCTCAAAAGCTCTGCTTCTCAACGCGATTATCGGGCGATGCATAAAAGACACTCTCCGTTTCCGCTCGCGGCTTGTGCGTACTCTTCAGCGGTCCGGCGAGAAAGCACGGTTCCTTGAGGAAAATTTCAAAAGAGTGAAATTGTATATACCACGTCGGCAGATTCCACGACGATGTAGACAAATGGTCGAGGGATGGTTGTATATCCAGCCACACAAAACAAAGGACGGCACTGTAAGACCGAGTCCAAACCCGGCGCTAAGTTCACTTCTAAAGTTTCATTCGACCTGATTTTAAATGTGATCTGATCTCGGCCACATAGAGCACACTCTATCCGCGCAGAAATATGTGCATGTCTGAATAGTTATATGATAATGAGGATGGATATTTTTCGGAGCAAATGGGAAGCTGTTCCCGAAGAACGCCATGAACGCCAAGAACGAGATATGCGGTCAAGAAAAAAATACTTCAATGAATGAAACAAGTCGTCTATAAAATATTTTGCGATGTAATGAATCCCAGAAGAAATCGAGGATGCTGTCGTGGTACGCTAAAGCATCATAGCAGGCAAAACTCTCCGTCGATAGACCCGCCTACCAGATGCACTATTCTTGTCCTGCGCAGATCCATAGCAGACGGGGGACACATGCAGTTGCGGCTTTTTAATGTGCGTTATTCGACGAATTTCATTGACACCTTAATGCACGAGGCAAATAAGCGGGCCTAATAAAAGTTGGAGGCACTTTATGCCCCGAGGCAAACTACGCGAAAAAGGAAAAAAAAAATCAATTATAGCACATCCAGGCCTCGAAAACGGACGCTATCGGTGTTATACGCTCCCCCTCCCCAGCATTCGACACGTACACACGAACTTCCCTTTCCCCCGAGAAAGAAAATATTTCTCCTGTTTTAATCCGGCCAATAAGGGCAGAACATTGCCCCCCCCCCCTCTCTCTCTCTCGCACACACACACACACACACACACACACACACACACACACACACACACACACACACACACACACACACACACACACACACACACACACACACACACACACACACACACACACACACACACACACACACACACACACACACACACACACACACACACACACACACACACACACACACACACACACACACACACACACACACACACACACACACACAAGGGGAGCGACAATCGGCGCCTGATCGACGGCTGAGAAGCGCGAACTGTGCCCATAGACACGGCTGTCGCGACCGCATAGGCGATGCCGGCGCCGGGCTGATTTTTCAAAAGCGCCAGGATGGAGAGACACGGCCGTCCGCCAAGGAAGCCATTTCTCATACGCGTGGAGGGCGACCTTGCGGGCCAATGCGATCAGCGCCCGGCCTTTCAACGACTCGCGACCATCGCTCTCTCGACCGTCCCATCATGCCGCAACCGGGTGAGATGCCCTTTCACAAACAGCACGAGAGGCTGACGCCATGTCTAACACTGGACGAACGCGGAAGGCATGCGCTCCAAGAACTGTGCGGGACAGCTGGCGCTGTATAGCATATGTGCCATATGCGATAACTCGGAAGGGACGGTGAGAATAACCCCGGGAAATTTTGGCCCTTACCAAAAATAGATTTCGCGGCCCCCTTTCCGGGGCTGTGTTGATCTTTGTCCGGCAGCAAAACACGCATCGCGGAGAAAACTGGATTTCAAAGTCTTCCCGCCAGCCAATTCATCAGTCCAGTGACGTCCTCAGCAAAGAGGGCGGTTTGCCGCTATTTTGAAGTAAATGGCTGAGTAGCATAGGTTCAGGGTTCCCTCTTCGCCCGAACAAATAAACGTCCTCAATGCAGGCATATTTACCCAGCGAAATCGGCCAGTGACGACGACACCTGTCTCGCGTTTTATTGCTGTTTAATAAAACCTCGCAAAAACTCCGCTTTCGGCGAGAGAGGTCTCTCTGAAATTAGAACGCGGTGCACCTCGTATATCGACAGGAGTCAAACTTTGCATTTGTCTGCAATGACCCTTTCTGTTAAAATGCCTGCGCACGAGGGAGGGGGTGGGTCTACGCGTGCAACAGAGAAGCTGTACGTGCGCAAGACCGCGGCTTCAAGGCTAACGAAGCCGTGTGAAGTTGCCGGAAACAATCACTTTGCGACTTGGCAAAGTTTGGAATCCACGGTGTTTTGCCTCTGAGTCACAGCGTGCGACTCGTAATGCGCTCCAAATGTTTCGAATGCATAACTTTTGGGTGCTGCCCCTTAAAATACGTCTTCCGAAGATGCCGCAGGAGCCCAACTAACGCGGTTCAGAAGTAGACCCGTTGATCTCCAAACCTCAAAGAGCGTACGTGCATACGTGATGTAAAGCGGACACATCACGATGGCGGAATGCGCGAAGTTAAATAATATAATAAAAAGGAAATGAAGGTGTGTTGGCGCGAGAAGTGATGGACGCCCACGCCTCTCTCTGCCGCCCTGTCACTGAAACCCTGACGAATGTCCGAGGAGTGTTGTAGGGGACAACCCGAGGCCCGACGCCAAGAGTGTCCCTGCTGCTGTTCTTGTTGCCAAGGAAAGAGCATGATCACGAATGGAAAGAAACAGCGCTACTAAGACAGGAAAGGAGAGCAGGAAAACGCACGCGCTGGCGTGATCATGTATACCAACCATCCCGCGTATTCGCCCTTTTCTGGAAGAGCATGAGAAGAGGAAAGTGACCGACAGACTGCTTTGAAGAGCGCTCCCATACTTGTCATACCACTTCCTAGACTTGCCTGCATCACCAGCACTACAACAATTGTGGAATTCGTACCGTTCGCAGCAGTCCACAAAAAGAGCGGGCGCTTTGGCAGCATGCAGCCCGGACGCAACGCTGCCAATCAGTCTCGCGTGTCACTAAACTGACAGCTGGGAGGGAAACGAGGAGCTTTCAAAACAGAACGTCACGCCAAAACAAACCTACGAAAGATCCCTGAAAAAACGGTATCCGAATTCCACGCCACATGAGTCAACAGCTCGTTACGCTACAGCCCCAATTAAATTCGTCGGCGGCGTTGAAACAAAAGGGGTTATGCACACACTCAAGCTATTCCGCGCGGACGCTAACGACGTGGATCCATTATCTCCCCTCCCGAATCCGTGGGCCCCGGGCAAGGCTAATCGTTGCCGCATGCGAATATCGATCAGCCTTGCGTAAACGATCGCAATGAATGGAGAAGGAGCAGGTACGTTTCTTCTTCCAAGGCAACGAAGCACAACGCGCACGTCAACGGTGCTGCTGACATAGGGAAACAAGAGAAAAAAAAAAAAAAATCAGCGCATCGCTCTCCCTCTCTCTCCCCCTCACCTTAGAACGAACACAAGGGGGAACAAAACGAATAACGATAAGCTAGCGGCGAAGAAGAAAAAAAAAATGCGCTCGATGTAACTCTTTTCACAGCGAAAATTTCATCCACACACACTGGACACGTGGTCCCGAATTTCACGCTCCACCGATGCGGATTAAACACAAAGTCAAGCGGACGCTGGCGACAAAAAATAATGCCGAGCGGACAGAATATATAGCAGCGGCCAGCTCCGCTCTGCGCTTTCTCTCCCTCTCGTTCAGCCGCCTTTTTTCCCTCTCCGCTTTCAGTTCCCCTACGTGCACCGGAGACCAAAGCAGCAGGCCAGTCTACGTAGCGTATAAGGCCAGCAACGTCGCGACTGGCGCACAGCGCCCGCTGTGGTCGTTACGGGAGCAGCAAGGTTTTAGTGTGTCTTGCGCGAACAAAAAAAGTAATAAAGAGGGACATGTCTCCCCATTCTCCCTTCTCTCCTTTTCCCTCTCCCGCCGCGAACGCGAAAGGTCGATAACGGGGCTCGGGCCCCGCCGACGGCCCAGAACGACTGAGTGGCCTCGTTTTTGCAACACAGTCTAGCGCGCTGGCTCTCCACCTTCTCCTCCCCTCCCTCTTCTCCCTTCTGGCAGAGGCGCTCGCATCGCGTCCGACACACCAGTGTTTACTAATAAAGTGCCATTCACTAGGCCGCCTTTCTCGCCTACCCACGCAGCGGGAGGCGTTAGAGCGCGGCTTCCCTTTTCAAAGAAGCCGCCTCCTACGTCCTATATCCTCTCGGATTCAGCCTATTACGAAAACTTGGGGGAGCCTGGGAGCAAACTCAGCCGGCTTAGTTGGTTTCGCTTAATTGGAAGGGTGGCGACAAAGGTATCAGGAGGCTATAAATGCCTCTCTCGGCGCTGGAACCTGAAATGCGGCCCCTAGTGACAAGGCGGAAATACGCAGGGTATACGATGCGGGAGGGATATAGGCTATCTCTGACGTTCACAAGAAAATGCAGGAATCATGCGCGTAGGCGATCGAACGCTAAAAGCACAGTTATTCGCCAAAGTCCTACCAGGCACCGCATCGAAAAGGCATAATCTTATTAACTACAACTTCCCTCATTCGAAGTAACAGTTAAGTATTTTCTTTTTTTTTCTTTCTTTTTTTTTTTTTTTTTTTGCGCTGTCAATACTGCATCCACTAAGCGGATCTTACTGAGCACGACCACACGCGGATGCAACCCGAGTTGGTCCAGGGCAGTCAGAAGCTGATACCAAAGGACCCCACCATGCCGACGCATTATTGACGCAACGGAGTGTCCGTGCGGCCAACACCCGACGTGTTTCCAAACAGCGAGTGCATGTTGCTAGAAAAGTAGGCAGAGAAAGAAAAAAAAAGCGAGCGCGCGCTCAAGCAGCCGGACGGTCGGCGGTGGGCGCGTTCAACTGGTAGACCAGTTTGGCACCGTGCCACCACCATCATCCGCAGAGCGGCGCCGCGCCGACGACGACACTGGCGGACAGCGTCGAGACGGCACCCATCGTATCGTCGTTGTCCCACCATGCGATTGCGGCGCGCACCACGACTGGTTTCCCGGGCCGCTGTTGATTGGATTGGAGCAGCGACTCGTCTCTGACACGATGCAGCTTTGCGCGCGAATCCACTGCTAATAACGTTTACGGTGTGTAGCTCACGTATGCTGATACAGATGTTTGTCGAATAGACTGTGTTTCTGCCTGGTTAAATGAAAGGATTTAACTAATGCGCGTTCTGCACTATCGTGTACCTCTGAAAATTTCCAGCAATTCCCACCACCTCCTACAAGCTCGTTTTTTTTTTCTTTTTTTTTTTTGCTTTTCACGTTGTTACCTTTTATTCAGCGCTTGTGATCTACAGTCTTCATCATTGGGATATTTTTCTTAGTTTACCATCAACTAATATAATGGAAAACTGAAATTTTATGTACTACAGGACTCCTTCCCGATTTCCCAGGGCCAAAATAACTGCCCCCCCCCCCCCCCCCGCCCCCTATTTCACACTTGTACCGCGTGTTTAACGAATTAACTGAAGATCGCTGGTTACCCGAACTGACTGTGTTCTATGACTGCCTCGTCTTTCAAGCTTTACCTCGCTCGAATTACTTGATTAGTGCAAAGCGGTGACGGGGCAAGATACATCCCGGGAAAGTTGATGGGGTGACATATCCGAGAATGATCAACGCGAGACAAAGCGTATCAACGGAATCATGCTTGAGTAACAAGAGCAGCTGAAGCGTGGTAGCAAGCATTGATATACGTTTCACGTTCTGGCACACTGCGTAGCCTTTGGAACGACGGAAGGGGGAGGGGGGACATTTTATTCCCTTTTTTTTTTCTTCTCACCTCAGCATTTCAGGTTTTCGTGTAAATAAACGGCGTGCGCTAACGCCGTACGGGAGAAGAAATCAGTAACGAGGCTCACGAGCACTCCCTTCCCACTCCCGAAATGTCCCGATGAACGGTATACACGATACAAGGCCGTGGAAAAGAACGGACTGAACGAACGCCGGCTTAACTCGGCCTTATAACACCGGGGGCACTGTTGAGCCCCGAGTCCCCACTGCCTGTACCGTCGTCCGCAGAATGTTGCCAGTCGCCTGGCTCCTAAAGATATATGTCCCGAGCGCTGATGAAGGCGCGGCACGGACGATAGCATCGGTGATCGATAGCACCCATTTTGCCTTCTCGTATTTCCAAGAGCGGGGACTGGGCTCATCCGCGATAACCTGAAATATTACCTCTCGCCGACGCTATAGCGTCACTTCCGGCGGTGCGGCCTGGTCCGGATATAGAGTCCGCGGCCCCGGGCTTGCAACCCAGGCGTTGCATAAACATAAGGGGGCGGCCCTGGCTTTCTGGGTCAATGCAGTGCTAACCACTCGGTGTCTGGGTGTCGCCGAACACCTTCTCGTTACGGCCTGCGTGCGGGGCTCCTGGGCGGCCTTATCTCGGATAACGCGGCGGCGGCCTGATGACGTAACCACCTCGCATTGCGGCGACAGACTAGAAATTTTGTTTTTGTTGCCATCTCTACCAATTTAGGCGTGACCGTGAACTGTGCGCCGGTCTCATACGGGGTGAACTGCGATTGTTGCTAGGGGTGCAGAGGAAAAAACGAATCTTATTTATTTTTTTTTTTTCAAACGAAGACGTGCACTTTACTGATATCCCAATTACAGTAGTCGAGATGGACGACCTAAAACTGGACAAACTGCACAGCGCACAACATTCCCCCTCTGACACCTCCACCGGGCGTAGGCACTGCTTTTCATTTTATTCAATACGTATACTAATAAGAAATGCAATTAGTACATGTCAGCCAAAGCCACAAATGAATGTTCATACGTATGCACCGGCGAGGTATCCACGTGTCGAAAGAAGCGTTCTGCAGCTACTACCACAATGAAAAAAAGATTCCTCCGTCGAATAAGACGCTCGCAGATCACTATATACATATCTTTTTCCACAAAGTATGTTCACGCGAAAAATGTGTGGACTTCTTCTTTCCCTTTTGCCGATCGGAAATTCGATACCAGTGCTCAACCCATAAGCCTTCTAAATGGCGCTGCAATCTGAACTCTCAAAATGAGAGCACGCGGCCGCGAGAATAGCGGCACCATTTTTATTTCCGGGCAACCACGAGCAACCCCGGCCGTAATGAGCGTCAGTGCAACCGCGACTCGCGCTAAAGAAAAAAAAAATAATAAAAAAAAGAAGAAACGATAAACATAATCGGGCACCACGAGGTAACTTTTTCACAAGGGAACGCTGCTAAGCCCGAATGCGTATCTAATCTGCGTAAAAGCGATACTATTCGGGCCATTGTTCCTGGAAGTGTTTTGCGCCGACAGCGCATCGAACGAATACCCTCCCCCCCTCTTCCCCCTTTTTTTTTCGAGGCGAGCACAGGTGTGTTCCGTTATATTCACCCCTATTGTGTGACTTTGCCGCCTGCACCTGTATTATACGCAAAAGTGCAACGAACACCGGCACACTCAAGCTCGCGAAGACGCAGCGCATATGACATGTGCAGGTCTATATATGAACTTACAGGGACAGCCAAAAGTTCCCAGGCCACAGGGTCTGTTTCTGAGCAGTATAGTGAGGCAGCATAACGCCCCCAAATCTGAAAATATCTGTGGAAGGTATAAAAGAAGCACTGTTTTCATCTCTGAGATAACTGATAGCTTAAAAAAGGATCCCAAGTGCCAGAATATGCAAATCAGAAGCAGGCAGATCCCGTGGCCTGGGGACTTTTGACTACCCCTGTACGTGCAAAATCGATGCGCTTTCTGTCTTTTCTGAGGGCCGATCAGGAAAGACGATTATTGAACTCGTTGAACGCGCTTAATTAACACTATTCAACGTGTCTTAACACTGTTTTCCAGCCTGCCCGGTTTGAGTGTTTCGCTCATTTCGTATAAAGCCGTTGTTCGTTTTTCCGGGCCACGATCACAGTTTCGGCGACGCAGAAGAAACGCGCGTAATGCGGCCTTTGTAGTTCGCCTAAGAAACAAAGATTAATGTCGATCCGTGCACTGTCTCAATCCCCTTTACGGGTTCTCGTCGCCCCCCTATACTACACAGAACGGCTTCCCGAAACGCTGAGACCAAGGTTCACTTACTCAACCCCAAGCACCATAGAATGCGGGTTTTAGAGAAGTACACGCGGTACTCCGCGGCCATCCCCTCCAGTCCAGGCAGGCTCCGAAGGAGAATTAAGTCACAGGGGCGAAAATTACGACAGCGACGAAAAATTGGTCCGCATAAATTAGTCCCATGTTCGGAGGTTCTTCTGAAATTGGAAACAGATGAGACGCGGAAATTTATGCGTAGAAAAATCCTTGGAAGACCGCGTTTACCTGAACAAAGCCCCAAGCTAGTAAGGTGCCAAATTTTTCCGTGCACCATAAATTATAACAATCATTATAACAATCTTTATAACAATGTTTATTAGAAACGGTAAAACATAAATAGAAAATGCCGCGAGTCTGTCGAAGCCTACATGTGCGACGAGGCTCCACAACGCCGCAAAACTTTTGGGACTACTAGTATGATAACAACACAATATGTATTAAAAGAAGAAAAGGAAGCGACGAAATTAACCAAAAGCTGGTCGAACCTGTCTCGACGTGTACGTGGAATAGTAGTTATACCACGGACACAAACTGCACTCCTCCGCTTTCACCTCCCTCCTGCTAGGGACACCGTTAACTTGCATCTCATCTCATCCAACCTTGTGAAAGGAGTTTAAAATGACTCCTATAGCAATAAACTAAAAAAAAAAAATAAGGAACAAGGGGGAAGACCCGCAGTATCTAAACCGTTCCAGTCGCTCCGCGCTGGGAGGGTTACCAGCTCGGCAAGCCAAGTTACCCCTTTTCCCTTCCTTTTGTTGCTGATAGTTCGCAAGTAACATCCAAAACTTTTGACTGACACGAAGCGGCACTGTCGTCATCCAGTGCTAACTTTTTCCCCGACATTCAGTGCGACCCCGCGGATATTGCAGTGCCATTCTCACCGGGGGGACTGCAGTCTTCGCCGGCAGGCCGACGGGCATGACGCGAGCCCAGGGCGAAGCGCGGACCCGTCGAGAGTCTCTCCTAACGGTGGCGAAGGAGAACCCGCTGTACCACAACACACCAGCGCGCGTCCACACGGCACCTCTCTCAAACCCGCAAACCGAAGCTGGCTGCCAACAGCACAAGAGCAGGACAGGTACGGACACGAAACTATTGCGTCACCACCACCACCGCCGACACACAATCCGAAACACCGCAGCGGAAGGCGAACTCCACCCGTTCGAGTTGTACACTAACTCAGCACAGCGTTCACGAATCCATGTGGACCACGGCGGCACAAGAGAGAGTTTCTTTATCGCACCCCGTCCAAGACATGGCAGTGTGTTGTTAGCTTGTGCGAGGATGCTGCCGACGCAGCGGCCGTGGTGGTGGGGGGGATCGGGAGGGGGAAGACGCGCTCACTGGGTCTCTAGCCGCGGCCCGCCACAGCGCCACAAACACGGCAGTGCTTCGTCTTGCCCGTTCAAAGCTACGGGGAGAACCTCGATGGGAAGAGTGAGGGGGGACGGAGAGCACAGGGCGCGTGCGTGCGCGCGCAGAGGGGGCTCTCCTCTCGAAGAGGAGGAGGAGGAGCAGGGACAACGAGGAAGGGGAAAGGGCGCACAGGCAGCGAAAGACGAAGCAGTCGTCGGCAGCGCCACCGCTAAGAGGGGCACCCCGGGCCGGATCAATGCCGACGCAGCCGAGGACGTTGCTGCTGTGCGCCACTCACTACTATGCTGCAGTGTCGCGAGAAAAGGGGGAGGAGACTCTCTCTGCGCATTCACCCACGCCTCCTCCCTCTCCTCTTATCCAACACCAGCCGGCGGCCAAACGCAGCTGAGGAGCCAATTTTTCGCGCTAGCCTACATTACGGACGTGCAGAACAGTGGAAGGCGGTCGCCGCGCGCTTAGTCATAACGCCTGCCAGTTAAAGTTGTGGGACGCTTGTACGGGAGCAGTGAGATAACTGTTGTTATTGTGGCTGTAAGAAGAAGGAAAATAAAATGCACGGGCCTGCTACTGGCTCTGCAGCTGAGCCACCTCCGCTGCCTTGTGCGGACAGAAGAGAAAATAGAGAAGAAAGGAAAGGAAGAGGGAGAGAAAGACGCGCACCGCAACAACAGCCGTCGTCCACCATCTAAGCGGTGGCAAGTGCAATGACGGCCTACAACAGATACAAATTCGGTGGCTGGCTAGCCCCCGCCGCAAGCGGCGTTGACCTACCTTCCCAACCCCGCAGGGCCAGTAACTGCCACCCTTCACCACCTCCCTTTAGCCCCGAGATAACTGGACACGAAACTATTGGGGGTCCATTCCATGAAGCACTATATACAGCCGAACGCGGAGCACATTCGTAGCGCCTAGAGACACGCGAACGTATAAGTATACACCCGCAGATTATTAACATTTCGTGACACGCAACCATATCGAAGGCACAGGGTTGATTTCGTCGCCACCCCTGAACAAGGAGTGGCATATAAATGCAGGCAGCCCTACATTATATGAGCGTAAGAATACACAGGTTAGCCACCATCAAGTAATTAACCCTGACTACGAAGAAATTGAATACCCTATCCACAGTCCCGATCCTTATATCTTAGGACGGCACGGTGTATGTAACAAGTAGTGGAAGGCATGAAGCTTGAAGAGATTAAACTCGTATGTCGGATATGAAGAAAAAAAAAAAAAGAAATCGTTCGCTATAGGGTTGGTGGGGCAGTGTGCAAAGCGGGTTTTGATCTCCAAATAATCGCCGATCGCCACACAAAGGGAACAAAAAAAAAAAAAAAGAAAAGGAGAAGGGTTCAACGCTACTGAACCGAATATGGGGCGAAAACATTAGCTGCCGATGACCGAGCATTCTTCTTCCTCCTCCTCTTCTTCATCATCCTCTTCTACTTCATTCTCATCTTTCTCCTCCTCTTCGTCTTCTTCTGGCAGGGGTGTCCACGGGCCGCGCGACGAGCGGCTAGGCCTGGCGTAGTATTGCTTTCGCAATAAAAATTAAAACGCGGATCGAAAACAAACGAGCAGGCCACAATGTCCGAGGATAATTGGCGGGAGCTTTTTCACGAAGTTTATCTCCCCGTGTGCACGGAAACCTGTGGCGATGAAAGAAATTTATTTTTTCGCGCCAAACGACGATCACGACAGCGTATGTACGTTATCGCCTCACGAAGCAAAAAGGGGATGGGCTGGTTTCTTCCACTGCCGTTCCAGAGGCTGCCCACCCACTTGAACACCTCTCTCTTATCGCGTCGAGTGGCTCGCGGCACAGCGAAACCTGAGCTTCAAAAAACACAAAGAGCAGCAAAAGAAGAAGAAGGCGTGCGAGGAAAACACGGATAAACCGGACACTCAACGACGCAGGTAGACGATCGCGAGACAGACTGTTCCTGGATGAGCAAAAACATGGCTAAAACGGACCAACTATAGCCTAAATGTATTTAGGGAAATTCACTAATGCATAGCGAGCAGGTTGTGATTAAGGGAAGTAATTAATTATTAGAATTCACAGGAACGCTGCCACAAAGCTACTGGGGAAAGTTTTCCCCTGTAAAATGGCAAAATGCGCAAAATAGGACTATAACTGCACTACCCACGAGTCATAGCGACGAACTGAACTGGTGCTCCACGATCACGCTAACTGTGGTTAATGATGTATCTTACGATTAATTTCTGACGGAGTAATGGTTGCCCTTTGAGCGAGTAATGGACGTGGCAACGCAATAAGTACCCACAGAGACTAACCCCCGCTCCCATTTCCGGCGCGTAGTGTATCAGGGAGAGACCTAAAATAACGGGTCTATACAGAAACCGTCGCAAAAACGTCGAACGTCCATTCTCGGCCGAATCGACCGCGACAAACTATGACGACATGCTGCAGCCCCAGAATGAAGCGACCATTGGGTTTCACTAGTTAAGGGGGAGGGTTTTTTCGCGCCTGCATCCGCTAGGGCAGAGGGGACGTCGTGCGCTGCTCCGCCGAAGCTATATCGGCGTTTGCCGACTATCTGAGGGGATGATGATGATGATAACAACCATACATGGCAAAATTACTTTTTAAAAGGAATTAAATTACATTACTAATTACTTTGCTGAAAATAGCAGAAAAGTAATTAAATTACATTACTCATTACTAGTCCCAAAAAGTAATGAAATTACATTACAATTACTTTTATGAGCAATTCAAATAATTTTAAATTACTTTCTAGCTTCCATGCATGCAAAAACTAAGTAAAGTTAGTAAACAAAACAACTTGTTCTCCACACGCGAAACACACACATTCTTTTGTCTTACCGCCAAGTTTCGTCCCAGGGCCCTGTTCTCTTTTTCCGTACCGTTACGCTGGATTCGGCTTGCCGCACGTCGTTCCTGCTTTCGCGGTACTCTAGTATGTTGTCTATTGAAGGACTAATGGCGCACTTTAGTAAAAGTAATTTCGAAAGGAATTAATTACTTTTGCTGCGAAATTACTACTAAAGAGTAATTCGTTACATTACTAAATGACCAAACCGAAAAAGTAATTCATTACATTACAAATTGCGGGGAAAATGAATTATTACTGCCATGTCTGATAACTATTTTTCCACCAGATAAGGAGGCTCCCAATTCCCACCCCCGGCACGCAGGCCTAAGGGACGGAGAGTGCTCCGAGACGCCATGACGTCGGCGCCGCTCCAAAACATGCGTGGAATAAAAAAAGAAGCTCGGGCTTTGAAAGACAAAGGAAAGAATAAAAAGAGGGCCAGGCACTCGACCGGAGCGGCCAACGCCGATGTCGCCTATGGCGTCTGCTGCGCACGAGCGACATGTGTACAGACCGTGACGGGCTAATAAGCCGCAGAGTTCGAGCAGAGGGGCAGAAAAGGAGAGAACCGTTGAAACCTTTTACTAAACACTTTTGTCTTTCTCTCTCTCTCTCTCTCTGTCATTTACCACCAGAGCTTATATATTATAAACAGGACCATCACCCACCAGAGAAGACACAAAAATTGTAGGCGTTAAAAGAGAAGCGAACCGCAAGACTTTATGAAAAGATAAACGTTGATATCAATTCTTGAAATGAAAAAAAAAAAAAAAAAAAAAAACTTGCAGGGCTTATTTATCTACCGATGTCGAAGAAGTGACAGCGAGATGCATTCTACCTATGATATAGGTGAGGGTGGTTGCTAATATAGGCTAAAAGGGGTACGCTCACACTGCGCGATATATGGGATATCTGCAGCCATTGACGACAAATCGGGTCTCCCATTTAACCACAACCCGATTGTATCCTTTCTATACTTTTTTTTTTTTCATCCAAGTCCTCCAAGCATTTCACAACAGATGAGCCGAGCACCAGGCCGAGAACAATATAGACCCTTTCAAATTTGGCCAAAGGGCGCTGCCATATTGGAGACTGGGCTGTGCTGATAACACAGAAAAAAGCTGCGGATTCTGCCCCCACACCTGGTTCTGAGTCCAGTCAAACCGGTTTCTCCAAGGGTCATGAAAAAGTCTATTGTACCCACTAGGAAACCAGTGAATGTGGGAATTTAGGGATCGATGCAAACACCTCAAATAATAATAATAATAATAATAATAATAATAATAATAATAATAATAATAATAATAATAATAATTTTCTTTTCATTCGAGCCAAACTTGCGAGTTACAAAACAGCACCTGTACAGCAGTGCCCTCACGTAGACTCCTACTCCCTCGTGTCAAACCCGGCTTCCGCGCTCAAAAGAGAAGTCCGTCCACCGGGACCAGACCCTCGAAAAGAGCCGCCGTTACTCCTCCCACTCGCGGGAGCTTCCAAAGGCCACGCGGTCAAGACGACGGGAAGACGAAGAACAGCAGGCCGCTCTTTCTCTTCGCGGAACGATGAGAACGAGAACAAATAAAGGAAAAGTAAAAGGCAAGAGCATTCGGGGTCCCCCCTCCTACCTTCGTGCTGTTCTCGGGTCGAGAGACGCGCCGGCCAAAATTAAACCGCGAGAGGAGAAGACGCGTGGGACTGTGCCAGACCCTCGTGGACTGCCGGGCAAGCCATCGGGGGCCCCGGGCCAGGGCTGGGGCCATTAATACCGGGGTCCCCCCAGAGCGAACAGAATGCCTGTCACAGAAGAGGAGCCGCTCGCGCTCCAACGCGCCGCTGCGGCCTCGGCATATCGTCTTCTCGCTCCCTTGTCGGCGCGCACAACCAGACCTCGTCATCCGAGTTAAAAAGCAAGTGCATTACGAGCGCGCTAACCTGAACAGGAGCCCGACAGCCGTCACCGAAATCGGAATCTGCGTCGCGAGCGAAGAAATTACCAAGAAAAAAAAAAAAAGAAAGCATAGCTTTAGGAATAGAGAGGCTGCTCTTCGCGGAGCGTATTTTTGGGAACAGCACCGCGAATTCGTATCCGAGGAGGCTGGGTGGTGGTTCGCGTTGCTTCCCCGTTTGCAAAGACGTGCCTTTCCCGTTAGTTATTCCGTATTTTGTTTCTTGCCAGTCGCTGACTGGAAAGCAAGTCGGAGAAAAAGAACTGGTTCTGGAATTCTTTCCAACATTACTATGTTTCCCGGGTCCTTCGCCACTCAGCTTCCCAAGGAGCACCCTTCGCTTGCGAAAAGGAATGCTCCCGAGGAGTTCACAATAGCAAGCGCGGAAAGGAGAGACGAATAGAAAAGCTCGAGAGCGGTGAGACCAGTTGATGGCGGCAAAATGTAAGGTCAAAATATATAAAGAACAGTCTGGAATAAACTCGCTCGAAAGAAATTACCCAAACTTCCTCTTTCTACACAGCCAAACGCAAGAAGATCCGTCAGCTACACATGTTGCACCAAACGAGAGCGCTGGCGCGGCCTGTATTGTGCAGCCTCCGCTCTTTAGGAGCGGCGAGTAGAAAGATGGAGAATAGAAAGCGAGAAACAATTGTTTGGAAAGGCCTGAGATATGAACCTAAATGCAGCAATGAAAAAAAAAAAACTATAGCTACAAAAAAAAAAAGGGGGGGGGGGGGGGGAAGGAAAGAAAGAAACGGCGAAGCTGCACGCCCGGCTCCGGCAAAGCTTTCTTCTCCGCCGAAACGGCTAGCAAGAGGGGAAAGCCAGCCCCGCAGGATGCGGAGCAGAGCGCCACGACGCTTTTTCTAGTCAGCGCGGATGCGAGAGACTGGTCGCGCACCGGTATCACGTGACACCTGGCCAAAATTAGCCCGCGGGCATTCTTTCCACCCACTGAGAGGGATAAAGCTACCCGAGTGGAAACAAAAAAGCGTCCCGGAAGGAAGTCCGCCTCTAGGTATGCGCGCTCATCGGCGATAAACTGCGCCGTTATGCATGAACTCGTTGGCGCGGAAAGCAACTTAGGGGCTCCGTTTATTTTTTTTCTTACGCTCGCTCGTCGCCGATCGGAGGTAAGCGAGCGCCGTTCGCCGATCTACTCCAACGTGGTAAACGAGCGAAATCCTAGTTCGAGAAACAAGTTTCTTTCTTGAATAATGTCTCCCTTAAACGCCGTCATCGGCGCATTTTTGCATTTATTTTTAAACACGGTAAGGGGCGGTGCTGTGGCCCTGTTTTATACCCGGGCCCTGGGGTGGATGCAACTACTATCATCATAACTTAGTTTGGTTTGGTCTTATGAGAGATTTAAGTGGCAAAGAGACTCCCAATACAGATGACTCCCTAGTGGAGAGCTCCGAATAAGTTCGATCATCTAGAGTTCTTTATCCTGCACTGACATCGCACTGTACACGACAGCCTTGCGTTTCGCCTGAAAACTTCACAACTTCGACGCACTTTGAACAGCAAGAGAAAACAACCGCGTTCAACAGCTCGCCAATGAGAACGCTGTCCAAGTGATGAACCGGGCAGTGTGGCCTATCACGTGACCCTACGTGTTGATAATTGGATGAGGCCGCGTAGACCTTCATGCAAGTGCTGCCAGGAATTATAAAGCTAGCCCTACACAACTTCTTCGCCTCGGGAGGAGGAGGGGGAAAGTCGAGGAACACTTTCTTTTGCACTCACTGCGTCCAGATTCGAGAAGGCGACGAAAACCAGTCACACCGAAGACGGAGCGGACTCGTAGAAATGGAGGCGGTGTTTTTCCGAAGTGTGTTGTTACGGGGTCAACACGCCCATTTTTCAACCCTTTCAGCCCTTAACACTTTTAGTCCCCGAAATAGACAGTGCACTCTCGGCGCGCTCATCGACCTCTCAACCGTCGCAGAGACGCGCAACGTGTCAGCGCGCATTTTACTCCGACCTCGTCGTACTCGGCACCGACCACACAGTCCCATTCCCCTGTGTCTTCCCTTCTATCTCGTTTCTTTCCGGGTCCGGGCGCAGAGCAGCATCGCAACGCCGGTGTCAATTTCGTTTACGAGACGAAAGTGGCCAGACCGAAATTTACGAGGCCCCGCGCAGTTATTCGCAGTCTGCCACCCGGTCGTTCCCCGCGCACAAAGAGGGTTTTACGTGCGCGAGCATCGTGCCCAGTTGCAGCCCAGCTGTATAACAGCACAGGCACGGCCATTAGCTCCGCAGCCTGTGCCATGTTTACGGCTTTGCCTGCTCGGTGGCTGGCGCAAACCGACAAAGTTCGGCGACCAAGACAGCATCGAAGAAAAGCTGAGCCGGCGTAGTATCCAGTAACCCGCTCTCAAAAAGGCCTGCGCACCGTCTAACACCAAATGTCGGCTACTCCATACCGTTATTTTCATAGTACGTTAATGCAATTGAATTTATTACCCCTCTTCCCTCCCTGCGCTGTCCCAGCGGCGATGACTGAGGGCTCCCCCTCCCTACCTCCCCAATTGGGAGGCTGCCCTATCCAGCACGGAGACGACCGACCATCGAAGACTGATCGTGGGTACCGGCAGAATAGGCGAGGCCAAATGGATTGTGGGCTGAGACAACGACACAAGGAGGGGCTCACTGAGAGGGCAACACTTATCTAGAACTACTCTCGATAATCACCATTACATATTTAGCTCTGAACATGTATACATACGATGCACGTGTGCAGGAGATACGCTACGCATGCACACATATCATGAAGCACCTTTTGTCACAGAGTGTTTTGTTTTTGGACATTGTTGAGTGGCGAGCAATGCATCTATCCATACGAGAGTTCTGGCGAGAGCAACTCTCGCCCTCACCCATCCGGGACTTGAGACTTAAATGGATGCTGTGTAAGAGCTCTTACTCTGATTACGATCTAAACTATTTGGCCGTGTATTCAGCAAATGCTATACCCACCACAGTTGCACAACAAAGAGTTAAAGCTGAACAAGAATGGCAGACTGGGTGAGTTGATAGCGAATTGTAATTGTTTCACGGCGGTAACAAACAGGACTGTGAAGATGAAAGGACGTAGAATCGGCACTGTGTGTCCCCTCTTCCTGTCGGCCCGGTTCGTCAGCGCCCTTGAACAATTACGAGCTTAAAGCCAATTGCCAAGACCAACAGTCACACAAGAGCGCGGCTTCGTAGAAACACGCTTGGCGCGCTTTACATCGTGGTGGCGTTCACACGAAGACAGCTCGGCTTAACCAGTGAAAGAGTCCGTGAGAATCCGACGCACTCGCCATCTCTCATGTCATGTCGGCGGACGTCGCCATAAACGGGATCGCACCGCACCACAAGGTGACCTCGGCGCCGCACACCGCCCAGCAGCAGCAGGTGCGGCGAAGAACAGCGCACCATGTGCCGCCCGCATTCAATGGCGCCGAGAAAGCTAGAAACCTGGCGCACGAGCCCGCCGTTCCCCGACATACCAGAGCCGCCGCACTGTTTCCGTCCACCGTAAACAACGTCGGGGGAGCCGAGGGACTCGTCTATCTATATCCACTGCCAAGATAGAGGACGCAGAAAAAAGAAAAATGAAACGCGCGACGGCAACGTTACGTCAGCAGAGGCCTACGGGGCGGACAAAAGCCAGAGAGCATCCACGCCAACCGAGCGAGCGCAGGACGGCGCGAGCGCAGAGGCGCGTCGGGGGGCAAGGTGCCTCGCATCGACCAGCTGTCACGACGGGCACCAGCTGGCTGTCTTTCTGTCTCGTGCGCGGAGGCGAACTCTTCTTCTCTCGCTCTCCCTTCCAGACGTCAAGCGGTCAAACCCTGATCGTCAAGCGGTCTCGGCGAAGAAGAGCAGCGCCATCCGTTCGATGATCGGCGTTCTCCGCCGCCTTGGCTCCCCGTCCGTTCCCATCCCACGGAGCTCCAGAGTGAACGGCCGCTGTTGCGAGGAGCGACTCACTCGCTCCATTCCCATCATCTAGCACCATTTCCTCTCGACACGAGGCTGAACTCAACCATGGCAGGTTTCGCGTCTCATATACCAAAATAGAAGCCTGCTTTCACGCCAGTCCATCTCTCGAACGCACTCGGTTGCCGTTTATCGATTCTTCACAATTATCACCGTACGCTGACTGCGCCCACAGCATGACATTGGTAATCTCATCCGTACGCCTTTCTGTCGCCCATGATACGCCTGCCTTCCCTTAAAAACGAGTCAGTTATCCCTAAACACAATCATGGTTACCTAGCCTTCTACATGACCTGCTGATTCCTTTCTTTTTGGTTTCGACTAGAATGTCAGCAGCCCGAGTTTGTCCTCTGGCCAAATTTGCACGCTTCCTGTCTCCCAACAAACTCGGTTCCATATTAGCTGGCCGCGTTGTCATCAAATTTTGAAGCCTTTTCGGGTAGCCTCCACGTTTCTGCCCTCAAAGGTGAGTAGAGCTCTTATTTACTTTCCTCACGAGGAATAGTGGCATGCTGTCATTAACGAGTACACTTGCTTCATCACAATCTTATTCTTCCACACTTCATTTCACCTTCGGGAATTACTTCACTTTCGTAGTCCGGATCTGCGGTCACTACGTGTCCTAAGTGCGCGTTTTCCCTCCCTTACCCCCCCCCCCCCCCCCCCCCCCCCTCCAATTCAGCCTCTCGCTACCTAACGCTTTACCGGTTAAAGGATTAAAAAAAAAAGAAAGAAAGAAACGCACCACTGCTCCAGCTCTCGATTTCGGTACCGGCCGCGCCCTACATCGTCACTCCGCCGCCAGCCTTTCAGGAAACGCTGACGGTACACTGCGATACGTATGAAGGGGCAGATTAACGAATACCGCAGCGACGCTCGACGCTCGAAAGAGCCCGATGATGGCGAATGAGCGGCCATTATTACTCTTGCGCCTCTCTTCCAAGGCTTCATTTCACATGCAGGAACGCCAGCGAACGCTGAAAGGCCCACGGAAGGAAAGCATAGGGAAGCAAAAGACGGGAACGAGAGGAGCTCTCCATCCGGGCTTCTCAACGTCACAGTGGCGATCTGCTCTGTCGCGTTCGATAGAGAAGGTTCCGCTAGCAACGTATACGGCAGAGAAGCTCAACGGCCCGTTTCCACAAAGGTCTCCACCAGCTTCGCGGGCGGTGCGCACAATGGCTCGGCCACGCATTAACGCGTCGTAAAAGGCTTTATCAGGCGCCTTATCCGGCGTTGCACCTCCGTGACCGCGGCGGACCACCCAGAGGTGGTCGTGTCGTCGTTTACGACCAGCCTAAATCGCCGCCGCCCAGCTCTACAAGTGCACGGTGTGGCAAGTGTGGGCTTGCAAGGACGAGGAGAGCACCGGCTCGTGCACGGCTACGGGGATTATCGATAAGAGATAACAGACAGCTCGGTCAACAGACCGGGAGACGGTTTATCAAGAAAAGGGTAAGTGGCAAAGGGAGGGTGAACTAATCTCGTTATCGAAGCAGCCCTCGTTTTCTTTCATCATGCGGGAATCTCGCGAGCTCATGGACGTAGATCGCCGACGTCAGTAGTCGCGCGCCGCGGGAAAGCCGCCGGATAATCTTATCTAACCGCACTTGGCGCGCAACCGCTCAAGATATGGTCGCAGGTATAGTCCAGTTCTCTCGTTCTCGCTTTCTCTCCTACAGTGCCTTGCTCCTCACCCGGGGCCCGACCATCAGAAGAGGCAGACACGCGCTGAGTCATTACGTCTACACGTGGTGGCCGCGTGGAAACCGCACCATCATGGTCTAACCCTAACTGAGACGCTATCGAACAACAAAACTTCACTCTTCACAGGTGTTCAAGCTGCGCTTCACGGGATCAACACCACGCGCGCCGTAATAACCAATCGATCATTAGCGACAAACCTTCAAAAGAACACAACAGCATAGATTGGCAACTATAGCTGGATATCCCACAGTGCTTTGAACGCAAAATAAATAAAAATTAAGAAAAAAAACACCGCATATACACTGTGGAACACCTGTGAGCGCCAGGGTCACAAGAACCGGAGAGAAAAAGAATAAGGAGGAAGAAATGAATGAATACGCCGCGAGAATAAAGCCTCGAGTGATGCGGTGACTATAAGAAGTGTACAGAAGAAAGGGTTTGCCGGAATCGGCGCTCCAGACGCGCCCTTGGAAGGAGCGCCAATTAGAGACGACAGCTCGGAGATGAGGCAATTCCACGATTGCATCAAACGCAGGAGACCGAACCCGGAGGCAGGCGCTTCGAAGAGAACTTCTTTTCCGTGTCGGTGGCCAAACCACGATTACGGATGTACCGCGTATATCTTCAACTGACGAAGTAATAAGGGACCCGAGTGTTCTAAAGGACGTTTTCGCTAGCTAGAGAAATCCAAGGTCAAACCAAGCGCAGAGCTCCAAAACGGTTTGTAGAGAGAGAGTAATTAAATTTTCACATTCTACAAACCGGGTATTCCAGCTTTATAGCAAGTGGCACCCGGTTTGTAGAAAGTGAAAATTTAGTTACTGCAGCAGCGCTTCCTTTGAGTATTTGTATGAAGCTATAATAATAATAATAATAATAATAATAATAATAATAATAATAATAATAATAATAATAATAATAATAATAATAATAATAATAATAATAAATAAAAAAGGGTACCTAGAAACTGTTCAGGAAAAAGATAAATGACTGCAACAAGAGGGAGTAGATTTTCCAGTTGAATTACAACTTGGCTCTCTGCCAGCGAGCGATGACTTTACGACCCAGCCTGGTTACTGACTTCATAACATGAACAAACGCAGCGGTCACTAAACTTAAGGATGCGCTTTCTGGATACTGGTTACGGAGCACCAAGTAATCAAATTAATGCAATTCGTGAATTCGAGGACATCACGAGAGAATTGCCTGCGCGGATCGAAACTGCTTCGATGAATGTGTCTCGCTAATGCTAAGCTAACAGCGCCAACTAGCACGTGGGCTTGCTTAGGTTTGGTTTGGTGGTATTTAACGTCCTAAAGCGACTCCTCATAGTGGAGTGCTCCGAAAATATCGACCACCTGCGGTTCTTTAACGCGCACTGACATCGCACAGCACACGGACGCCTCTCCGTTTCGCCTCCATCGAAAAGCGGCCGCCGCGATCGGATTTTGATTGAAAAACGTTTATTCTCGGTAAGAGCGATCGGGATTCGATCCCGCATCCCTTGGTACAGCATTCAGCGAGAGCCCTAACAACTGTGCCACCGCCGCGGCGTCGTCGGCTCGCTTAGTTTTTCCACTGTGTATCTGGTATTCCAGAAGCCTCTACCATTTTGGGGAGCGCACGGGTGTGCCGATCACGTGTTCAACGGCCAAATTGACCGGGTTTTTGCATAGCGAAAGAAGCGGATGAAACGAGAGGGTAAAAAGAACCCTCTGAATCGGACCAGTCAAGCGGAGACGGGCGCGCACAGCGTGTGTGGCAAGATGCGGCAGACTACTGCTAGCGCCGGTGTCGGGCCGAGGTCGGCGGCGATCAGAGAGGCGGCTCCGACTAGGTTCATTCACGCCGTCGGTGGCGGCTCATCCCCCAACCAAGCGGATCCATCCGGCGCGCACCGCACACAGACACGCGGTATGCACGATGCCCGATGAAATATCCGTGCAGCGCTGAGGAAGCGACGCAGACGCCGGCGCTGTAGAAATCGCGACAAATTAGGACAGATGCCGCATACTGCATGCGCACTATAGGTATATGCAGCGTCAAAAGCATTGTTCATGAACACTTCTCTCCACTGCTAATGCAGCGTAAAAATTAAAGAAAATAAATTCGGGGCAAAAAGAGGCGCCAACCCCACGATGAAGTGTAAAACGAAACCTCGCGTGTGCCACCATCTATCGACATGTCATTCTCGCGTGGCATGTGGGCGTAGATACCCTCCTGTACGCGGGTGGCGGAGGGAAGATACGGTCCAGATCACTATTTCGGCCACTAGAAAGGAAAGTTTACAGCAGTCTGTTGGTTATTTTAGTTAGATAGACGCTTCCGAGCCTTATTTGCAGCGGTTGGCAACAGCTCCGCTTATCTCGGTTTTTGTTAATGTAATGTAGTTATAGAATCACGCGCTTTAGATCACAGTCTTCCAGCCCAGGAGCACACGAGGATCGTATTCATGAAAAAGTAAACACGAAAGTACTGAGACGGGCTCTGCCTTCAGTCTGGTCTTCTCTCGTACGACAAGTCGGGAGGTGGGAAGGGGGTAGAGTGCCAGCTAGGGGGCAAGCCTGCTAAAAGGGAGGAAGCAGGCTCCTAACGGCTCTGCCAATTAGCCCCGCCGAAGCTACATAGCACACCACTGAACGGTTCTACCGTCAGCAGAGGGTGGAAAGGAGAGCGGGGTTGCGCCTGGCTGGCGCACGCGGCAACACGTGATCCCGTGGCGCCGCACGCGGTCGCTCGCAACGCCGCGTGCCGCTGACGCGTGGCGGCGACAGAGGAAGCCTGGCTCCCTCCGACAAGTCTACACCTGTCGCCGTAGCACACAAACAGGCCGCTAGCGCACGGTGCGGAAAGCACGCGAGCGTGGCCGTGTTTTTCTAGCAAATCGGCCGACGTTCGCGCAAGTGGCGCGCGTGCGAGCGTATACGCGCGATGGGTGCGGTATGCGTACACGGAGATAGCAACGCAAGAGGCAACCCTCAGATTGCAGGCATTAGGAACGAAATTTGCATTATCATTTCTGGCGGTATTTTCTGCATTGAAGCCGAGAACGTTTCTTCGGTGCACTGTTAATCACGAGGAAAACTTGGGCTAAAAAAAAAAAAAAAAAAAAAAAAAAAAAAAAAAAAAAAAAAAAAAAAAAAAACGAAAGAAAGAAGTGCTCCTCTGACCTATAGGAACTGAATGTTCCCCGTGTTCTTTTTTTTTTTTTTCTTTTTCTCATCTCCCACAATAGTGCAAACGGCTTATGAGACGGTCTATTCTGCTTGAGAGGGCTGTTAAAATGAAACCTATCGCTGCCCACCTGAACTGAATCTAGCATACATCCTTATTTACCACTGTCGGCCCCGTGAAAATAAGAACGACGTTTCCAGAAGCAAACGGCGAGCATGGTCGGTCAGCACAAGCTGTACATGCCCCTGCTGTACGAGCACTTCCACAAGAAAGCCTACTACGGCACAGTGCGAGTAGAATTCTCCGGACAACCCAAAACATCGACTCAAGAGTCAATAGTGGCACTATGCTGGCAACGCACTTGTCCTGTGTTTGGGCCAGACAGTGCTAATATTGGGCCAATTAACTGTGCTGCCAGGGAAGTGCTCTTTGCAGAGAGAGAGAGAGAGAGAATGGGGGAGTAACCATGCCACAGACCGCGCTGCCGCGCCCACAAGGACTGTCTGCCGATATATTGTAGGCCCAGATGTTGGGGGCCCATTCACCCTAGCTGCCTAGATCCTCGCGTTAAGACACGCAACCCTAAATGAAGCCCGAGACCTCGGGCAGCTACGAAGCGAGGTCGCGCGCCACTTGTCGCAGTAAGCACGAAGGGAGCCCCGATTAATTCTGCCGCCCGGCCGGTGATGCGTTGACGCGAGCCGAGATATGACGCTGCCACTGCAGCCGCCGAGGCCGCGGTCTCTGCCGCGGAGTTTTTAGCCCCTCCGGCCGGCAGGTCGGGAATAGAATTGCCGGGCGGGGCTCGCACACACGCACCGCGGGGGAGGCCCCAGGCGACACACGCACCTTGATGGGATTTTAAAGTGGCGAGGCTCTCGCCCTGCTTTACCTGGGGATCGGAAAACAAACTGCCGCACTTGCTCTCCCGAAGGGCGAACTCTGCCTAAGTTCGTTTAAAAAGCATTCCCGTCATTGGGCTGCATACACTCTAGAGTGCAGGCACCGCACTTGGCAAAATGATACCGACCCGAAGAAAGCTGCTCGGGAACAGGGTCCCGCAACGCTATCTCAGACCCCATTTCCTTCTTTCTCACTCGGTAGCCCTTGACTGGCACCTTCTTTTCAGCCTCCATCAAAAATTTTTCTTTTTTTTTTTCTTCCCCCCGGCGCCAACATGTCTTCACCAGTATCGTCCACTTAGCAGCGAAAGGAACGACGAGACCTCGGCCGAGTTCAGGGCGACATCGGGTGTCGTTTCACTCGACTAAAACCTGATGCTGAAGCAGTTAGCACATGGACTTGAAGTAACACGCGCAGGAGAAAAAAAAAAAAAAAAAAAAAAAAGAACAGTCCACAAAAGATCTCTATGCAGGGATATCGACGCGTTTCTTTTACGCAACCACCACCTCGGTCCTCTTAGTGCCGTAATCTTCCATGACTCGTCTATCGATACTTCGCTTTTTCAAGTAGAGCGGCTTTCAGGCGCACTGCGTTGGAGCCCTTTCGCTATAGAGTCGGGTTTACAGCTTATAGCTAGGGACTTGATAGTAGGAGGGTCTACAGGACCGACCATAAAGCAAGCTCAACCTACTCCCCCTCGAGCCAGCATTATGCAGATGCTGTATTCGCGTCGCCGCGCAGGCAGCAAGGACGACGTGAAGACGAGAGGCGACAACGTTGCTGAAGAAGTTAGATCTCTTTCCTCGCCCTCTCTGTCTTTCCATTCTGGGTCAGCGCTTTCGGCAGCGGCGAGCCGCTCATGCGCGTCGCGAAGCTTCCCTTGTTTGGCTTTCCGCGTACCTTGTTTTTGTTTCTCTCCTTCGGCCCCGATATACAGCACAGAAAGGGGCGCCGTTTCACGGACCGTCCCCTTCTGACCGACGGCCACTTCTTGCAGCCACCGTTGCCATGGAAACCTTCGGCCACCGCCGCGCTCCACTCCCGAACACTGTGACCCACCTCCCCCGGGCTTTTTTTTTTTTTTTTTTTTCTGCAATGTGCCCGACACTGGCACGCGGGCCTGTTATATATTATGTCCCGCTGGCCACGTAATATATAAACGAAGAAAAAAATCCGAGAAGGTCAAACGGTGCTCAGGAGACTGAAGTAAAGAACTAAATAAAAGAACTCGAGCAGAAATATGCTGCGAGCCCCGTTATATACCCTCTTTCTCCACTCTTATCTAAAGCGGCAGAAGAGGGAGCGGCGGAAGGAAGCTGATCATGACAGCAGCGTCCGCCGCCGCGACACAGAACGAACATTTGGTATTATGTGGTGTGATATGACAAGGCATGATGACATGAGGGTATGATATGGTACAACAGTACGATAAAGCACAGCTTTAGGCGTCTAATATCTTGAAGTTGCACGTGGGCCGAGTTTAAGGACGGTTCCAGATTACGTCACAAGGGGTCGCACATTACACCAGCGTGGCATGCATTTCACCCACATCTAAATGCGCGCCTATGTCAGGTAGGATTCGATCCCACGATCTTGGGTTAGCAGTCGAGCGCGAAATGCACTTAGCCGCAGCGACGGTTGCGACGCAGACCCGCAACAGCAGTGAGGTTTTGCCCATCGCAAGCCCACCGCATATAGGGAAGACGAAGCTGAGAGTGGCTTTTCACGGTAAGACAGCCACGCGGGGAAATCCTGCGCACGCGAAGTTGGCCGGGCGTTGCGAAAGAGCCAGCCGCCTTGGCGCCCCTGCGGGAGCAGAATTCAGGCTCCGCTGACACGACGACGAGCTAAAATATTGCCAAACGCGCGTTTGCGGTTAAGGCCACCTTTCGAGACCCAAGCGCAAGCACGCGTTTGCTCACGACTAGCCAACACCGATGTCCACCGCTCGTCAAGAACACCATCGCCGCAACTATGGCCATCACCCACGCAAAGCGTCCGGGGCGCCTCGGCGGTAAGAGACGTCACGACTGAAATGAGGCACGCTTAACGAGTTAGGACAGTTCCGAGGCCACTTTGAGCTCGCGGGAAACTCCTTTCTGGTGCGCGCGGGCCTCGCAAGAACGTCGGGCTAAGCGCGAAGTCATTTAAGTAGCTTACGCAAGGAGAAAACGAGAAGGGGGAGGGGGGGGGGGGGGGGGGGGTAAATTTTCGAGCTAGGTGACAGCGCCCTCGGCACGGACAAGTTTCAACTCGGCTCCGGGCTATTTCAACTTCCCACGGTCAAAGCGGGCCGTCCCAAGGAAAGAAAGAATGCGGAAAGAACGAAATGAGAATTCTCCTTATCTACGAGGAGAATAGCACAATGCAGCTGAAGCGTTTAAAACCCGCAAACGGAAAGTAACGCGTCTGAAATTCCGCAATGGCCGAAAATGGGCCGCTCTAGTTTAGTGCGCGTGAACTTTAAGGTTCATTTATACGTGCGCAAAGCTGTGCACAACTCCGGACGAACTGTAGGTTCTCGGTCCAAGGTTTCTGTTGCGTAAAAAGCTTGGGGAGCAATTGAGAACAACGTTATTAGAACAATTTGCGCTAAAAGAGGAACATTGTTTCAAACTAAAGCCGATGAAACGAAACACCGGACAATTTGCGGTGGAACTACCATTAGAACAAAATAGAGATCCACAAAAACCACTGTATTTCAACTGATGCCATATGTGCTGGAAGTGTTCTAACAATACGCCCGTTACATGCTAAAAGAGCATTAAAAACTAACAATAAGGCCCCTTTTTGGGAACACGGCTACAGCGTCGTAGCGATTTTGGGGGGTAACATTAAACATCTCTCTCTCTCTCTCTCTCTCTCTTTGTGGTGAGGGGGTGCTTAAATTTCTAACGCTGCTACACAGAGTGTAAGTTGATAGCGGGAGGTTCTACGCAGTACATAGAAGGTATAACCCCTTCTCCCGCACCAGTACGGCCTGTCGCCACAGCGAACACTGCGTTGCCTCGCTCGAGAGCGTGTCGAGCGTGGGAATCTATTTCAGCGACTGCACCCCAGCCAGCCCGCTACTGCAAACCGCCAGCTGCAATGCGCAACGGTGAAAGGGGGGCGCGCGACACCACACATTATACATGGCCCTTTCGAGCAAAGGGCAGCCATAAATATGTGGGCCTGCTCGAATTCTCACTCTCTTTGCGTGCGTGTCTTCAGTGGGGGCCGCACCCAGCCATCCAGCTATAGCACGTGCGGCATCCGCCTCTCACAACGACGGCGGGCAGAACGCATAAAAGTCTGGATGAATAGCAGCAGACATAGACATGAAGAGAAGAAGGAAAATAAAATAAAAACACTACAAGGGCCCGGGGCACTCCAGGTCTCCAGCCTGCTTCTCTCTCTCCCTTCTATCCACTAGTACTGGGGCCCGGGGCGGCGGAGAACGGCGCGGTCACGGCGGTCAGGGCGTGGCGCCGGCTTGCAGGACAGGTGAAACCGAGGAGGGAGGAAGAAAATGATAAAATAGAAAGAAAAGAAGGATACAAAACACAGGCACAGCAGTACACGTAACCCAGCCACGTGGCCCAATGAACGAAAAAGAATTCGGCTTCCTCGCTTCCTTTATTATTATTATTTTATTTTTTTCCCCCTATGTAGACGGAACGATAGGGGAGAAAGAGTCGGCCGGCAGCCGCAATGCGGCGGCGCGGGGAGACACGCCGCATGCCGAGCAGCGGGATGAGGGGCGCTGCCCCAACCTTGTACACGTTTCGTCATTTTTTTTTCTTCTTTTTGTTTAATTTCGTATTCCGTTCGACGCCGCCACACGGCAGTCGGTCGCCGATGAGAGCACTGAATTCGGACGCGCGCAGTTCTCGTTCCTCTGGCGACGAGTGCTTGCAAAATACGCGAGCAGGCACACCTGCCAGCACGCGGACTGACACAGTCCGGGGAGTAACGAACGACACGGCCGGCACTGCTAACTTCGCGGTGGCGCAAAGGTGTAATAAACTATGCACAGCTCTCAAGTAAGGTCGTACAGTATGAACGCAACAATAATGGCGAGACGATGCATGCATACGATTAAGCAGGGGGATGGACTTTTCGTTCTAAGTAAAAAAATAAAAAAAAAAATAAGGAAAAACATCCCTAATTCAATTTTAGAAATTGCGTTTTAGCAGAAATAGGGCAGTATCCTTGACATGTGCACCGCAACCAGCCGGTTATGTAGCGCACTCAGTCACAAAAGAGAAATAAAAGTCGCCCAAGCCTAGGGCGTGGTGAAATGGTGTGCAGTTAGATTATCCCACGCGGTCGTGCATTTTGAAGTGTCGGTCCGCTCCCTCGTATGCCTCCGCAAACCACCGCTCGGCGAAGGCACCCAATGCAGTCTGCTGACGGAGCGTCGTTCACTGTCACAGCCCGCTCAGGAAAGTTACTTCGTTAAGCGGGTGTCGCCACAGCCCGAAAGGGCCACGTGATGCCCCCCCCCCCCCCCCCTTTTTTTTTTTTTTGCCCGTTCTTGAGTGCTCAACACGCCAGAGACAACAGGACAGACCGCGTTTAAGGAAAAAAAAAAAATAAAAAACTTGAATTCGAGTTGTTCTTCTAACTCCCGTCATATCTTGGCAAAAGCTGTAGATCGTTTACCAGTAACTGATGACGTATATCACCGAAGGGAAAGAAAGAAACTGTTCACCAGTAAGAAATAATGATCACTGCATGGAATAAAACAAACGGGAACTGCTATCTGAATTAAAAACACACAAATAAGACCGCCGGATAAGAAAAAAAAATTAAACCTGAAAATTCCCCCTCAACCCATCCCAATTATATACAAAACTAATATTGATTTTTATTTCTTCACAGTTATTTCAGAAGAACAGCAGCCGAGTAATAACAGTTATTCAAATTACTTTATATCTTACTTTAATATCGCATCCAACCGAGTTCAGTGCACGGCGGATGGCAGCCTTTCCAATTTCGAAGCCATGCGCATTTCAGATAACTACTGCTATGCAATACATTCAATTGCATGTTCATCTATTAGCACACGATTCATAAGATCCTAGAAGAAGCCGCGCTTCACTCCAAGTTCACGAGTGCAGCTTCGTGGAGGAAAAAACAACGAGGCCAGTATGTAAAAAAAAAAAAAAAAAAAAAAAAAAAAAAAAAAAAAAAAAAAAAAAAAAAGAAGATCAGTCAGATTCAATGCAAGCAGAAAAAGACAAATTGCTCCATTGATTTTAAACTAAGCTCCACACGGAAGAACCGAGTTCAAAGTTTGGTTAGGAGATGACGTTGGCTTCGAACCGCGAAACCGGCCGCAGTCGTCTTTCTAGAAGCCACGATCTGTCTCCAAGCTCTCAGCTTTCAAGTGACTCGCGATGCCGTCAGGCTTCTGCCGGGCTCTTCGTTTCCAGTGAGGCATGACGCCAACGGCGCGAGCCTAAACATCGTGCCAATAATAATAAAAGCGTTTCTCATAGCCTGAGTCGCTTTGGAACGTTAAACCCCGCAAACCAGCCAACAATAATAAAAAAAAAAAGACAAAATTCTCATCATTCAGCTTGGCTGGCCAGAAATAGTCGCACGCGAACCTGACGTGCGTCAACCAGCGTCAACCATTTATATCGGAGCCGGTATGGGCCGCGGAAAATCAGCTTTCCTACCGCGACGCAGATCGTTGCCCCGAGAAGCATGGGGCTTGACACAGTGCACTGATTAAAAACACTGCGTTTTCTAATTAAACGCACCTGTCACAGTGCCGTGGGTGAAGCGGGGGCCGAAAGTGACAGCGGCTGACAAGGGGCATTTTGTCCTCAGCGGTGATAAGCGCAACAGCCTAAGCAGAGCCGGAAAGAAAGGGGGGAGAGGTCCGATCGACACGTAACAGACTGAACATTCCACAAACTGAGAGCTACACTGTCAGACGAATCACATGCATACCCAAATAGAATAAATGGTGGAGGTATTAATAGAATAACTGCGATATGAACAGCGATTCAGTGACCAGAGATAAACCAACTTATAAATAACGATACCGGTTAGAACAGTATACTGGATACAACAATGAACCACCGTCAGCTTTTCCGAGTTTTAGACGGTGAAATAAACCGCCTGTAACAACGCCGTCATAGCCAATTATCGGTGATAACAATTAAACCTGGTCGCTGAGAGCAAAGTGTAACAGATAAGAAACAAAATCAAAAGATAGAACGCTGCAACCACACAAGCCAAACCATAATGCAAAAGCGCGTGACGACGAGTTGGTAGAGTCGACCAACGGATCAAGCCGGCGCTGTGAAAGTGTAGACCACGCGCATTTGTGCGCCAGGAACACTGTATACATGCCGCGGCGGGCGAGACTTTCCTGTCACTGAGATGCACGCGTTGTTTTCCCTTTCCGCCATCACTGTCCCATCGGTCTTTAATAACGCCTCTGGAAATCACGCATCGTTTGGGATGCCAGTGACGCGAGCAGTTAGGGTTCGCGAAGCTCCCACTGGTGTAACTGTGATGACCCTAGCGAGTCACAATAACCTCATACAGATTTCTCATACTAAACTCATACTAAGCTCGTATAAATCTCATATAATCTCATACAAATATCATTCAACGTATGAGAAATATAAGACATTGTATGAGATTTGTATGAGTTTAGTACGAGTTTTTATGAGAAATCTGTATGAGGCTATTGTGACTCGTACGGTTTTTTCGCTAGGGGACGCTGTGTCCAGACTATAGAAGGATTCTTGCACGTTTACGATGCAGTCGCGAAAAATTATTTCACCAAATCGGCGATCATCTCGGCTGTCACATGCCCTGACAGTGAGCACGAGCTACGCAAAAGGCCTTACCAACGATGGACTCCCTTCGGAACACAATTTTTGCTAAAGGTCCCCCACTCGGGTATGTGTGTAGTCACTGTAGTGGTAACACACCCAGGAGATAAATGTGAACCTCGTATTTAACGCTGCCTGCTAATATATTGTTTCCTGCAATAAAACATACATTGTAAGCTACTTTGCTGTCATTAAATGCTCAGAAGATTGTCAGTTCATTTTTTTTTCTTTTTACACATGCCGGTTATAACAATGACATCTTGTTCACAAATGACTATAGTTTCTTTTTTTTTTTTTTTTTTTTCCCCGTGAGCCTGTTTACTTGGTCTCACTTCGCACTATTTTAACCAACCTCCTAGAGTTACAGTTCTTACTAGCACTGACCCGATCTCGCTTTGTATTTGGAGCACTGGAGCCGTGGTTACCGCTACGCCACCACATCCATCTACTACTTCTGCTACTGCTGGTCCAACCACAGCCCGCTATCAATCTCAGAGAGATTGCGCGCACCGGCCGACGAGGGAATCACCCCCAGAGACCGCACGTGCCAGCAAGCACGGCTCGGTCTACGCTTCTTTTCCGGTAGAGCTCCCATCTGTGAGGTTGGGCCTATCGTGCAGACGGACGGCCTTCGCAAACGCGATGATCGCGTGCGAGCTACACTCCTCCTGGGCCCGGACGGCATCGACTGTTTGGTGGATGCGGCCGCTCCGGAGCGCTCGAGCAAGCCCGAGGCGCGCATTTCCCCCGAGGACGCGCGCAGTCCGGGCCCCCGCTACGGGAAACACGATGGAAGAAGGCCTCGCAACGCGCAGCCGGCCATCTCCCGGCTGCTCTGAATTGCTTGCTACCTCTCTCCTCAAACTCTGCTCCCACTACCACGTATCCGAACTGTAAATAGCCGGACAGCCCAACATGCCCACGGCCTTGGCAGATAGATAGTCCGGCAGTAACTGTTGGCGGAGAAGATTGCAGTATGGCGGCAGACACGGGCCAGCCGCTCTAGTAACCATTAGGAGGCACTACTGTTGCAGTGATAAACGAAGTGAAAACGAGGCTGAGTTTCTGATTCTGTCTTTTCTATTCGTTTCCTCCATGTCTTGCGCAAATGGAAGTGTCCAGTCGATAGACAGGCATCTTATCCTGTCCTATCTCCCCATAAGTGCCGTTCCATTCGTCTTCAATAAGCGCGGGGGGGGGGGGGGGGGGAGGGGGAGGGGGCTCCCTGCATGTCGGCACGCGATCAAACAAGCCTAGCGCCGCTCTGCGCCATCGTGGAGTCACGCGGCCCCGAAGGGGTGCCCGCGCATTTTTTCCTCTCCCTCCTGCTCGCCCCGCTGCCCCCGTGCTCTTTTTGTCTCATGGCGCAGAGACGAAAAAGAGGGGAGGAGAAGGAGGAGAAATGGTTCTTCCTGGCAGACCTGTTGACGGCGACTGGATGGGAGCACGCGAAGGCCACGCCGTAACCAACGCGACGACCGGCGTATAATCAGAGCCCAATTCGAGGAAAGCGCACGCGCGAAATTGCGACACAGCAGCACGACTGTACTCTTCCTTCACCACGACGTCTCTCCGTCCCCTCGCAACTCTGACTGCACGCCAAGTTGCGCAGAACACGCACGGACCCTACGGACCCCAGGAGACTACAATGATGATGATGATGATGCCGATGCTACTCGTGCGGTGTGTGTGTGTGTGTGTGTGTGTGTGTGTGTGTGTGTGTGTGTGTGTGTGTGTGTGTGTGTGTGTGTGTGTGTGTGTGTGTGTGTGTGTGTGTGTGTGTGTGTGTGTGTGTGAGAGAGAGAGAGAGACTACAGAAAGAAGTTTTCTTCAAGCGCGGCCTCTGATGGTTGCCGTATCAATCACCACCACATCTTAACGATTCATTTGCCGGTGTCTCATATATTTAATCGAGATCGGAAAGAGAGAAAAAAACAAACAGGGCTTAACAGCACAAGAAACAGAAAGCAGCGAGACAGAAACAAGGTGCGCCAAAGGCGAAGCGGGCGCATCGCGTCAGTGGAGTGGCTCGGCGAAGTCCGCCCACTCAGTAACCAATCATGGCTCAAGTCGCTTGACAGCCTTGCAGTAGAACAAACAGGCACCGGGCGGAATGGCCTAACCGCTTCTGCCGAACATGGCTAAGGCTGAACGTAGAGATAGATATCCAAGTGCACTCTCTTCCTTCACACGACATAAGTGGAAACACCGCCGAGAAAGCGAGCAAGAACGGGTTCCCGACTCTTCACACAGCGAGCACGCCAGAGGTCTGTGGTATTACAACAGGTCCCAACGCGCGCCTCGCCCGCCTACATAGCTACTATACTAGCCACCCGTGTCGAAACAACACGGCCCGCGTACCGAATCGAGGCAGCAACAGCGGGAGGCCTCGCGTTCCGACACGGGCGGCAATACTCTAATTGCTCAGGAGTCAAGAAAACAAAAGCCCCGACTTGTGCAACTCCCTCTCCCTTTCTACGCCATACCCACACACCTGTTCGCAGGATTTGCCCTCGCGAACTCGTGGCTCGCGCCCAACGCGTCTCCTGCCACAGACACAGCGGCGCGCCGCCGTCAACGTGGCGGCTCTTTTTTTTATTGTAAAAAATAAGTTCAACAACCGGCACAGCCAAGTGAAAGGGAGCGGAGTGTGTGGAGGCGGGGGTATTTGATGTGTTTGATCGAGTGCGGAGACCCCCTGCACAGCACAATGGCGGCGGCGGCGGCAGGGAGCCCCGGGCCGCTTCTGATAGGGGTATGAAGAAGAAAAAGAGGGGAGAGAAGTATGCGGCCGGAAAAAGGGGTGAATCCGGCCGCGCCGCCACCGTGGAATGAGCCGTCAAGAGCGACGTGCACAGAGAGGGCACGGAGCATGCCTGTGGGCGCAATGCACGACTGCTTGTCTGCCTGCTGGGGCCCCCACAGCGGCCCGCAGCGAAGCGAGAAGAAGCTGGCGAAGCGCTCGCCGACTTTTCTCGCACACCAGCAACGGGGCGCGGCTTTCGCATTTCCCGAGACTGCCAGCGCTAATGAGCAACCGGGTGACGTCACCTACGGAGCTGCACGCAGCCCCAAGGAACAGGGCAGATATCCAGCAGCGGGGGATGTATTATATGTGAAGTGCAATTTTAAGAACGGGCGGTCCTTTTTTCTTGAAAAATTAATTACTCGTCATTGCTTTGCCGAAAAAAACTACAACACGGGAGTCAATGCGGGTTTTCCTGACGCCAGAGTGGGCCTGAGAGCAGAGTAGTGATGGGCTTCCATTTGTCCCGCGCACCAGACGAAGCGGGAAGTCAGGACGAGAGCTAGGCCCAGCCCAATCCAGCCACGGAAGGAGACGACGCCGCTGCATTGGAGAACTCCCTCAAATTGGAAAACGAACTTCAACTAAAGGTACATTTATTCGCCAATAAGCGCAACCCAAAGCGAGTACAAAGTAAACCTACCATAGCGCTAGAAGCCACGAGGACGTAACGACCCGACGGGCAGAACAAGGCCACTTTCTCTATCCGACACTGAGAGGACGGTATATATCGCCTATTATAGAAGGCGCCCCCCTTATAGAAGCCGTAAAGCCCCTCCCCTCCCCGGCGTTATCAGGGGTTGCCAGCTAACCAACCCTCTAATACCCGCACGCCTGAGCGATGCGCCCTGAGAACATCTAGGGTGCCTTGATGCGCGCGCGCTGAGCTCGTGCTTCGAGGCACCCTAAGAACATCCGCAGTGCAGCGCCACCACTGCCAGTGGCGGTGTCGACACCGTCGGCAGTCAACCGGCCAGTGCACTCCCCCTTCATCTTCCTATCAACCACTACCACCCACCACTGCCAAGCAAGAGGTGATTACCGCCGCAACCACGCGTCCCATTATAAAGCACCTTGCAGTGCAAGCGCCGAGGCTACCACTAAGTGACGGCAGAGATGCACTACAGCACTACAGCACTATATATATATATATATATATATATATATATATATATATATATATATATATATATATATATATATATATATATATATATAGTGTTAAGCGGGGATCCAGGCACTGGTAGCGGGCACTGGTAGCGAGCAGGACCGGAGCAGGGGTGGCTTAACTTGCAGTCAGCTAGTCCGCAAAATCACTTTCTCTTCCTCCTTCTCGGTGATCTGCCCAATTAATGGGAACCTCTTCTTTACAATCTTGCCCCCGCAGAAAAGAGGAGCCATCCTGGCGACTCAAGGAGACGAAAGGAATGCGGGATCGTAGTAAGGCTTCAAACGGTCGACGTGAACAATCTCACGCCCACGGCGGCGAAGGTCGGTGGATGCGGCGAGCGGTTCAATTAGGTAATTCACTGGAGAAGTCTGTTGGAGCACTAGGTAGGGTCCGTGGTACTTGGAAATAAACTTGCTGCTCAGGCCGGGTGGTGTCGATGGGACCCAGAGCCATACGTGAGCACCGGGAGAGAATTGATGCACAGGGTGGCTGCTGTCGCTGTGCGCTTTCTTCTGGGCTTGCTCGTCCGAAGTAAGCGAGCGAGCCAGCTTGCGACATTCTTCAGCGTGCCTGGCAGCTGCTGAAAGTGATGTGTACTCTGACATATCAGGACGGTAGGGGAGGATGGTGTCGAGTGGAGACGAAGGTTCACGCCCGTACAGCAGAAAATATGGTGAGAATCCGGTAGTTGCTTGAACGGCGGTGTTATAGGCATAGGTTACAAATGGGAGAATCTTGTCCCAATCGGAGTGGTCGGAGGCGATGTACTTGGACATCATGTCACCTAGTGTGCGATTGAAGCGCTCCTGTCTGCTGCCTTCGCTCGCGCAAACGGTGTTCGGCGCGAAGCTTGCGGACCGCAGGTCGACCGAAGACATCAACAAATCGGGATTTGAACGAGGCCCAAGTTGGAATGTCAGCCTCGTGATTTGTGAACCATAACTTTGCTACTTGGGTCAGGTAGAAGATCACGTTGTTAAGTTTTAGGACGTCATCCCACTTATTGTGGGTGCTTACGCGTTCATACGAAGAAAGCCAGTCCTCGACGTCCTGATCGTCGGTACCGCTGAAGACCGGCGGGTCCCGCTGGCGAAGCACCCCGGAGCATGGAATAGAAGGGGCCGAGGTAGCGGGGCCGGTGGTGTTAGAGCTGGAGTCGGTCATTGAGGTAGGAATTCGGCGGCTGCGGAGCTCCAGAGCGAATAAATGGAAGAGAAATCCCGCACCTCCACCAAGTGTTAAGCGGGGATCCAGGCACTGGTAGCGGGCACTGGTAGCGAGCAGGACCGGAGCAGGGGTGGCTTAACTTGCAGTCAGCTAGTCCGCAAAATCACTTTCTCTTCCTCCTTCTCGGTGATCTGCCCAATTAATGGGAACCTCTTCTTTACAATATATATATATATATATATATATATATATATATATATATTTTTTTTTTTTTTTTTTTTTTTCAGGAAATAAAAGGGGACTTCGCGGCTTTCTCCGTAGACCGTTTTCTCTCTCGGGAAAACGGCGACGCTCTTAGAGTCAAATCTGGCCTTGGCTACGTTTTATATCTAGTGAAGCATTATAAGAAAATTAACTGCTGTGCACAGCGTTAGGACTATGTTGCTATAACGAACGGTAATCACTCAACTACCCGCCCGTGAAGACGCAAACGCCTGACGGAGGGTCTTGGGAGTTCAGCTCGTGCCCAAGATGGATCACGTGCTGTCCAGCCGCCTCCTGTCTCGCTCTCCACGTTAACCCTGCCGTTTCTGAACTTCCACACCTGACTGCGCTGCGCTTAAAGGGACACTGGAGAGTCAAATTGAAGTTGGCACGCATCGAATGGACTCCAAGCTCTAACAGTGCTGGAGATCGCTGTCACCGAAAACGGAGCTCTCGGATCCGATAGAAGACCGAAAAATGAAACGCAGGTGTCTCCACCACTGGCAGATTTCGCGAGTAAAATGCGAGCGTATAAACACAGAATTCTTTTTTTTCTATTTTTTTTTTTGACCGCGCGCGGATCTCAAGAGATCATATCGGCTATAACACCGCCATTTGCTCCGAAACGATGAACACGCATTATTTTAGCCGTGGACTTCACAAATCTGGAACGCCTGGCCAAGAGACTATCTTAAATCGAGCTGTCTCGACGATAAACGCGAGTGTCGTAAAAAAAAAAAAAAAAAAAAAAAAAAAATGTCAACATTGCTGGAGAGAGCCAGACAACCATTTTTTTTTTTTTATTAACAGCTATAACTAGACGCAGAAATGTCCCCACAGCGTTCTCCTAGCCAAATTTCTAGCTTCTCCATCAGCCTCCGCACCGCGGCTCCGTGGAATGCAAAAATAACGCCAGTAAGTATCAGTGTTAGGCAAAGGCCAATGTCTCTGGAGACGTGGCTCGCGCATTTATCCTCCGTGAGATCTTACGCGGCGCCACCCTAAGCACAAGCAGTCCGGCGCCTAATAAGTGCCTCATCGCAGCGAGGATAAGAAGAAGCCAACGGGGTGCGATACGAGGCAGTGGCACGGACCCCGCTGGGTTCCGAAGCGGCACAAACAGCAACAGCAGCAGCAGCTGGGCCACCGCCGACTGCGCACAGCTGCCGAGCAGAGCGCGGGCACAGTGCCAGCTAGAACACCGCGCAGCAGTCAGCAAGACCGAACAGTCCCTTCGAAAGGGGGGACAACTATTGTGCGCAAGGCGCTGTGCCTATCGCAGGCACCGATCACTGCAGCGCGTTTTATTGGGGCTCCGGGTCCGTATCTTTATGGTGTAGCGTAGCTGCTGCGATCAGCTCGCGCAGTGCAGGCATGCGGACGTCTGCGACGGGAAGTATTAAAATTGAAGCGCTGGCTGCGTTACACGACGGGGATCAGCGGTGAGTAAACCGGAACAAAAAAAGAAGAAATTTAAGTCTATAAGGGAAGCTACAGGCGGCAGTCGACGCCTGGACGCCATTTTGTTTCGTTAGTTACTTTGAGCCCAGTCTTCCTCTCAACAAAGAAAAGGAAAGAGAGAAAGAAAAAAAAGGGGTGACACAGCTGTAGCAGTAAAAGCGCTTTCAACCCGACACAGGGTGTGGCCCCGGGTAGCGGCAAAAAGAAGGCGGCTCTGAAACGCGAGAAGGCAGAGCGAAATGGTGAAAAAAAGTAATAGAAACAGGAATTTCACATTAGCCGGAGAGTCCAGTAGAGTCGCGTCTCATCACAGTGATCCGTCATTCGGCGCAAATCTCTTCGTAAAATTTTCGCTCAGGGTTGGTTCTCGGTCGGCGGTCTGGCCCACCTTAGGGCAATAACACAATGGGGGCGCGCGGCAGCGTACGTAAGATGGAGGGAGCAAGAAGAGAGGGCTGTAGAAGGAGGTGATGGCCTCTACACATATCTCCTCTACGAAAAAGAAATTATGGAATTCTTTGTTACGGGTCTCAAGCGCTTTCAAGTGCTGCAAAAAAAAAAAAGTGTGTGTGTGTGTGTGGGGGGGGGGGGGGGCACTGAACTGCAACAGAGTTTACTTACACACGCATTGTCGTAGTGCACACTGTCAAAAATAACGATGAAGTAGGGGTTCAAATATTCGTACACTGTACGGATTATTAACAGAGAAATGATACTTTCTTAACTAAGGCGTCTCTCATAGCCTGAGTCACTTTGGGACGTTAAACCCCACAAACCAAACCAAACTTTCTTAGCTGGCAGTTTTGACATCTTGAAGCTTGTACCTGCCATACACTTTTAATTTGCTTCTTCTTCTCTTTTCTTTTTTCATTTTTTCTTTACTATTTTTTTTTTATTTATTTATTGAGCGAGAGCTACATTGGCCACATTCTCGCCATTTCGCCGTAGTTATCCGTGTCTCTCCGAAGAGCGAAGAAAGAAGAATTCGTGGGAGGCTGGCAGCTGACGTGGCCGAGCACTAACTGGACGTAGGGCTTCCTGACATTACGTTTGGCAAGGAGCTGCCAAACCGGGCCTCTCCTTTCATATGGGATGGTGATATCACAATCAGCCTGCCAAAACCCTTGCATTCACGTTATCCCTAGGCCACGCAGGCACGTTCATACGGCTCGCTTAAAACGGGGCTTTAAATGTTGGCTGGTAGCTTACGCTATCGCGTTATCGCATTTCAGTGGTCAAAAGTGATATGTCATAAATTATGTACAAAAGCCATGTCTTTACTTTCGTGCCTAACCAAGCGTAGCCATGCAGATAGCTCTCGCGTAACTCTAGGTTTAACCACCAGCTAAACCGCAGCTTTTTTTTTTTCTTTTTTTTTTAACATTCGAATACGGCGTCCGTAGCAATGCGACTAGTGGTACACACGTACACCTATTATCGTGCGTTACTGGCCCAATTAACAAGTGTGAAGTGAAATGGCGACATGCGTGCCGATCTCGAGCCACTCTCGTCCAAAATTGTGTGACAAAGTCCTGGCACACAAATATGTAAAAACATGCGTGGGCGTGGGAAAAGCTTCAGTCTTTCTAGAGTCAGAAATAAGTGCTTCCTGTATGAAAGATGCTTCCCTACCCTGTATTGGGTCGCCGCTTCAGAACGAAAATATGCGCGCAGCCTAGACTGCTGACATATTTTCACCGAACGCCGAAACGTTGGCGGGCTCAAAACAGCCGCGCACGAAGGGGAGAATGGTCTCGCCCACTGATAACAGCGTGTCGAAAATAAATACGAATTCAAAGCACGAATACATAGCTGCGCAAAGATTGGGCTCTTCAAATGCTTTCTGTACATCATGCAGTCGAGCATTCCCCTCTCACCTATCGATCACGGAACAAGCGCGTCACACCCTGAACTGACACACGAGCGACGTCGAAAAAAAAAAAAAAAATGACGGCACGAGGGGAACAGCTCCTGCGCATCCCACACCACCGGTGTGCGGGGTGGAAGTCTGCATTGATAAGAGCGGCAAAATACGAGAAGTGTGCGCGTGGAGCGTGGATTTTGGACGCCACCCAAGCATGAAAAGGGGCTCGCTCCCCGGCACCAGTTATCAGCGCTGGGGGCGCATTCGAAATGACGACGGCCATTGCAGCGATATGGCCCGCGGCAAGGCACTTGCATGGAGAGGCCAAAGTTCACGGTGCAGAGAGAACAGGAAACGAGGGAATAAAAGAAAAAAAAAAAAAAAAAAAAGAAGACGGGAACCAGTAAAACCAGTACAATGCTACACGAGTCGCAGTCTCGACACGTGCAGCGCGCTTCGAGACTACAGACAGACCCGAGACCAAATTCAAATATTGAGAAATATGTAACCGCAAGAGGAGACATCTCCGGGGAAATTTCCCGGGAACTCGCGGCACGCGCGATGCGAGTTTTGACGCGCGACAAGTAGCACGACTGTCGACCAATCGTGGGAACTTTCACCACGCCCACGACGAACGAAGCCAGGCCTCGTGTGTGTGCAGGTAACGGAAAGCGCTTGACGGAATAAAACTCTACTACAATAAAAATAAAACTGTGGCCTCTCTTCTCCACGCTAACACTGGCTAAATTTATGGCTCGGCACGTGTACAGTGTAGGAAGAGTCGCTTCGAGACGAATTTGACGCACGCAAAGCGAACATCAACTTATAATCAACCTAACACGCAAAGGTTGGCAACAGGCGAACGGGCTCCTTCTCCAAACGATAGACTACAACGGTCACGAGGTAGAGGGGTGTACAAACGTCCGTGCAGTAGACTACGTTAGCGCTGCAGCAGTCCAGTGCGTTAGAATTTAATACTACCCGGACGAAACTCTGCAACTAATTCTCAAAGTTTTGGGCTTGACCGCACTTTGAGTTGAGTGCACGTGTAATGAGATCAGCGACACCAAACGCCGCGCGGCGGACAGCGCTGCGGCAGACGAGTGCCGCAAAGGGCCCAATTTCCCGCAGCTCTCGGCAAATTTACCCCGTCCAAACGACTCCTTCACGGCTGAACGAGCAGCGCGATCGTCGACTGACGTCGTGAACGGCAAGAAAGAGAGGGTGGGCGAACGATTACGCAATACGCGACACCGTATACACTTCTTGCAACTTGAGCTTCCCGGCGGCGAGGACGACAATCGAGGTCGGGAAACAAAGGAGCACGGCGAACAGAAAAGCGCAAAAAAAGGCGTTATAGTGAGAAAGTAGCCCCCCATCTCACGACGACTTCCACTCTCAAGCTCCTCCGGAGACGCGAGGCAGAAGCAACCCAGCCCCGGCGAATTCGATTAGCAAAAAGGCGACGCGGCGTCGGAAAGCGAGCCAGCATAAAACATGCGAGTGAGGGAAAGGCGGGGTGGATTTCATCTCAATGCCAGCGCGCACGAAAGCGCGCGTAAATTGTGTAATTACGCGGAAAGCATCCGTCGAGTCGTTATTAGGCAGGGCCAGTTTAGACAGGCTCTCTCTGCTGTGCCTGATACGGAGAGGAAGGATTCTCCAAACCTCAGCGTCCAGCGGATAAGCAATGGGCGGCTGTCATATCTAAGAGGAGACAACAGCCGTTGGAGAATGAGCCGTCATATCTCGGCCAATTTAGTCGAGACGAACGGCAGACGACGACCAAGAAGAAGAAGAAAAAAAGGAGAGAGAGAGAGAGAAGAGGAAAGAGAAAATGTGGCGCGAGCAGACGACTTACCCTGGACTTGATGGTGTGTGGTGGTCGTCTGCAGCGGTCCCAGCGATTGCGTCGTTCTTTATCAAAGCCTGTCGTCTGCGATGTTGTTGAAGACGCCGATTACAAGAGGAGCTGCAGCAGCTGCGCTGTCGTCGACGTCAAGTCGGCGGCGCCGGAACAGTTTTATAAGCGTTATCCAATCGGGTCCGACCGCCTTTTTTCTCGAAGAAGAGGCGGCAAGAAGCGAGCAGCAGGGCGCACGGTGCGGCAGCACTACTTTGGTCACCGCCGACCACCGCTGGGGACGCTATTTCCAGCGCGGAGACCGAAATAACCGCCGCCGCGGGCAGCAGAAACAGCAGAGGGAGCACATGGTCGTCGTCGCAGCACCACCATGGCACACATACAACAAAACGCGCGGAGGCACAGTTGTGTCGACGCTTTGGCGTTTGCCCCCACAGCCGACCCCCGAGAGGAGTTCCTCACATGCGTGCGGCCAACTTGTCGGCTCTGCCGCCAGATACCGCCAGGTCAAACTATAAATCAAGCGACGGCACAGCCGGGGCTCACACACACAACACTGCTGCTGCAGTCCAAAGCACGGAGGCAGCGCGCGAGGTGGCGGTAGTAATAGTCACGGCCAGAACCCCGGAGAAGAAGGAGCAGGCGAAAACAACGCGGCGTCTTCTTCACAACGGCTCGCGCTTTCTTTTCCGACGTGGCACCACGAGTGTGCCGACCGGTGACGGTAATCGAGGCTAGCTGAGCGCGAAAAAGAAAGCGAAGCTACAAATAATAAAAAGAAAGTGATTCTCTCCCCTTCCCCGTTTTCCGGGTGCTAGCGGCGACACCGGCACAGCCCGCGGGAAAGCAGCCGGCGGCGACAGCACAGACAGCGCGCCGTTGCTGATACGACCGGACGATGTGGTTCGTGATCGGGCGGCGCCGCAGGAGCGGACGGCGACAAAAAGTGAACGAAGAAGTCAACAAGAGAAGAACGAGGCCGGGAAGAAGAAGAAAAAGCAAGTGGCCACCACTTCCATAACCACGCCTACTACCCGGCGGTGAGGAGAGATAACTGGTCGGCAGACGACGTAGTCGTGCGAGCCAGCGGAGCAGCGGAGACGAGGCGTGTGACGAGCACGTGGTCGTGGAGCGGCGCTGTAACAGCAGCGGCGGCTCCCGTCCTTTTCCACCGGCTCGGGCGACCGCTCAAGCTGATCGCTGCTGACGTCGGAGAGAGAGCGCGTAGTCGACGTTCGCCGCCCCGAGGGAATTAAATAACAAGCAGGAAAAGAGCTCCGGCATAAAGGGTTAGGAGCGGCGTCGCGAGTGCGGAACTCCCGCCACTCCCACCAGCCGCGATTTGCAGCCTCTCGCTTGCTCTTTCCTCTCTCACCGGCGCCGAGTCTGCATCCCTCCGGTGTAACCTGCGAACGCCGGCCTTCGCCGCAGCGCCGCACTCTCGCTCCCAGAAAAGCGCGGCCTCCGAGATCGCCGAACGCGGCAGCAGTGAGCAACGCGCGAGTAGCAGACGACGCGCAGAGGAGGCCACATCAACGACTGCACTGAGTTACATGAGCTTACCGAAAATGTAGAGAGAAAGCTTCCCTCCGCAAAACTGACGAAAAGCGCGAAATCCGTACTTGCTCTGACTATAGCAATTGGTCCAAAACAAATTCAACCACACATAGCTTTTCCCTGCAAGCGAGCCGTCAAAAAGTATCACTCAAGGTATGCGTGGTTGTCGCGTCCTGAATCGACGCCGTGATATGATTCCGCAGCAAATTCGTTTTCCAGCTTATATCCAAGGAAAATGCCAAGCGCTGCTTATAAATATGCAAATATGGTGCCACCTCTTCCCCGTGCAGGCAATTTTAAAGAAACTATGTGCGCGAGTGTATATATATACATGGGAGGCCAGGGGAGCGCGGCCTCAGTTTTTGATGGACTATAATAGAACGAAGCACCCGCTCGAGGAAACGAATGCAGAGAGGCTTAGCGAGGGGGCTGAAGAGGGGGGGGGGGGGGGGGGTGTATCACTCGAAATATTGCGGAGAATTCAACTGGTCGATTTGAAGCGGAGTATCAATCCCGACCAGAGCCCCCAAATCCTGCAGAAAAGCAATCCAACCCCGATCGACCAGGGGAAAACAAACATGCTCGCTCGCACAGGGAGAGGCTGGCTACCGGAAGGTCTCACACGCAAGCCGATTCCGGAGTTTTCGCCCAATAGCTGCCCCCTTACACTTTTGTCTTCGTTACATGATAAAGAAAACCTGTCACGTCCTGCACTTAACTCCTGAGCTGCACCGCATCCTGACAGGCATTATGGCCAAAGCTGTGGTGGGAATGCCAATGAGCATTCTAGAACAAGGCTTTGTTGCAGGCGAAAAAATCTTTTTGAAGCACAGCTCGCTCAATGTTTGTAGCAGGAAGAGAGCACTAAAAAAATAATAAAGGCGAATACAAAGGGTGTTTCATCTAACTTGAAGCACGTGATAATGAATGACATGCTGCACTGCGCCAAGATTTGAGTGGTTTTGGCTTTGCCTGCGGGTAAGCTCATCAGTGCACATTCCCCAGCGCTGAATTTGCAGAAAATGTCGAGACAAACCCAGTTTAGTTTCCGCTAACATCACTCTAGTCTGGTTACTTTCTAATTCCAAAGCCCGCGAACTTTAAAAGCTGACACGTGACTGCGCTCCCCAGTCGGGATGTTAGAGCTCACAAACGCACTAATCCCGACCTCGGCGGCAGTTTTTCGATGGAGGCGAAAAGCAAGGCGCCCGTGTGCTGTGCGATGTCAGTGCACGTTAAAGAACCCCAGGTGGTCGAAATTACCGGAGTCCTCCACTACGGCGTCTCTCATAGCCTGAGTCGCTTTGGGACGTTAAACCTCACAAACCAAACCAAACCTCTTAGACGAACTCGACAAATGGCCAGCTCGGTCACAGCGATCGTTTCGAGATACGGGACGCAGCCAATTTCCTTTGTTACAGCTGTGATTCTGCAGAAACACCTTTCACGGCACAGCACATGTTTCTTGCAGTCATGGCCACGTCAATCGCGACGGTTCGGACTTCCTCCAGGCCCACGTGGCGGACGACTTCCGGCAACGACGCAAGATCGAGACCACGCATGCGCACAAGGCGGTGACCCGTATGCTGACGCACGCAGAATGGATCCATCGTTGAAAGTTTCTCGGGTTAGTTGCAACTCGTATTTCTATGAACCAACTTCCTGCGGCGAAAGCTTGGATTGACGCGATTATACAGTGCAAGAAACAAAAGAGGAAGCTCGCTCGGATGCTGACTCCGCAGCATTGCAGGAAATTGGGGGAGGGGGTTCTAACACCTTCTCTCGCAGTATTCTACTTGTGGTAAACCTTGACGCTGCGGCAAAAGAAAAAAAAAAGAAAAGCCCCAATCAATCCAGCTTGGATATTGCACTACTGTAGGGCCTCTTAAAAGCATAGCATTCACAGTGTTCGTTCGTGGCAGCTGATAGCGACGCCGAAGCAGATTTGCGAAACTCGCGCGGTTGTACGAATTAACAGTAGGCGCTAAAGGGCCAAAAAGCGAAATGGGAATGGGTTGGACTCCAGACATCTATAGCTCCCTCGGGAGAAGGGACCAGAGTCATCTGTCTGCACATTAAGCGGAGCCTCGGCCTCACCATGCACGTGCCGAGGCTCTCTTGTTGTGCGGGAATCGGATTTTTGGCACGGGCTAGGTGCAATTTCATGAAAGCCCACAAAACAGCAGCGGAATGTAGCAGGTTTAATGTAAAGGCGCAGTTTGATGCCACTGGCGCACAGCAACCCCCCGCCCCACCTCCACCCCCCCCCCCCCCCCTCCAATGCCAATGATGACCAGGCCCCGACCCCGGGACTCCTTGGATGAAAGCGTTCACATATATTCAACCAAGCCTACGGCGTCGACACATTTCGACTTTCTACTGTTTGTAACGGATGGCTCGAAGGCATTTTTTTAAACATCTGCTAAGGAAAATAGGCCTCCTCGTGACGTGACGACACAGTTTGAACTAATATAATCGCTCCTCAAACAATGCGAGAAGACGACAACGCGATATCATCGATTACAAATCAGAACAGAAAGAACAAGCACGTTATCCGGCACTCTATATAACCGCGTCGGAAACAAGCAGACTCGGCATGCCCGATCCGGAAATAATGGCTCAGACCCTGCTCTGCGGAACAAGAAATCCTCAAAGCGACCACAGAAACACGTTATATGCCCTGGTGCAAGCAGAATTTGTTATGACGGACCAGTAGAATTCGCTTTCGGATTCCCTTCCTCAATCAAGGCCTCTTATCGCCCACTGACAAGGGCCGTAAAAGCAGAAATCTTCGACAAACACGAAGATAACTCCATTCGTTTCCCTTGAGCGAGCCTAACCGCGTTATGTCAGGCCAACGGAACTCGAGGGAACGGCTGCAGTAACACCCGCAAACACCGCGAACCTCTCCAGCTATGCGAACACGTGCCAACTAGGCCTGGCAAGTCATCGACTGCGAAACACCACGCTCAACTTTCGACACGCTCGCGTTTTTGGAATGCGCCAACAAATGCGAACTACTGACACGGGCCGATGTTGAAAATTTTGTGTGACGGATTCGGGTAGCAGGCTATCTGTTGGTGTTTTTATCAGATGATAAGCAGGTACAATCACCTGCGGCGGTGCACGGCTCAAAGGCTATATAGGATGGGGAGCGACATGTACGCAACGTCAGTGCTCGAAATTATACGGAACTTTTCATTACGCCGTTCCACGCGCGGCTTATGAATGCTAAACGCCTCATCCATGCCACCAAATGGGTATACATGAAAACAATGCACGCAAGGAGAGATGTGGACGAATGCGTACAAGTTCCGTATTCGGGTCTTTACATGCGGGCGGCGCCCCGCTATAAGTCATTTGTAACGCAAGGCAGATAGATACACATTAGAGAGTTTTAGCTTATCGTGATCCGCCACCGCGCATTCCACTGCGCATACCCAGTCCCCCTTGACGCCGATAGATGGCGCCACATACTGGATGCCGGCACATAGACCTGCCGCGTCGGAATCAATCCGCTTGAGCGCCCCGCCCACGCGCCGTAGAGAGTCACGGTGGCGGATCGCGGAACACGGTAAGTTAAATCTCTCTATTAGAGAGAATTAGCACATCGTGATCCGCGATACGCTACCGTGATCCGCCACCGCGCATGCCCAGATCTCTTTGATGCCGATAGATGGCGCCACGTACTTAATGTCGGCACATAGACCTGCCGCATCGGAACCAATCAGCGTGTGCGCCCCGCCCACGAGCGGTAGAGGGTCACGGTGGCGGATCGCGCATCACGGTATGCTAAATCTCTCTATTAACGCCATGTAAGACACCCGACTCTCCTGAAATCTGCCGAGGCGTGCAATGAGAAGTCGAATCAAGACACGTGTCACGAGCATGGCGGGTGCGGGAATTCCTTACAACACGCTGTACGCGCCGGCGACGGTCGCCAAAGCAGGTAGATAGATAGGGCATGCGAGAGGAGATTCGCTTGAGAGCGAACACTCTATCGCGGATGTGGCCTGGCTGTGCGATTGCCGCCAGTCGTGGAAACAAGCGCACAATTAAAGATGCCGCAGGAGTGCACCACACCTGGAAGTGAAGTGGCTGCGCAGGTAACGCCCGAAGTTTTCATGCAACGCGGCAATCGCCTAGAAAGGAGAGAAAAATGCAACGCCGCGGTGCAGAACAGCTCACAGATTGCGCGCTTCCGTTCGGGGGACTTCGCGGTCTGCGAATACAAATATGCGGCAGTTCAGGAGGCAAGACGGTGGGGTGCGCAGATCATCCAGTGCAGATCGAGTTAGCCTGCTACAAGCTCACTGCTACCAATGTAAGTTTGGTATGGTTTGTAGGGTTTAACGTCCTAAAAGCTCCCCAGACTATGAAAGGCACCGTACAGTGGAGGAATCCGGAAATTTCGAACCACCTGGGGATCTTTAACGTGCACCGACATCGCACAGCTCACGGACGCCTCTCCGTTTCGCCTCCATCAAAGGGTAGCCGGCGGCGGTCGGGTTCGAACTCGGATTACTAATGTAAGTGTATTAGCATGCATGCTACGCAGTGAATATGTGCGACGGATTAACGCTAATCACTGCTTGTGGGCTGGTGGACCAGGGCAAACGTCTACATTATGCTTAAGCGTGCAAATGTAGGGGCAAACCTACCATTTCCATCCATTTACTGGCGCTTCGGCATACCGCTATCGTACAGAAAACGAGGTGCTGGCGGAGAAACGCACCGTGACGCGAACACGACTCGGCTACCGCAACCACGCCAGCGCGCGATTTGAAAACAAGAACGAGTGCGGCATCCTTCGGTGTGTGAGCCGATGCAGCGAGACACGTGCAGGAAGCACTATATGCATGAGGGTGTGAACGAGGGAAAAAAAGAAACGCGAGAAACACTGCGCACACCCACAGCGGCACAGCCCATACTACCACGCAGCTATTCGCTTCGCAAATTTGCGTGGCGCGCCTAAACCTTGCTAAACCTAGCGTGTTGCGCAGTCGCATCATGGCTCCGCAGCCGAGGGCGGGCTTGGAGCGCTTCCAGCTCTCCGCGTTCATTACATGCTGGGCTTGCGGCCTGAATGGAATAAGGTCGCCACAGCGGGCGATGTCGTCGACGTAGCAATGGCAATGGAATTCAAAAAAAGAAAAGAGGGGGAGGGGGCGCAGCCGTTGTCCGGCGACGGATCTGCTGGTTGATGTAAAAAGTGACTTCGCAACAGCCGTTGGCAGGCTTGGACAGGAAACATGCCACGCATTTCTGAAGCAGGATAAACATCCAATTCCAATTGCTTACTCGAAAGTAGACGATAAAAGACCATAATTTTGCACGAAGTAGTCTCCTTCGTGCAGCATTTATCGGAATAGGATCGGGAGGGAAAAACAGCTGTAATGGCAGACGCTGACATAGGAAGGGGTTATGGGCGCGCCAGCCTCTACGCAGCCTAACCACAGGGGAGCCGAACATCGTTTTATGTGAAGTGAAGTGTGACTAGCCGGGGGATGCAAACAAATGTAGAGGGCAGATCAAGGACTCGTTATGAGATACATGCGAAGGGCCGCTCAGACAAAGGCAGAAATGGTGGACTTGTTTTTTTTTTTTTTTGCATGTTGATAAACGTGATGATAAATGAGAAATGAAAACGTAATCATGGACGCAGTGGATTAGAAACCACATGCCACATGGGATGTCTTATTAGGGACGATACCATAAATGCTTTGAGTTTTTACCATCCCAAATGCAATCAAAGCATCCATTCTAACCGCGTGCACTTTGATACTGCACACTGCTGGTTATCTTAACTACGTTTCGCTTTATGACTCCTAACAGACGAAGGGACGGGAATCGGAGGCAGAGCTAGGGAACCACATATACACGGCAATCTGCGGAGAAAACGGCTAAATTTGAAACGCCACGAAAGCTCCTCTCCGCATCCACAAAATGAGGGGACACTGTACAGACCGCGTCCGACCGCAGAGATATATCCGACCATTCGGTAGAAACGGCATACACTGGAAATGAGACTATATGTTTTTTTTTCTTTCTTTGTTTTTTTTTTTTTTTTTTTACGCATTTACACTAGTAAAACGAATGAAGACTGAACGGCTACGGCCACGCGTACAGCTACCAAGTATCCCACCCCTCTTTTCCAAAGTTATTCGTGTACAGGGTTCACATAATCTCCGCAGCTAGGGCTTCATTCGCACTGCTGACGTATACAGAGGTCCTCCCATCAGGCAACCACCTAAAATACCCGGCTGAACGAAACACGGCGAATTCCGCCCAGTCTGCCACCTCAGACATCACGGATGCGGCAACGCTCCGCGCCTTCCATGCCCCACCAAAAAAACGCATTTCCTCAGAACCGGTTGCTTGCGTTTAGGCGCCGACGCACCATCAAATGGCCTCGTAGTATATCTCCAGGAAACCTCGCAATGAAACGAAACTGGATGCGCGCACGCAAAAGCTGTTAGCGCTGTGTGCGAGCTCTCCGGTCATACGTTCGTGCACTGTAAACCGTCCCTCGCGCGTACTCGAAAAACAAAGCGGACGCTCGGCTCGGCGCGGAGATTTTCCGCGAGACTGCAGTCACCGTAGCCATCACTGTACATTGTATATAGCGTGAGGATATCGCGACCAACGAAGCTGCATATCAACCGTATAACCGAGACTCTAAATTTGTATTTTCTTTTTCCATCTCATATGAGCCAGAGTCAGTTACCACGCGCCTCTTTGCTCATACCCTAAGGATATGATCTTTGCAGTCCAGATATATGAAGAGAGCTTGGTCGACACGACTGACAGCACTCTGCGAACAACAGGATACACGTTTTGCAGAAAGCAGTGCCAAGGATAGACAATAATACCGCTATTAACTATTGCTCTAATATATGAAGGGGCACTGGGCACAGCGCCATCAAATCTTCCTTCAGTGAAGCTCGAGAGTTCGGCTTATTTGTGGTCCCGTTGGCATCGATTTGTCTTTTTTTTTTTTTTTTAGACAGGAAAGGATGTATAGCTACTGTTAAAAAATTCCCAATACTTTTGCCGCCACCCATTTCAAGCTCGTTACGTCAATGATGGCGTCAAATAATTTTAGACTCCGTGATGCTGGACTGAAGAGTGGTCCAGCCTCAGAGATCCAAAAACTTAAATATTAAGCACCTGAATGGAATTTTGCAGTTTGTGAAAATGGCGTGTGGCGCTTCCTCATTACTTGTTTAGTGCCCTTTATTTATTGCTAACAACTAGCCTATTTGAATTCAGTATCGAATTTTTCTGGCTTTCTGCTGAACAAAGGCGAAAGTTGACTCGCGCCTTTAAAACGCGCCACTGTATCGGTGAAGGTTTACTTCACTTTGCCTCCCCACTCCCTTTTAAAAAGAATGATAGACAAATGCAGCAGCGAAGTTTACTTTGTCGCAGAGGTCTTGTCGATTCCCCGACACGAGGTAGCAGTAAGGATTCTCGTTACGGCAAACCGACACACGACACAGAACCGGTTTCGGATGTACAGAGCAAGTAATAAGTTATGCGGCGATACCGATCAGCGTTCGACGGGCAATAATTAACTGATTGTCGCACCAGCGCTTCACGACGTGAAGAGAGAGGGTACTTTCATAAGCGCGGGCGTCGGAAAGGGACGGGGAAGGGGGATGTAGAGGGGGGGTCAGAAGGAAAGTAGAAGGGAACATCTCCTGAGCAGAAAGCTGCAGGGGAGCAGCGAGACGGAAAGCTTTCACTCGCGCATTCCCCTCATCCGTAGACACTGACGTCAACGCTCTGACGTCGTCGCGGAAGGTTTTCTTCGGCAATCCCTTCAATCTTCGCTCGGCACACGGTGCTCGGCGGTTGCCCCAGTCGCTGGAAAGCGCTCTAGCAGTGGAAGTGATGACTGGCTCTAGACTTGCGACAGCCAGTAAAAAAAAAACCCGAGCACGCACACAAAAGCGAAAACTACAAGGGGATAGCTCACAAAAGTGATCATTATATCTCGAAGGCGCAGCCGAACCCGTGTTTCGATACACACCTTATCATTGAACAGCACAGATCACGACAAACAATTCGAGCTGTAGCTCTTATATAGCTGTCGGCATGCGACACACCACGGATGACGATGGTAATATAACGATTCCTCGACCTACAAAAAAATTTCATCGAAGAAATGCTCCGCGATGAATGCCAAGCGAAAATTTGGCAAAAAAAAAAAAGAAAAAATGGTGTGAGGAGGGCGTTTGCGCAGTTGCTGAAGTAATGTTCAATTATCGCCACCTTCATCTTATTTCCGAGTAATAGAAGCGGAAAAAAGAAGTCACATGCGCAAACTCACACAAAATTAAATTACCGTGCCTCCACCTCGGCAATCGTACGCAGTACTCCTTTCCTTATATGCTGTGAGCAACGCGCATTTTCCAGAGCAGATTTGAATCAAATTACGGTGCTCCGACCACGGAAATCGCATGTAGTACTCCTTTCTAAGCCAAACCTCTGATTCCTCCTGCGCAAATTACACATGTGAGCAACGCGCATTTTCCAGACCAGATTTAAATGCAGGAGTGCGGATATGGCCCCTTTCTCACCTCCCGCCAGATAGAGAAGGGGCTGCCCTTACAAAATGTCCACACTTACCAAACAAACAAAAGCAGCAGAGAGAAAGTGTGTGTGCGTCGATGGGAGGAAAGAAAAGAAACAGGCGTGAGGATATGAGGAACTGCAGGGCAAATGCAAAGCTGCAAAGCGAAGAGTGGAGAGGAGGAGGAGGAGGAGGACGAAGGAAAACCGGATTGGGGTAGAAAATGGAGCGGCAAGTGATTTGGAAAGAACATAGAAAAAAATTCTCCGCGCTCAACGGTCAGGTGTCGCCATCTCTCGGGAAAGAAGCCAACAGCAGCAGCGCATTGAGCGCCGACCCGCGATATCTCTTAAAAACGAGAAGCAATGTGACGGAACGCGGACGTGCGCGGACGCCATTTCTGCGAATAGTGTTTTTGCGGCAGCGTGCAACGAAGAGCGGAGTCCTGAACGAAAGGTCGGACGTTTTCACAGGTTTTAGCTTCTCTCGACTTGTTATCAAGCATCTACAGCAAAGTTCAAGAATGAAACAGTAGAAACTAGAGCTACGCGAAGTATGGAAAACCCATCGACGGGTGTGTCAGATGTGCCTCAGGGAGCAGACGAATGTGCAGACGACGTGCAATGCACGCGCGGATGCAGCGACGACAGAAAGCTGCGGGTTCTCGAGCTCTACAGTGGGATAGGAGGAATGCACTTCGCCTGCCGTCCTGATCGAACACGAATAATCGCGGCCGTGGATGTGAACACGACGGCCAATTCCGTATACAAGTTCAACTTCCCCGGGACGCGGCTGCTGCAGCGGAACGTGCAGTCCCTGAGCACCCGCGAACTCGACGCGCTCGAGATCGACTTGGTGACGATGAGTCCGCCGTGCCAGCCGTTTACACGACAGGGCCTCCAGCGCGATTCCCAGGACCCGCGCACATCGTCGCTGTTCTCTTTCCTTAAGGTTCTGCCCACACTGAAGCGCAAGCCCAAGTACCTACTGCTAGAGAACGTCAAAGGCTTCGAGTCATCAGCCACGCACGCTGCTGTCACTCAGGTAAGCGCGAAATGCACACGTCGACAAATCAAGGCGCGGCGGTAGCTTAGTGTCCCCGCAATGATCATGCACGCGCGCGGAGTAAAAAAGACAAGTTTCGGCGCTCATACGTGCTACTAATGCTGCATACATAAACTAATCTTCAGTTTACTGTGATGTTCAATATCATGTCATTTTTTTTTTTTTTACAGCACGTTGAAACTAAAACAATTAGCAAATGAAAATGCAGCAGGGCTTGTAAATGTCTAGATCTTGGAGGGAGACAAATAAAAAAATAATTTTTTTCTATATAGTTCAAAATAAATGTGTCTAGATGTGCTTGTAATGGTGTAAGGAGATCTGGAAATTCTATTTCTGAATATATGTGTTCAGAAAAAAATAAAGAGCACTGCAGAATCTGCATTGGAGTAATGCGAAAGCACGAATGCTGCTGTTGGTTGCTTTTAGTTGCTTAATTCACTTCTTTTTTACCCATTTTAGTCTTTGGTACTTTCAAATTGCGTGTAAATCCCTTCCTATGCCCTTTTTCAGCTCTACTTCCGGTTGCGCGATGTCACGTTAATTCACTTCTTGTTTACCCATTTTAATCTTTGGTACTTTCAAATTGCACGCCAATCCCTTCCTATGCCCATTTTTGGTTCGACTTCAGGTTGCGTGACGTCACATTCTTGACATCACCTTAATTGACTGATTTAATTAACTATTTTAGTATTTGACACACTCAAATGTGGCACCAAGCCATTGACTAACGAGACCATTTTCGCCTTTACTTTTCCATTTTTTGCTGCCTCTAATCAATTACGTTATTGGCCTAATTATTATTTCGGACACAACATTATGTCACCCTCTGTCAATTGATACCACTCATTAATCTCTACCACTTCTCAATTACTCACAACTGCTGCGGACACGATTTTGTGACACGTTCTGCAGACTCGATCTGGGGACAGAAATCTGTGAAGATAGCCAAGTAATGCTTTCGCATTAATAGAATTTCCAGATCTCTTACAGTATTACAAGAACATCTAGACACATTTCTTTCATGAGACGAGCACTTTCAATGAGCGTATCTCCCTATAACCTCAGATCAACAGGAGACATCAACGCAAACACCAGAATAGACACTTCTCTGGTCTATCTGTTTGGCACGGAATAATTAGTCACATGTCTTAGCTGACAACACTTTGGCTGTTAAATGTCAGCCCAATGCATTCAAGCCACTCTGGACTAACTAATGATATAATACACTATGTGTAGCAGTTTGTTATGCTGTGTAAGGCATAACGTCCAGAAGTGAATCGGGCCATAAGGGACACAATAGTGGTAGGCTCCAGATTAATTTCGACCACCTGGGGATGTTCAGCACACACCGACATTGTACAGCACATGAGTAACTTTTGTGTTTTGCCTCGATTGAAACGCGGGCAGGTGCTGACCCACCGTGAGTCGCAGTCCACATTGGGCAAGTTGGCTTGCAATCATGGTAGAAAAAAATATTTAGTAAAGGGATGATGAAAACTGGCTGTAACAACGTGGACAACTGCTACCATGCTGTTTCCATCACTCTTTGTTGTCACTTTGCATACTGCATTTTATGACCAAATTAAAACTCGGGAGGCATTTTTGAATGGTATAGGATGTCTTGCACAGCTAACTCAACATAAACAAGTTGCAATTTTTATTTGACCATCTTTTTAAAGGACACAGAAAGAGTGCGTGCAGTGCTCGGGAATATACACTGTGGTCACTGATGCTAAATCGCATTGCAGGCCCTCGAAGACAGTGGCTACCACATCCACCGTTACCTGCTGTCGCCCACTCAGTTCGGAGTCCCGAACTCACGGCTACGTTTTTACTGTCTTGCCAAGCTGTATCCAGCAGAGTTCAGAGACTGTTGCCAAGAAGCGAATGGTGTCTGCTCTGGAACGTGCTCTGAAAAGCCACCTTTTGGGTCGCAAGGCACGAGACCGCCACAGTGCTTGTCCGATTTCCTACACCTCGACAGTGGGCGGGAGTTGACTGATGAAACGAATTACCTCCTTCCAGACAAAGTTCTCTCCAGATTTTCGCTCATCTTGGACATTGTTGAGCCCTCATCAACCAACACGTGCTGCTTCACAAAAGGCTACGGCCACTACGTCGAAGGAACCGGATCTGTCTTGCTACAGGTGCTGTGCATACTGTGTTGGCTGTATCTCTTCTCTAGACTTCTGGTTCCGTTTGGCGACTTGTCCAAATTAATAAACACTAATGCAACCATCATTGTGGTGCCTACAGGTTAATGCAGCAAGAATACATGCATAATTTGTTTGCCACTTAGTCCCTAACAATGCTAAGTCACATAAAGACCATATATTTCTCGATGGAGTACTTTGCATGACTTGACACATGCTTATCTATGCTAAGTCAACATAGTTTCACATTTTATGCATTCAAACGAGTGAATATGAAATACAGCCGTGGCCAGATATATCGAACTTGAAGGGGATTGCGAAATAGTTTGATACAGGTTGAAGAAGACCATGCGTCAATGACGAACGACGACGAAGCTCTTGAGACTGCCAGCTGTAGATAGCCCTCACTCATCGCCACTGAGATCATACCGCTGCGGATCTTTACGATGAGCGTGTGCAGGTTATATGCCACAACCTCCACTGAATAAAAAGTGGCTTATTGGGACATGGCACGTGCTGGCAACAAAGAGCCTTGCTCAAGGTTATCAATGACGTACCCGAGAGAGAGGTATGGTCACAACCAGCAGTTTTAGACCAAGCACAAGCGCCACCTGGCAGCCTCAATAGCTTATTCACCGTTGGCGTCGGAACGTGCTCTTTTTCTTCATTTCAGATATATCAATAATTCAATGCATAAAAATGATGGTGAACAAGACTATAATCTAGAAGCAAAAATGTGCTGCACCTACCCAAGTGATGCGATGTGCTGCCTGTCGCCATTCTGGCAGCACGTTGCTTGCTAGGTGTTACAAGACCGAAACTGGTTCTGACCGGAAAGCGTTTTGGAAATAGCCATTGTCTATCATAAGATGTGTTACCCTCTTACAATAACACTACAAAAGGAATAAAAGCTAAAGGCCCCGCTTTCAACACAATGGGTCCACGAGCCATGTTCTTGCCTGACGAGAGGAATGCAGTCAGTCTAAAAACACCGGCTTCTTCTGAATAAACAAAGTGTCTTGCAAAGACACGCCAGACGCAGCTAGAAAGCAAAGCATGTTGTCGAGACTTAAAAGGCCCATGAAAAGCTATTTACTAAAAGTGCGCATTAGCAATAGTCATCCCATCAATCGTCTCTGCAACAATAAAATTTTTAAGCTAGCTTTAATAACACTGAACATCTGGGCAATCAAAAATGATGCTCCTCCTTTCCCTCCTCAACTCAACACACGCTGGCGTATAAGAAAAAAAGAAGAAAAGTCGCGACAGCGTCCCACCACACCCCGTTCCGCTTGCCTAACTTGGGAGTGTCTAATGAGCCGGTGCCCAGCAGCCCCACTGACGTCAGTGGGGAGGCTTATTATTAATAAAATATTTAACCCAATAATTTGCAAATTACTGGCTGTATGTAAAGCTTTTGTATCTGACTGGAACATTCACATAGACCATCTCTGAATTTCTTGCATTGGAATTTTACCTCAAATAGCATTTCAGGGGTATGCCAATATTAAAACAATCAGGGTCAGCACATCAACTTGGCAAGATAAAATGCACTATGGCGCAAACAGGGCGATGCAACACGGCTAAAGAATTCCGAGCAGTACAAGGAACATTGCTTACCACGTGGCAGCAACTCATGCAAAAACGCCAAACCCGTCTCGGAAGGCGTCACTTCAGTCTTCGTCCCTGTAAGGCTCCGCTCCACCATCCGTGTAAATCAGGCTGGCCTGTGCCGCCTGCCGATTGCGCAACCACCCCCGGCAGGGCTCCCACCAGAAACCACGCGCCCTCACTGCCATGCCAATCACATGCCGCCCTCACGCTTGACAGCCTGTTCATGTGCAATCGCGCTGCACACGCATGCATCAAAACAGATGGAAAATAGCACGCATAGCTGTGGAAGCCCCATAAGCATGCCAGACTGAGGTCGCCACTAGGCTTTAGTTAGGTTCCCCTCATTACGTCAGGCAATGTGGTGTAAAAAAAAATGAGTGCGAAGAGACGAAAGGTGCCCACCAGCACACCCTACATTCACATCTTCACAAAACCAGTGCTGCCAGGTGTCCGACGCTGTACTGCTGGCCTGTTTATATGCGAGAAGCGATCAAAATGATCTAGAAGTTCCATTCAACATATTGAAAGTTGAGTAGTGTGGCTTTCCTATGCTTTTGCATAGAATTTTCAAGGGGGCAATCCGTGAGTTTGGTTAGCTAATCATTTGAAATATCAGAGTTCGAAACACCTGGACTTGAGTGCGCTGACCATATTTTCTTTATGTATTGGCCTAACAGTGATGATCATCTGCGCCTCTCTGTGATGCAATGCAGGCCACAACAAATGCTATGCACGATGCCTACCGGGAGGTGCCAGCAAAGGAGGCAGTCCCGCCGCATGTCCTGGAGAAGCTACGAGCTCTGCGCCTGCGTTACTTCACTCCGCAAGAGGTGGCCCAGCTCATGTGCTTCCCCGAATCGTTCGCCTTTCCACCTGTCCTGAAGCTGAGGCACCAGTACCAGCTGCTAGGGAACAGTGTTAATGTTCGTGTTGTACGCTGTCTCCTCGATTACTTGTTGGATGACGCACATGACGAACACACCATGGATGGCCAATGCTGCACTTGACAAGCTTTTATGGCCTTGTGATATACAGCTTGCTGTGGAGAAGTGCTTGCACAGTGTGTGCTTCTATTTCTACAGAACTTGGAGAAACACCAGTGTGCTACCTCTGGATTTGAATCCCTCGATCGAGAAGATCACCTAGATATGGCCACTGTAGGACCACGGCCTCTCTCACTGATCACCAGTCACGAGTTAACCCTATCCTGTGCCAGATAAGGCTCACTACATCCCCGCAAACTTCTTATCACTCTATCTCCAAAAACTTTCTACCCCTCATTATGTTTCCTGTCTGTGCCGCATAATTCTTAATGGAACACTAGTGGTGCCTCACTTTGTTTAGTCAGATCTCACTGAATGCTGTCGTGAAGGTTTTGCCTGCTCGTTTTCATGCTTGCAGTAGCAATGACTCAAGGCATTTTGTTGATGTAGCACGTATGTTTCGGCATTTCTGCTTGCAGGTCTAGCTGTCTACTGTGCAGCAATGTACTGTGTTGCAATCAGTCTTGTACATGTTGCAGAGAATAAGTAACGCATTACAATTGCTCCAGCTAAAATGTAACTGATTACAGTTATCTATTACAGCCCCGGAAAGGTAACTATTACAGTACAGTAATTGATTACCACAGTATTACTTTTTTTGCTATTTTACTGCAATGACACAAGCTCCCTCAAACTGCTATAAACCAGCTGAGCTTGGCTGAAATGTTTGTACACATGGTTAATTTTCAATAGGAGTTGTATTTGAAGGGTGTTGTCACTGATTTTGCAACACTTCCTCGTGATGACATAAGCTACTACACTGAACACTCTCTCAGTGTAAGTGCTAGAGGGTTGTTTTGCATTATACCATACCACAGCTCTAGGGAGAGCGCGCTCCTTTTTATAGCCTTCCTAATGGAGTCTGTTTCCACCTCCCACCACACCTCTATGAGGTCGCCACCGCCTCACATCATTCCCGTCTACTACCGCTGTGTGGGCTTACTCCCCGGCCTGCCTGCACCAATTGCAACCTGCAAGTTCTCACATTTCAATCCTTGTAGTTGATACACAGAGCGTACAATCAGCGCCTCATATTTGCGATCTATGAAGTTTAAAATGCAGATAAATTTTGCGTGCGAGCGCTCCTTTAAGTGCGACTGCATGGTCGGATAAGCATCTGGATATACTGGCATCAAAGCTTTCTGCCCCTAAATTTTGAGCCAACAGAAAGTTTATATGTCATACAGCATTGTGAAATGTTTTAAGCGGTGTTTAGAGTTATACTCAATCTGAAGCGCTTAAAATGCATGAGGAGTGGGGATTCTGAAGTTTAAATAATAACCTGGAATTTTCATCGCTGCCATTTCCATTTAATTAAGGGGGGACGCGGGTCTTAAACTGGTCAAAAATGGGCGAAAAATTGATTTTGAGAAAAGCGCATTTTCGGAATGTCTGTACCTTTGAGCACTAGCCTTCAAAATATCAACACTGAATTCGATCGGGAAATGCGGTAAAATCGACTTTTAAAACGCCACGGGAGCCTCGAAATAACCAAAAAAGGGGTGAAAATTGTTCGAACTTCCCGCGCGCGCCGCGGGTGAAGCAGCCGGCTGGCCGCCGCCATCTTGGACTTGTTTTGAAGCTTGTTTCTTTGTGCGCATTTTGCGACATCTCCAAATGACGTCGCTCAAACAGTACGACCACGGTCGCGGGTTTTCCGAAAGCCGTTTCCGGTCCGCTGATTGGCTGGAGCGCGCGCTCGTGAAGCGAGCCCCTCGTCTCGCGCTTCCCATTGGCCAGCGCGACTGACGCCATTTTTTTTTGTGTGTTTTTAACGTTCTTCGTCGCGGCTGCTGCTTCGCTCGTTTATGATGCGCTTTCGCGATCGTTATCAGTCGTTCCCGCAGCCGGTGCTGGTCTTTAGACGTAGCTCGGTAGACGTAGCCGTATCAGGAGTGTATTGAAAACGGAAGCGCCTAGCGAGTGCGCGTCGAAGAACGAGTGCGGCGGCGCGCTGCCAGGGTCGCGCGGCGTGTTCTCGACCTAGCTGCAGCACGTCCGGCGGCATATAATCGTTTGCGAGCGGTTCAGAGGCATCAAAGATAGCATCGATAGATTTAACTGTTCAGCTGATAGTCATGGTCCTCACCGACGCTACCACTTCGTTGCTTTTTTATCGCGTCGCTTCAGACGACAGGCGAGCCTGACATCGCGCCGTTGCCCGCGTTCATTTTCCGCAGACGGTTTCGTTTTCTTTTTTTTTTCTTTTTTTTTTTTTTTTTTTTTTGCAGATTGTCTAAGTAATCGCGTCGCTGCGCTCAAGGGGTGTGAAAGTTCGAGCTTTAGCTCCAGCAAGGGACTCCGCGTGCCGCCCTGCATGCGCTCTACAGCAAAGTAGCAAAGTTTCATTCTGCAACATTAGCCAATTTATTAGGTCATTCCAGTATGCCGCTGTGCTTCAGCCTTAAACTTTGTGCGGGTTTATTAATATTGCAAGACCGTTTTATCGTAATTTTGAGTATCTGTTTGCCTTGAAGGGCACTGCCACAGGCATATGAAGTTGTAAATAAAGCTTCTCCCGCTGGTTCTAGTGGCGGTATATTTAGACTTTGTGGCAAGCTTTTACTAGTATTTGGGGAGGGTACTGTTATATGTTTAGTATATAGCCTTCCTCATAAAGAACAAAGCCTCACAACGGTTCCATTTATATTACCGTAGCTGCAGTGTAGCAAAAGTTAAAGGTTGTCTCAAAATGCAAATACGTTTTTCTCAGTGCTGTTTCTGGACACTGCACTCAGCCTTACTGTGCTTTTTCTCTACATTGTCGCCGAGTGACAATGACAATTTTAGTACCACTGCAGTCATATTGAAAAGATCAGGGGGTGATCCAACACTTGCATCACTCTATCGAGATTTTTTCAAATTGCCATTAAAATAATATTGCAAGTCAAAAAATTTTGCTGATTTCCTAATGGCATACACTACCTTGGCCATGGGTAATGGGGATAGTTTCAGTTTTAGTTGACATATTCAAAATCCAAAGACAGTTTTGGAAATGGGAAGAGCACGACATTTTTGGTGAGAAATATCACAGTGAGGCTACTGATTGTTCAAGTTATAATATGTGGTCAAACTTCAAATGCCGTTTTCTCAGTTTCATATTTTTGGTCGATCTCTACAGTCTTACGCAGGGTTTTGATAACTTCTTTTTAGTTCACACAAATAACTTTGGTACCATTTTCTTCAGAGAGAAATGAAGTACCAGATGACATTTTTAGTTTTTTAGTTTAGGCAATGGATAAATGTCAATTTGAGATTAGCTTAATGAGTTCGTTTCAAATAATGCAGCCTTTTACTCTCACCATAATATGTGAGAATGACATGCCTTTTTGAGGAAAACGAAGGATGTCATCGGGTATGGGAAGACTTTGGCTATCAATCTATGTAATTAAAAGCAACGAAATGCAATGAGAAAGTTCATTAAAGCTGCGTAAGAAATTCACTAATTATGCTCTGGACTTTGTTAGATAACTTTTGATCTAATGCCACCAGCTCAATTATAATTACAGTTTTGAAATCAGGAGAGAAAACCACATCTGTGTGCAAAGTTTCGTGAGATTCTAGCCATAACTAAAAAAGTTAGTTTTAAGACCCTCGTCCCCCCTTAACTAAAAAAAGGCATTAAAAATAATTCTTGGCACTCCACAAACTCTGAGTAAACAGCAAAAATTTGCTCACAGTTGAAAATGTGGCTGTCCAGTGCAGTGAACTTTTCTCTTTAAGTCGCATGTATGTTACATTTAGAACATGTCAATCAGCTGAGGGTATGCGGTCTCATGACTAACGCAACAACTTTTGATCAAGACATCGGGACTATAAAAAACATTCTTCTTAAAAACTGACCCTTGTTTAAAGAAAATTTAAAGGAGGAGATTATATTCCCCTTAAAAAAAAACAAAAACAGAAAAAAAAAAGCATTCCTTCAAAGTTATGCCCATTAGGTTTGTGTATATGTGTGTGTGTACGAGGGGAGGGGGGGGATGCTTCTGGTGTCGTCGCAACTGTCGCTTTATATGGCATTTCAAAAGCAGCTTGCCTGCGTCAAGACTCTGGGGGCAGAGCACATGACCATGCTGGAGAGCTTTTGAAACGCTGATAGCGAGTGTGCATGATGGGTTTTATTGAGCTTTTATTCAAACTTCTAAAGAAACACAGCTGCCACGGGAGTTTTTCATTTTTAGTTCTAAACAGGAGAAGCATGCCAGTCTAAGCGGAACTTTATTCCCTGAATTATTAACTGCTATTTCTTCAGGTTGTACGTAAGAGCTATGCAACTCGCAAAAAACACAAAAATATAGTGTCCACAAAAATAACACCAATTTTGACAGCAACTACCAGCTTCTATATTACTGAGCATAAAATTATGACCTTCCTCTGTGCCAAGAAATCTGGAGCAGTAGTCTGCTTAGATGTTTTACAGGGCAATGTCTAGGAGCAGGAACTTGAAAAGTTTGGGTTTTCACTTCCCTCGGATTTGATTTCCGCCCCAACAGCCGCATCTTGATGGAAGCAATACCATCAAGGCACCCGTATACTGTGCAATGCAGCGCACATTAAAGAAAATCAGGTGAGTGAAATTTCCAGGACCTCCACTACGGCGCCCCTCATAGCCTGAATTGCTTTAGGACGTTAAACCCCACAGACACATCACCAAGCATGCCAAACTTGCATTAACAAGCTTCCTTATAGTACTTTTCAGTATGGACATTTGGAAAGAATGGATCGATACACCGTAGCAGTGCTTGTCATATGCCCATTATATTTTCGAACAAGAAGAAGAATGAGTCATCTTTTTGATGGTTGTAATGGGCAGATTTTCTTACAAAGACTTCATTCACATGTGGAACACACAGATGAAATGCAGTTAAAACAAGCATGTTCTGTTTTCTTTCATTTCGGTCCTGCATGCACTACGAAATTGGCAGATGACAGGCAAGAACTACGTGCCGCTGCTGCAGCAGGCTTGAAGCGAACGATGAAGTGTCGCGCCCTTGCGGCGGCGGAGAGCATAACTCAAGGAGAAATGGTCCCATTGCCTCCGCGGCGATTGAAAAGGTTGTAGAAAAGAGCGTGCACTCTCCCTCGAGAACGGCCGCGACCATACAAACACATTGCACATCCGCCCGTAGCTGCGCAATGCTTCGGTGCCAGTTTCTACGTCCTCCATGAACCACTGTGCTTAATTGTTGGCACTTCAAGTAAGGCAACTGAAAAGCTGAAAAACATAATTTGTAGGCATTTTCTTGGGAACATCAGACACGGCTTCTGGTGTGCAAACATAGCAAGGCCGGTTCAATTCATCTGGTAGAGCTTCTGGCATTGTCCTTCTCTAGACACCAATTTGGCCTTAAAGTGAGAGGCTGCAACAGGCTCCAGAAGAAGCTACATCAAGAGCAAAGACCGCGGAGAGCACAGCATGCCAAGCATACATGCGCACCACTGTGCTACCAAACGATTTGGTGCAATGGTATCGCTACAGATGCTTCGCCCCTCTAGCTCTTTTTGCAATTAATAGTTGATTACTGGTAATAAATTACAGAAAAAATAACTGAATTACCTAAAACATAACCGTTCATTATAAAATTACGTAAACTATGTTTGCAATAAACTTGAAAACATCAAGAGGAAAAGGGCAGTTTTCTACAACCCAAGTTTTCAAGCAAAAAAAAAAGTAATAAAAGAGTGAAGAGATTGGTAAAAAACTCCCCTGGCAGTGAGAAGCAGTGAACTTTACTGAGGGAAATTAATTATCAGTGCCCAGCTTTTCCTCTTGTAGTCATGCATTACAGCAAGCTTGAACTTTAACATGCAGGACAATATCTCTCTAGTTTGCTCCGGTGGTGGCAAGAGAAATGAAGCTAAAATAAATGCTCGGAAGTGGCTCACAGGCATCCTCGAGTGAACTAGGTTTTGTGCAATTACAATTTGCTAACAATTATTTGCTGACACTGCAAATCAGCTCATAGAAGTTCATGCAGCATTAGTAGCATTCTGCTAGCTTTGTTTAGTGAGGCAAAAGGTTTGCACATGTTGCCTCTGTACACATTTTATATACATATATATGTGCATTCTCTTGAAAGAACTATATATCCACGGCTGAGATGGTGACCAATATGTCACTGACACTTGGGTTATTCCGGTCAAACTTCGCTACTGCGAACGCCGGTTCAATGAAATTTTCGCTTCATTGAAAACATTTTCTATTTCCCATCAGCTCGCCATAGGAATAGTATATGGAACAACTTTCTCGCCACAATGAACCGTTTTGGGGGGCGCATTTCCGCTTCAACAAAATTCTTAGTAAGGGAGGCTGGACTTCAAAAGTTCATGGGGTGCATTGAAGTTTCCTTATGTGCCATAATGCGAAAGTGCACAGGTGCATCTTGCATTGGCTTTTGGTTGGCTTGTTATGTAGATTCTGGATTGCATTCTGGGCTATGACATGTGGCTAGACATTATGCAATGTCATTAAGGCATTATAGCTAACTAATCATGAATAGATTCGGTATTGCCTTGTTATGTAGATTCTGGATTGGTTTTTGGCTATGACAAATATGGCTTTTCATGCAGTGTTATCAAGGCAATACAGCCACATAATCGTGAATGGATTCGGTATTTTGTCTTTTTCTACTTATGTGGATTGTGTTAAACTGGTTTTGGATCTGTCTTTTGGTGACAGTTTGGGCTTAAACTGAACATTAAAAAGACGAAGATCATGGCGTCTTGCCCTATCAAGTCCTGGAGCATCAATGGACAAGAAGTGGAAGCTGTGACAGATTTTCTGTTCTTGGGCGCCAAGATTACCTCGGAAGGAGACTGCAGCCATGAAATTAGGAGACGCCTGCTTCTGGGAAAGAGAGCAATGGTTAGCCTTGACCGCCTAGTCAAGAGCAGAGACATTAGTCTGCCAACCAAGATCCGTATAACCCGTGCTATGGTCTTTCCAGTTGTGATGTATGGATGCGAGAGTTGGACTGTGAAAAAGGCTGACCGCCGAAGAATTGACGCGTTTGAATTGTGGTGCTGGCGAAGACTCTTAAGAGTTCCTTGGACTGCCAGAAGATCAAATCAGTCGATATTGTCGACCATAAACCCTGACTGCTCATTGGAGGGTCAAATTCTAAAGTTAAAGCTCAGCTACTTTGGTCATCTGATGAGAAGAGAGGAGTCGCTGGAGAAAGATTTGATGTTGGGAAAGGTTGAGGGTCGCCGGAGAAGGGGTAGGCAGCGAACGCGATGGTTAGATGGCATTCTCGAGGCATTGCAGATGAAGCTATGTGATGTTAAGAAGATAGTGAGAGACCGGAAAGCGTGGCGTGACATGGTCCATAGGGTCACGAAGAGTCGGACACGACTGAACGCCTGAACTGAACTGAACTTTGGTGACACATTCTGCAGATAGCCACTTTCTGCGCATGCCACTGATGAGCCAAGAAATGCTTCCACATTTAAAATGTGTTTAACAATAATATAAGCCTATCACTACGAACCCGCACACTTCCCTAAGTCCACACTGCTTTGCCTCATTAAAAACTTTCACTTAAATGGACATGAAGATCGTCATTGTTTCGTGTCGACACCGACTGAGCTGCCTAACTCGGGATAAGGCGTAAGTGTAAGCTGCTATTTGCTTCCGAGCCAAGACTGCAATCAGTCCGTACCTAGTAGCACCACCATCTACAAGGGACACATTTTATGGGATCCGCAGTTTATTGGTGCCCACGACAATCACAATATTGCTAACTTTAAAACTGCACCACAGTGCTCATCAGAAAAAAACAGCAGAGGCAGCTGACCAACACCTTTGTAAATAAATGACGTTTTTTGACTGTGTAGTCCAATCAGACAGTGCTTATGAGCTGATTTCGCCACCACAACATTTTCGCTTCAAAATTTTTCAAGTGCCCTGTGAGTCGTCGTAGCTCAGTTCAACTGTATAATGCACAAATTAACATGCTGTGTGACTACAGATGGTATACTGATTAACCATCTTCAAAATTCCAGTGAATCAATAACACGATGATGCGTTGCTCCTTCACCACTAAATAACCCAAGATTTTGTTCAGTGTGCTTGGTCCTTGCAGCTTGTCGCCTGTTGGGACAAGATGAGTGTTACTCGTATACAGCATATATTCACTCACATGTTTTGAAGTCCTGCTGCAGACGCAGGACGTCCCTTGGGTCGAAGTAAGAGTAGACGGACTTTCCTAGAAGGTCTTCACGCCCAAAGCCCACAAAGTTCTCTGTCCTGTGCAGAAAAAAGGTATGCATGCTCAGTACATACTGTATTTGTTTGCGCAATCGCTCATAAGCATGGTATACAAAAATCCGTGACCGTACAAAGGACAATCAAGAATTTAATTGCTTTTTACTAAGCAGAATGACTCGGATTTCATACCAACAAATATTCAGTGACCTGCTTATAAAAATACACATTTCTCAACTTTGTGATTGAGTGAGTAGGCGTTAATGGGCTATGCCCACTGGATCTAGCAATATGCGCAAGGATGACATAGAAATGCCGCAGTTCTGCGTAATCTGATTCCTCATGTGTAAGTACTATGAAAAAATGTGAGTTTCCAAAAATCGCAACATAGTAATGGAAAAAGTCTATCTTGAAATTACAAAGGAATGCAGAAATTGCAGAACTCTATAAGTAAGCTTCTCTGCAAGGTGTGTTTTCCAACAGAAAGGTATCATTTCCAGACTCCACTCTCTCATTATTCGAAGAAACGAGCAGAGGAAAGTTCTCTATTCTATGTAAACCCGGGAATGTCTCTAGTCAATTTCAGGATGACTCAGGTAGAGGGGTGAGAAGAGTACAATGTTTGAATACCACCTCTTTAGTATATGTGAAATAGAGGATGAACGGTGTAGGGATTGTCCAGCGCCTTGCTCCTTGAGTGTGACTGGGTTCAGCCAATTTATCTCGCTGCCTCCCTGCGACACTTCGCAACCCCAACTGTGGATGCGCCCAAAAAAGGTGCCTGCTTCTTTTCATTTCAGCAAAGACTACGAGTGTTGTCTGGTAACGAAACTTTTCGACTGGAAAACAAGCCTTCCAGCGAAGTTGACTAACAGAGCTCTTTAAGTTGCCTATTATATGCTCCCATCATGGTTGTGCAGTGGTTAAGACGCTTGACTGCTGTGCCCAAGGATGCGGGATCGAATACCGGCCGCGGTGGCCACTTTTCGAGAGAGGCGATGGGCAAGACGCCTGTGTGCTGTGCGATGTCAGTGCACTTTAAAGAACCACAGGTGGTCAAAATTTCCGGAGCTCTCCATTACAGCGTCTCTCACAGCCTAAAGCGCCCGATATAGTCATATAGTCCACCATTTTTGGCACGACTGGCAGAGCCGGTGACGTCGGTCACATTATGCTGGCTGCGACGAGTGCATCAAGAAACTGCCGCCTTTACAGCCTGGCGCGACTGGCGTGATGGTGCCAAAGCGCGCATGCACACAAGACGCCCTCAATCGCTGGTACGTTTTCGGTGTGCATCTTCGAGCAGATGACAAGGCTCCTGGGAAGTCGTCTACTGAGGCACTTACTGTCCTGATCAAGGCAATGATGCAATATTCATTGAGACGTCCAGCCTAGCAACAGACTGAGCCTGCTGCAACGACGGCTGCAGCAGGCTCATGGTATGGTATCAAGTTATGGTATCGACAACTACTATTATTCAGAGGCCAGAAACCTTGCCTTTAACAGCTAGCACCATGAAAGATGTAATGTTTCTGAATGAAAATCAGCCCTATAGCTGTGTTTACATGAACGTCACAAATAGCGCATCGCATTCATGTAAACAGGGGTAATGCGCCAGGGCTGGGCTGAGAGCAGTAAGTCGACTTTCGCCGAGCATGTAAATCCCTCGCCAAGCACCGAAAGACAAAACCATCACTTGACCCTGCTCCCCCGCCCCCGTTTCTTGCTGTCTCTATCCTCTCCCACACAGCAGACGACAGCCAGCGAGAAAGCACGAAAAAAAAAAAAAAAAAAAGAAAAGAAAAGATAGCCTGTTCCGAGAAAAGCACCACTTTTACTTCAAACACACTTTTGTAGGGTATTACTTAAATGTTTTTGAGCTTCCTTCTTCCAGCACGACTAAATAATCATTTCTTGTATATGGCCAATATGGCAATGCATTTCCACAGCAGTGATTGCCTTGCTTGCCATACGACCGTAGTTAGCACGTTTACCAGGTAAAGGTGTTAAAAATTTCTAGGAGCAGCTCAGCAGACACTGTCTAGACCACCTGCAAATGCGGTTTCGGTGTCTTTGTCCTCGCCTCCCAATAGCCGTCACCATCCACTTTGTCCCACACTTATTTCCGCCATGTGGCTGCTCTATTTTCCAAAGCTGCTAATTATGGCTATTCCTTATCTCCGGGGCTTGTTTAGCAAATAGCTTGTGTAATCACTAATTGGATGACCTTCGCTTCGGGAGGTGGTGGGTTCAACTCCCACTGCAGCTCGGTTACCCGCTGGTTTTCTCAAACGGTTACAAACTGTCGACAGGTCTGGTACTCGGCTTTCATGGTTGCATGGCTTTGGAAAGGAACCTGCACCTTCAAATCCAATTACGGTGAGCTCTGAACAGGTACACACAGCTCAGCTTTTGCTGCTGCTGCTTGTTCGCTTGGTCCGTTGTCTTTCACCTCTCTCTCCCCTAAATGTGGGGAGAGGATTTCCAAACTCTCCATTCTGCCACCTGCCAGCCGTGGCAGGTGGCACATTGCTCTGCTACTACCTGTCACAGCTTGCAGGTGGCTAGTTACACCGAATACGCCGACGACTCGCAATGCAGGAATGGGTGCGTAAGAGCAGTGCTCTAAAATGAAGTCGATGAGCTCTTGTTCTGCCCATTGTGTCGCTGTGTCTATAGTAAGTGTAGCGCAAGTAAGTACAACCCTCGATGGTCACGCACTTTTCATCAACGTGTGTGAAGCGCATGTTGAGGTTGTGCCGGCTGAGGAAGGTGTGCGAGTCCAGGGGCACTTCGATGTTGGCTGGGTGTGGGAGGGGGTGCGCGATGCACACCAGAAAGTGGCGCCTTTCCCGGATGACCAGGCCAGGCAGGCAAGGCACGGCACACGGGCTAGCATCCTCCTCTTGCTTGGGCACCACCGCCGGTGGCGTCGCTGGCGCCGGCTGCTCTTCCTCAGGACAACGCCTAGGGGCCACCTCGCGTACCACGCGCGTGCCCACACACTGCATCATCTGAGGGGGAAACATGGCGTATCATTAGATGGGCGCACAGTTGTCAACAGGAGTCAAAGGATGGGGAGAATAGAAAGGGGGCACAGCGTATCACACTATGATTGCTGGATTGGATCGAGAGAGTGGAAAGGAATACAGTGAGTTGCATGGTAAGCATTGCACTGGAACATGCCACCCACATGCATGGACTAACCTTGGCTGTACTGCTCCAACGATGGGAACACTAATGCTCACACATTCTTTATCACATGAACCTTTGTCCTTTAATTTGTCCTTTTCGTTCATGCTGTTTTGCAAAGCACCCTTGCGTAGCTTCGGAGTAGTGATCAGAGGAAGTGGAAATTTAATTCCATCATCCCCGACAATGTATAGCTCCTGAAATCAATGATGCCATGAGCACTTCTCCAAAGGTGCCGTGGGCCACTCCATCAGAAGAAACATATAGGTAGGTGACTTCTATGAACAGTGCTTTGAATTCATGTGAGATTAAAGTCCTAGCTTTTTGCTCTTTACATGGATAGTGGTGAAACTGACTGCTGTGGTTTTAAGTGCTCATTCTGCTTTGGGTGCCTTTAGCTTGAAGCAAATGACTCTGTTCTGCACAAACTTTATGTAGTCTGCAAGTACACAATGTGTAATTATTTATTACACCATGCATTAAGCACTAATTTTAAGAGGCAATATATCCAACAGAAGAGGGCAGGCAAAAATACCCCTCAAGATAAACACTGATAAGATATTTTGATACTTGTATGAGACATACTCAGCACTATCAGAGCAGAAGCAGAAAAAATTTTTCCAGTCCTTTTGAATGAATTTTAAATGGAACCTTGTGTACATTTCTCAGCAGTGTCCTCTTTCATTGCCTAAGCATAAGATCACCCTTCCCAGAATTCCCGCTAAATGGAGTTACGAGATGATCAGGTGTTAACACCACTTAGTCATTCACCCACACAGCACCATATGCTAAACAATATTTCAAGCAGGGCTGGTTGGCAGCCCTGAGGTGAAGTTCTTATTTACTATGGTCCTAACTTCACAACACCGAGACAATGGTAGATAAGGTTAGCACATGTCAAGTTGACAACGGTGTAGTAGCTGGTTAGATGCACTTTTCCTTGCTATGTTCTTGTGCCGCGTGGTGAAAGTAATGGACATCTAGATCAAAATTATGCTTCACTGTGTGGTCTCTCCCCAGCCCTTCATGGCATTCCACATGCACAGGTGTCTGGAGTACAAGGCAGGCTTAGATACTCGCACGCTTCCCACCCAAATAGAAGAAGCTGGAATTTGTAACATCTGAATGCCAGTGCGTCAGTTACAGTTACCTCCTCGAACAGTGCCCTCTTCGTGATTTTTTCTGTTTTATATGAGAGGAGCTACAATGACTGTGTGTGTGCACAGCCTATGTAGGTCTGTCCGTTCCAATATTAAAAGGGGACAGTCAGTCTGCACTCAATAACGAAGTCTGCAGTTAATTCTGTAATGAAGCTGGCAATGTCTTGTTGGTATTATCTGTCGAGAGGAACGGTGCTTGGTACAGTGTGCCGTTTGCTCACACTGGTAAAGCAATAATTGGCCGAGCGTTGATAATATGTGCTCCATTTCGCACTAAAGCTGCCTGTGTATGCACGGGTGATGATACAGAAGTGCTGAGAAGGTTCTCCGCTCTATGGCATATCAGTAAGCTGTGGTGTGTTTGATCACAGACGGAGTCCAGTGCATGCCAGATGGGTCTGTCACCTTGTACGAAGAGGCCGACTTGATGCTGCTGCCCCGGCTCTTGCTGCGCAGCGTGCAGCGCAGGCGCATGAGGAAGTGACAGGGCTGCGGTGGGGACGGGTCGGGCGGTTCCTCGGATCCGGGCTGCAGGGCAGCCTTCAGCTCATCGTGGTCGCACGGGTGGCAGTACTCGTACACGCTCTGGCCCATCATATCCACCTGGCAGGCCGGAAGGGGCACCGCAAGTTGACAAGCATCCCAGTGCCGACAGGAACTTACTTCCTGTCGGTGCTAGCTATTACTTTGAAGAATCAACAACGGGCAAGAGAGAGAAATGCAAAAGAGCAGACAGAGGACAAAGGAGTATTTGCGGGAAAGGCACAGCCTCACTTTTCAATTCAAGTAGCCCTCAAGGATGAGAAGAGAGAGATGTAAATATGGAACCTCCTCATCAAAGAAAGTTCGCCCTGCAGGAACTTGTCATTGGGCTAGATAGCATTCAGATTTTGATGGCTTGAGAACTGCCACACATACATGCGAAGAAAGGCGGCAGAAGGGCCGGTTTTTAGAGGATACGTACAGCCTTCATCCGAAGTTTTTGGGCCTGGGAATGCTTACACCTGGGCCACGCTGTGTGGCTCAGTATGCACAGCCGGCTGGCTTTCCAAGTCTCTTGAAAGTGAGCCAATACTATGTTCTCACCTCTCTGAGAGTTAGTACCTCCACGGATGCTACGAGAGCCCCGCACTACACATGACTTGAAAGCAATCCCCCTTTGAGATCTCTATGTACCTTTGACGAGGGTTGCACATTTCCTACGAATGTGTGCTCTTTTTTTTTTTTTAAACATACATGAGCATGCATGTATGCAGTCGTTGCATGCAAGGGTGTATGCGTGTTCTCAAACCAAGGAGTAAAGGCGTCGCATTATGCCAGACTGGCCCCCTTCCTCGAATGGTTGGTCTGTTCATTCCTTATTCCATCAAAACCTCAATGATAGTTAAATCAACAATACATGGTAACTTTCTCTGTTTGGTTTGCTAATCTCCACATGCAGCACAGGTTAGGCTGTTTTTCTCTGCGCACATTTTGCTATAACTGGCCGAAGCTGAAGGGGCAATTCATCTAGTTTACGATAGTTGACAAAGAGTTGGAACAAGGAAATGAGGCTATGCTCGTGGTCGCAAGCAGGCAATAGAATTGTCAGCAAAATGCATACACATGATGTTATGCTTAACTGCAAGCACTGACAAGAGAAAACAGCCGTACTGTAGTCAGAAAAAGAACTGAAGTTTAAAAAACACAGGTGAAACCAGCTGGAAACAACTTGGAACCCAATAATCAACTGTAGGCTTAGCAAGAACTTGTTCCTCAAATTTAACACTTCAATAAAGCCAAAACAAAAGATAACAACTTTTGCTAATAATTAATTAGGCATAAGTTTGTGGCCACTTTGAACATTATGTAGCCATATTGCAGGATGGAGTTAAAGGGCTGTAATATACGAAAGGGTGCACACTCGTTTAAAGTGATCCGGTTAAAAAATTTTAAAAGACAAATAATTCTAGGTGTAGTTCTACTCACGAACCATGTGAAATTAAATTATGGGATAAATTACATTATGTAAGCTAAGTGAATAATAAATTAGGGAGTGTGTATTCAGGCTTCATTATGCAAGCACACATTTAATACCTTGCATGTGCACGTTCATAGGGCTTGTACCCCCAAAAAATCAGAGTCCAGGTACGTTGTGGCCACAATCAAGACTTCAGAGGGCTTTGTCCCTGTTCACACAGCTGCGGACGCTATTAATATTGTTTCCAGACAGCAATGATATTCACGGCACGCCTCTTGGTGCAAGCAAATGTGGTATGCTAACATAGTTTACACTGACTAGAAGCGAGCACTGAAGGCAAGATATACCCCAGTTTCTCAAGCAGCTTGAACTGTGTTGTTTCCAATTGGTTTCTATACAGTTTTCGGAACTTGTACCTGAGACAGTGCTATGCTTACAGAGCATGTGCGAGTGAACATTTCATGTCTAGTGCTAGCGAGCACCGAAAAACAAATGCACATGGAGAAATACCGAAACAAGGCCCCCAAATGCGCCACATGCATGCCCAGGCCATACCTTCGCAGAATCTTTTGGGTCGCCAAAAAGCATGTTTGCAATACATTCTGCAACAGAAATATTATTGGGTAGATCACAGGTGTGCGGGCAAAAAGTTCCTTCCAGAGGACTTCTACTAAGACACTGTTTTACACAATAAGCAAACACTAAAGCTGTTACAGCCATACATACAATCAACAATAACAACAATAATAAAACAAAACTCACCATTTTGCTGAACGAGCGAGACAGTGTCACACTTTCACATACTAAGAGCACATATTTTACAGGTGAAGCTGTGTTGAAAGCTGCAAGGCATATATATATATATATATATATATATATATATACCTACATGAATGGTTAATCTTGATAGTAGTGTTTAGTGCCTTTTGTTTCCTGCACAGGTATTTTTTTTTTCTACAGTTTTTTCTAAACAGAACAGCTGAAATGAACTGCGGGTTTAGCCTCCTAAACTGACACATGGCTTATAAGTGGAGAGCTACAGATTAATTTAGACGGCATGAGATTCCATACCGTGCCCTAACATCACACAGCACGTGGGAGTTTTAGCATTATGCCTCCATCTTCAGAAAGTGGCGGATCGGGCTAGTTGGTGCAGGTTTGACAGTTTTCGAAAGTGCTATAACAACATGGACAGAGAAGAAACAGACAGGGATGAGTGCAAACAGTTGGAAATAGCGCTCAGCAACAGTTGGAAATAGTGCTCATCCCTGTCTGTTTCTTCTTTGTCTGTGCTGTTTCAGCGCTTTCGAAAAATGTCAAGCCTCCATCTTCAAACACGGCCACTGCAACTAAGACTGAACACACGACCTTAGGGTCAGCAGCTGAATGCCAGCCACTGAGCCACTTTGGCAGTTAAAAAAAAAAGAAGGTGGTGCATAATGATGGCGACATTATTACTGAAAGATTCCGTATGCAGCATTACTTTGAGGTGTGGTGTCTAGATTGTTCGCCTGAAGCTTGTGAAAACCTTTCTTTTGCATTTCTATCTCTAGCTCTTTACTTTTAGAAATTCTTGAGAGTGGAAATTTCAATATTAAAGTAAAAGACTCGCAGATTTAATCACAAAACGAAGCACCAACATCAATCTATAAAAAGGTAAGCATTTGTTGCCAAAGTGAGCAGAAAAAAAAAAGGAAATGCAATCATAATTCAATCGAACAGGTAATTATTTTTGCAAAACAACCTTAGCTGAGGCAAAATATCTATTCATTTATTACATTAAGTGGACGGCATCATATAAAAATTTGAAATTAACTAGTGCCTTTTCTCATCTGAAATCACGACAGCAGTTAATTTTTTTTTTAATATTACAGGGTACAGAGCTATACGTTCCCAATGGATAAAAAGGCTGAAACATAATCATTTCATTTCAATGCTCTAATTCTAACACAGACATAGACAAGTACTCATTGATTTTGCCCTTGTTCACATATTTTTCAAGGAAGCTAATGTTTTAAACCTAATATGAGCAACATTACTCTAGCCACCTGATTATCTAACCCTGTGTTTGGCGCATGATATCCGCAGTTGCTTATGTGCCATAATACCCCATATAACTGACTAACATAGACTATAGACCACAAGCAACTGTAGGAAATTGTTTTAATTCCATGAGATAATGCTCGTGACACAATTTTATTTCCTCTCCAATCACTGCTCCGATTTAAAGCACAGGAATATTCGTTCACTGTGCATAGTACTGCAAATGATTAGATGTCAATCACTGGCTGTGGACATTAACTCTAAGTATTGCATTTAAGCATACAATCTGTTTTGATCCTGGAGCAAGAAAGGGAAACTAAGCTGAAACTAAAACAAAACCCAAGGAAAGGCATGACGGTCCCACACTGATAGCGAGTGTTGACCGTCTGGCCAGTTCTGTAACACACATAACGGTCCAGGGCTTATCTATTGAGGCCATTGGTCTCCTGTGCACCAGGCCATATCTGAAAAAAGGCCCCTGCCTTTCCAGGAAAGGCACAACAGACTCGTATTCTTGGAAACGGGACTCCTTATGCAAACATGCCTGACAGCAAATGACACATCAGCACAAAAGATAGCCGCCATCATTAACAGCCTGTGCAAAAACACGGGGGAGGGGAATGCCACATATAAAGTGCCTAAGATACGACAAGCGCTACAACACGGCTGCTGTGATTATTTACGCGCATGTGATACATTTCACTGAGACTGAAGTTCTTACAAGAAGCAAATGGTTCATGCTGTGAAGGTTGCGGTACAAGTCTCACTGATGAAAAGCTGAGAATTGTTCAGCTCACAAAGCACACCAATTAGCCCAACAACAAGTTCCCGTGAGACACACAACCAAAACTGCCTTGAAGGCCAACAATACTGCTTTAAGGTGCATTTTCCACTAGAATCAGTTCACACTGTTTGCTTCATATTCCACTCTTGTTTTTGTACCAGCCTGCAAGCACTAAATTGAATTTAAAAAAAAAGAAAGAAAAAAAGCAATGAATGCATCATAGCAACGTTGAGCCTACCTGACTGAGACCGAGGTGACGTCCCACATTGCCCGAGAGGAAGACAATCTCTCCCTCAGCTGACAACACCAACAGGACAGCATCAAGGGCATCCAAAATCGATGAGTCGTAAGGGCTGCAGTCTGCTGATTTGGCCACTGCTGCACGACAGTAAACAATTACCTCACGTGAAATAACCATCGGATGGCCTGAGCAGCAACTGCAAACTTCTCAAACTTGCTCGGTCGAAAGCAATCGATAGATTCTGACAGTGCATGCAGGGTATAAAGGAGTGCCCACGTAGACCCCTTTTGCTGACAGAGATTTGATATTCCCCGGTAATCCACAACTGCAACTTCAAGCTAAAAGTGCTTTGTAACAATGCGTCTGGATGAATTAGCCTGAAAACTGCTGCTAATAACAACACGAGACAGGGACTCCTGCAAACTACCGCTAACAATAAAGAGGGACAGGGACTCTGTCTGACACCGCAGTCGAAAGCTGAATTCACACTCCTGAGCCCCACAGCAATGCATCTTCACTTATGAAAGAGATTTCAACGGCAAGGTATGACAACTATAGAATAGATAAATTGACAGTCATGTATATCTGATGAAGCAGAGAAAAACCAGTTGCCTTCAAGAAATGTTTGAAAACTGAATTGCATTTCCTATTGTTTATCTTTACTGCATCAAAGTTTGAAAATTAAGTCCTCATAGAGCAATGCACCAAACTGCCCAACCTTACTTTCCTCAAATGTCTTTAAAGGTACACGTCGTACAGGTTTAACAGCACCATATTTCAAAGAACTGCACTTTTGGTGCCTAAATTTTCACCTGATTTCTCATATCACAACACAGTTAAGGAGGCAAGTTACAAGCAAGCTTGCATTATTTAGTGCCCTGGCAAAATCTGTGAGTAATATTGAAAACAAAGAGGACAGGAAAAATCGCAGTCGATTTAGCTGAACTGGCCAAATGATCAATATGTGCATTAGTCCGTCACGCTTCACTCTCGGTTTGAGGTTAGGGTTTCAAGGATAGGCTTCAGGCAAGGATCGGCGATTGGGGACATTAGCAGTATTGCATTATGGTTATCAATTTTGCAACCATGAGTGCACCTAAAGAGGGCAATGCAACAGCAGTGTGCTCTGCGTCCGTCACACACGGATGGAAGTTGATGAAGACGACAACATGCAATGCACAGTGTGATAGAGTGGCAATTAACAATGAAGGATGATTCGTTGCAGCAACAGCGTAATGCTCTCATGCAGTTGTCAGCAAAGCTGATCGGTTGGCACATCGAATTTGAAACCCAGGGTCATTGCAGTTTGGCTATGTTTATTCTTTTTCTGTGGGCCTGGCTGGCTTCAGGGAAACATAGAAATAACGGTTTATTGTTGGACTGAGAGCCCTAGTAATAACGCATTAAAAGCATGTAATCTCTTGCACCGACACCTTTTGCACTCAATTATGACACAGTAACTACAGCCGCATGTCTCTTCTGCCCACCCTGTGCAACCTTCCTTAACTACTACAAACTTACAAGTTTAAGTAAACAAGTAAACAAGAAAGCTAGAGCACTTGGGCTCAACTTATCCAATCCTATCTTGTGGGCTCGGCAAGCAGGCTTCGCCATTGCATGGTGCTGCAATCGTGCCAAAAACTGGTCACGTGTGCTCGCATCACCACGAGTGCCGGTCGATTCCGCCAGGCCCTCCAGTTTTGTGCTGTTTACTCAAGACTTTGGGCAGTGCAAGATAGACGGCCACAATCATCTCACACGCCTCCTTCCCCCCCATTTCCCCTTCACTGGCCGATAGATAGTCAACACTGAGTGGCGCAATGTCCACCGGCCTGTTGACTTGGCGAAGTGTGAAAGACGGCAATTGTGCAACACAAGTGGCCCTATCAGCATCACACCTGCTGGCTGGGCAATCAAAAGGCTTTCAATCTCTGAGAGTGCTGCAAGTGGCCATTCATAAAACATCATCACAACTACAGTTTTCTGGCCTATTAACACCACAGCGCAGTGAAAAGATCTTCCAGCTCTTATTAATTTTGCATTTGCTTCTCTTTTTGTTTGTTTGCTTGGCTTTTGTGTGTATTATGTTAATGGCAGAGTCACATACAAGCATTTGCAAAGGAAATGTGAGGGAGAGAGCATAGAATGTGCGCAATGTGATGGGAAATGCTATAGGCGAGCCTCCAGTGCTATTTAATGCACACCTACATTGCCACTAATGGAGTGCTAACATAGCCTTGCACATCTGGATATGGCTGCTTTCCACACACACAAAAAAAAAGCATTGTTGCAATACAGGACAGGTTACTAATCAAAGCAAGAGGGGCACGGCATGCATTGAGGTACAAACAAGCATCAAGCATTTATTTGATTTCACATCACAGTGCATAAAACATACCTTAACGAATTCTGATAAAGTCTGGGACATCTTCCAAACTAAACTTTTTCTTTTTCAACTTAGCCTAGGCAATGTCAGGCATTAGGAGTGCAAAGGTTGATAACCATTTATGCTAGTCACACAGCCTACAAGACCCAAAGCACTGAGAAAACCACAATTTTTGCCCCATTTACGGTAGCCGCGGTGACGGCACTGAAATTAAAAAAAAGTAATAATTATAACACTGCCATGGTCACATTACATCAACTGCTTTAAGGCGGCTAAATACAACTGCCATGAAACTTTTCCACCTTCAACAACAAAACAGATAACAAGTGATAGCTAGGCTCAGGCATGCAGATAATCTTTTGATAGCACAATCACCACCTGGCTTCCAAAGTGCAGGTCACTAAAAGGTACAGCTGTCCCTAATCCCTTGATATGCCACACACAAGTGGGAGCTGGTCTTTACAATGCCCGCGGCCACGTGGAAATATGAGCAGCATCTACAGAGATGAGAGGGAAGCACCACTCTGGGCTGTGTGTCCGTAACTCCTAGTAGCATTAAAACTAACCTTCACTTTTGACCATGACTAAACTTCTAAGCACGTTTCATCACACATTTACAATGGGACTGTCGTCATGCCAGATTTTGAATTTTCTATCAAACTATGTAATTTTTAATTTGACACACACACAGACAAAGTGTACTACTGTTCCCCCACTACCTTTAGGAACACCGCTACTGCCTTTAACTTCATAGACTTTGGATAAGTGCATTAACTGACAACCATTTAAGAAATCATAACAGAAATTTCAATCCTACTTTCAAAGCCAGCCTAGCTATAGTGGCACATGGAAACAGTACAAATGTGAGCAAGTCAGGCAAGGCTTACGTGATTTTACTCACATTATGTTCCGAATAGTAAAGTACAACTAATATGCAAGGTTTTTAATATATATAGATAAGTATGCAGTCGCTATAGCAATCATGAATATTCAGCCAAAAATAGATTTCGAGTCAGACACATTATTACTAGGCCGCGCAGGCACGTTGGTACAGTATGGTTGAAGCCGGGCTTATATCTATGCCTGGTAGTCCTTAACAATGTGGTAGCTAGCGGCTGCATGCTCAGGGGTATGTGCGAGATAATACAGGCACAAATTAGGAGACTAGTGATTCAGCGAGACGGTGAGAGATGAGTTTATGCTAAAGGGGATCTACAAGAGCCGTTAATGTTGTGGTATGTTTTTTTCCCAGCTGCCTTTGCTGCTTTAAATAGCACTGAGATAACAACACGCCATGACTGAGGTGTCCAGATTCATTTCAGCAGCCTGTATTCATTTAACCTGTTCTGAGATATTAATGCACCATGTTGAAGTACAGTCATTGTGGCTACATAGTAAGTCGGCTATTTCACTTTAGGCATTTAAGGCAGCCCCGCAACAGTGGTAAGACGCCTGACTACTGTGCCGGAGTTCCCAGGTTTGATTCTGGCCGCCTGCGGCTGCGTTTGGATGGAGGCGAAACGGAGAGGAGTCCATGTGCTGTGCAGTGTCAATGCACATTAAGATCCCCAGGTGGTCGAAATTACTCCATAGCCCTCCACTACCAGCTCTTATTTCTCTCTTTCCACTTTCATTCCCACCTTCCTCCCTTCCTCTACAGTGCGGTTCAGGTGTCCACAGAACAAGTGTGACAGATACTGTGCCTTTCCTGTTAACCAATTATTATTATTATTATTATTATTATTATTATTATTATTATTATTATTATTATTATTATTATTATTATTATTACTACTAAGGCATCACAATTGGCATCAGTTACTTCTCTTTCACTACCTCATTGGCACCTGCATAAAAGAGGCTAAGCTAGCATTATACAATAAGCACAATGATAAACATACGCTAGCTCGGCATGATTTCTGCCTCCTGTTATCATTTACAATAGCAAAAGGACCTCTAATTCTATCTAGAATGGAATTTAAAGCAGGTGGCAAACTCCATTAAGCATTTAACTAAGAACAACCAGAGTTTTACTTTTCAATGCAATGTCAGAGGATGCCAATAATATTGGAAGACTGCTTACTTCAACATCAAAAAGTCAGAGCAGTTCAAGGAGCACAACATGAACATTGGGGACAACTCCATCCAATTGTTTTTCTCAATACAAATTCACATTATTGCTTTTTCTGTCTCTGTTGGTGTCTGTTCAACAGGAAAAGATGCATTTATTGCCCTGAAAACTGTACATAAAAATTTCCCTTTCCCTCAATTCGAGCTCATGGCATCAAGATTATACTCTGTGGTCACTGGAAGTGCATGGCAATGTAGACTAGCCTGAAGGACTCGTGGCACAGAATTTATTGACATGCCACTCCTTGCAAAACAGGCCGGCAATTGTGGCACCAACATATATTCATTCACTCTTTTCTAGCGTGAGAAGTTCCATTTTCAGTGAAAGGGGTGTTTTTGTCATTAAAGTTCGATGATCTGTAGACACAGGCCACCTTCGATCTACCCTCGATCTACCTTTGATCTACCCTTAAACCAGTGTTGCCACTTTGACGGGAGGAGGCAGAAGAACCCTTGATCTACCCTTTTACCAGTGCTGTCAGTCTGCCGGCAAGAGGTAGAAGTAGTGTGCCACACTCACTGGCCATTGGCTCGAGGATCTCACGCAGGCGCAGGTAGCTGATGGCCAGGCGCATGACCGAAGCCTTGTCCAGCTGGCAGGCCACATTCTCGGGAAGTGGCAGCTGCTGCGACAGCTCGGTGAAGATCTCAGACTCCTTGCTACGCCGACACCTGGCTGCATCCCTCGATTTCTCCTTCCGTTTTTCCGAATTTTTGCTGAAATGAGAAACAAGGAAGGAGACGGGGAGGTGAGCCACACAGTTCGGTGCGTCAAGCACACCAAAAACCTTCAATGAAATCATCGAGTGGTATGGTAATAGCTTTCACATCTGGTGCCCTACTCACCAGCACAGCTGTTCCAGGTAATCAAACTATGCCAAAATCAGACAAAAGCATTCAAGTTACTGTTGCAAATGACAAATGCGTATACCAGACGTAGTGCAATGCTGCTCATCTCACATATCACAATGAGTACCTAGAGCATGATTACCTATAGCATAGGTACAGAAGAGAAGAATTCAAGATCATAAGGTTTCTCTTTAAGCATGCTCAAAGTTCAAAACACCATATGCTCAACACAGAAACAAAACATAAGACACTTCTTTTACAACAACCTTAATTAAAAGCTACGAAATATTATACATGTGAATTTACAAATCTGAAAACAACACAAAACAAAAATCACTGCCACTTTGCAATGTTGAAGGTTATAAGCTGTAGACACGAAGAATAACAAAACAGTTCTCTTGTTAGTCACATTAAGCTGGCATGTAGATAATATCCTGTCATAATGCCGCTATGCCAGTACCACTCATGGAAGCATTAACTAGACAGATAAAAGGAGAATTACCAGTCATGGTGGCTGTAAAGCAAGAATGGCATGCTATTACATCCAAGCAACATGCCCCGCTGTTCCTCACCAAATGATCAACAGAACAAGGACCCCTGGAGCCGACTAGGTTTCAACACACACACACACACACACACACACGGCCATGGGAGATAAAGAAGCTGCCACAAAGAAAACCAGAGCGGCAAGCCTAGGAACGGAGGAAAGCCTGCCATGCCAGATCTGCCTTCCAGAGCATCTGGGGCGTAAAGGATTGAGTTATCAAGAAAGCTCCTAATCTCTTTTAACACTGCAGCAAAGTGGAACAAGCCTTTCCTTGTAGGTGCAGTGCATGCGGCAAATGGGGCCACCGCCACAGCTAAGGGGTTGGCAGACCCGATATCTTTAACCCGCCGCTTTAAGCTGCTGCAATCCGACAGTGACAAATTGCCCTTGTGTGATGAAACTGATCAACAGACATACAAAGACACCCTGTGTTGTTCTCATGAGTGTGCCCCCGCATTTATTATTTTTTCTTCTCTCCACAGAAGACCTCGAAACGTGATGTGACTGCACTTGGACATGCGCCATTTTGCTTCACACCGATTGCAGATCTTTCTCGCTATTCCGCATTTCTCAGATAAGGCCTAAAAAATGGCACACTTTGCTTGTTTTGATAAGTTGCACAATGATAGAAAAGCAGTGGTTTGCAGTTTCATATCTCACGGCAGCGTGACAAATAACTTGTTTTATTATACAGGCAGCTTTAGTTTTCTTCGTAACAGCAAGCTTGAAATATCCTGCTTCAATATTAAACTGCTTCACAAAAGAATGAATCTAAGGAGATATTCTCAATAGTGAGCCATAGCTGATCTTGCGCTACAGAACTGATACTGAAGCCAGTGTAGAGACGCTCGAGCACTCTCAAGGCCTTGCGTGACACAGGATTACATGGCTCATGCAATTGGCCACGAAGCCTTGGAAAAATGTTCATCCTTCTTTGCCGGCCACTTCTGGTGTTGGGACACCATCCCAAGGAAAGAATGACCTTTCACCGATTCAAAAGCCACGTGCTCATCCGACTACTGCTCAGTGAAAAAAAAAAAAAAAAGGGAGAAAGCGACAAGAGTCACACCACCCCGAAAATTACAAGCACGATTAGGCTGCCCAGTGCCAGCATCCTGCAAGACCTGGTTGCAGATCTCACAAGCCAGGTTCGTTAGAAGATACCTCTCCACCTCCTTCCAAGGCCCGCCAGGAATCCTACACGATACCTCTCCACCTCCTTCCAAGGCCCGCCAGGAATCCTACACATGCCCACTTCCTCGCAACCGCCTTTTCTCCTCCCTTGTCACATACATAAGGCTGTCCAAGCACGTCTGTGGTTGCGTCCTTGTTTCTTTCTCCTCTCTTTTCTTTTTCTCTTTTTCCCTAGCTGTGAATTTAATCAGCAATTCAAGAATGAACGGTAGGGCAGGGAAACAAAAACCTACAAGTGACGTCGTTCCCTGCTACCGGCCACAAAAGCTGAACTGAGATTAGGGTGAGAATGCCAGCCTCTCTTGGCAGTCAGGAAAGCAGAAGGGGGGAGGGGTAGCTGGGAGCTGCGTCGAAAACAGGTTCTGCAGGTCTGTTCCCCCTCTCTTTCAGAGGAGACAAGCTCGGGGGCCAATTAAAAGTCTTGTCTCCTTCTTGCCCAGTGCGTGTAACATGAGAGAAGACCGCAGCAGAGGCCTCCTCCTCATTCTCAGGCCAAGCCCCCCTCCTGGCAAATAATCTCACGAAATAGGCAGGCAACCACAGCTGACTCTGTACTCAAAGCACACAGAGCAAATGAAGGCGACAGCAATTGAGTTTTCTGGTGTCTGGCAGCAGGAGGAAAAACTCCAACAATTGCTCAATCCACTGGCTGCTGTCAGACAGGTCAAATAAATAAGCCCAGCAAAAATAAGACATGAATGGGCATCACTGTTTATTGTGAGAAATGGCTAGAGAAGAATGAAAGGCTGTACAGCAGGTATTGCTCAGCTTCACTGGCTTCGCTCTATTCAGCTGCAAATTAGGGAGTTGCTTGGAATCCTTGATATCAGAGCCAATTTTGGGACCACTGACATTAGTAAAAATGCCACAAAATATGTCAAAATGTTCATTAATTTTCCTTGTCCTTGAGACAGATGAAAATATGGATTAAAATGCTGATTACACATGTAGTTGCAGTTGATCATGTAAGCTTCTATGAAATTACTGATAGCAAACAGTCGGTGCTTTTAAATATCAGAAAATGGCGAACTGTACACATGGCATGTCTCATAGCACAAACTTTGTCATTCATTCCCTTGTATTCAATATTCATAATCACTGAGCAAGTAGGCGTGGCCATTATTAACTGCTAATAATGGTCAATAAATTATTAATACTAAAGTTTGTTTTGCAGCATGCCTGAAAATGACCCAGAGAAAAATAGGTGACCTCTGCAAATATCTGAATAACATTTTACCGTGATGTGCTTCCGTCTGTACTCTGCACACCTCAACTGTGCATGTGGCATCATCTATTAGTGCTAAAGTAATCATATGGTCACCACCATTGACCAAGACTATTGTCACCTTGCTTGGTCACTGATTAGCTAAGCTGTTTCGTGAGGTCTCAACCACATCGCCTTGTGCGGGTAATTCAAACTAAGTACAGCATAGCAGCTCCAATGCCCGAGTCTCTTCGATGGCTCCTTAAAGTTTGCCAGCCAACAGGGAGAGTGATGAAGCCTATGACAGACCAATGACTGAGCATGACCTCTTGTAGTGTTTTCACACTAAAGAAGAAAAATCACAGCGGATTTGAACCAATCGGGTTCGAACACAGGTTCAGTAGCCGTGCTTCTTGACAGCTGAGCCACCGTGGCAGGTAATTTCACTTGTTATAATCAGGTTTAAGTAAGGTTAACGATCCCCTATCTGACGCTGCAACTCCCAGATGGCAGGCATCACAAGTAGGAAGCCAGATAGGGTGCCTCGCTGTGTGCACCAAGGCACCCTAGGTTGAACCAATAGCCTCTACTATTAAGATATCCGTTACACCAGTACTAATCATGGAGGCCACTGTTAACCCTTCGGCATTTGACGCCGCGGCTAGCTAGGTGGCGCCACATGTACAGCTGAAACCGCAGCGCAGAAAGGTATTAGGTAACTACCGTGTGCATACAGCATTACACCGAGTTAAGACATGACGAAAAATATGGTCACATAAAGCTTTCGCACGATAAGTTTCACAGAGATAGCCCCTGTAATTTTTTTCCTTCTTTTTCTGGACCAGTTATAAGTTTAATGACAACCAGTTATAATGACATCGAATCCATCGCGGGTAACCATGGAATGTTGAAATGGCACCGGCGAACCTAAGCAGCGATAAAAATGCACAGGGATTCGGCGGAAACGTCAACGCCTGGCGACGTTGGCTCGCTTTCTTAGAAAGGTTAAGTTACTCATCTTTCGGTCTTTTTTTCTTCCTTCGCCACGCCAAGGCGCGTCGACTCTAGCGTGGTTAGCAATGCTAATCTCACAACCGCACACTCTCGTTGCCAGGATATGCGTCAAACTCTGCGAACAGATACGATAACGACACGTGCGACGAACGGGCAAAGACGCGTGTCCGTCGGACGGTACATTCCCCGTGTTCGTGACGCGTATGCTACGCGCAAGTCGGCGCGACATGATGCTGCGTCGAATACCGTGCGGTACCGCGGGAAAACCCGCGCGACGAATATGCAGCGACATGGCTTCTTTGGCCGACCGACAGGCGCGAGACAGCGCGCTTGCCGTAGGAAGTACAGACACGGGGGAACGGAAGTGGGCAAACGAAGATGAAGCCTCCGCGTCGTCGTCTAGGTCGGATTCTTCGAACAAACTAGACAGCCTAATACTCGAAACCGCGATAAGGCGGAGCTCTGTTATCAGGAAATTTCGCTGTCGTGGGCAGCCCAGCGTCTGTCTGGTCTCGGAGGGCCGAAGAGCTCCGTCGCCACTGCTCGCGTGCTCTTCCAACGGTTACCCACGAGAGAACCGCAAACACAACAGGCGTCTTAATATGGATCTGAGAAGAGCCATGCTTAAACAAACGTAATAAGAAACAGAGCTCAAGTTAATCTCCCACCAGGAAAGAACCCGCGCGACGTTTAGTTGTCACGGCATTGCACATGAAGCCCATCCGTTCTGAGGCTACGCCCTTTTGTAATAAATCGGTCTTCGATCCTCGTCGCCAGAATACCGGGTAAGCATTCGAGGCGTGTGGTTGTCTAAATTACCCCGCAGCACGGTGTTAGAAGCTCCGCAGTCCACTATGGTTCCTATTTCTCTCTTTTCACTTTCACTCCCACCTTACTCCCTTCCCTTCATTTACGGCGCGGTGCAGGTGTCCGCAGAAACAAATGTGACAGATACAGCGCCTTTCCTTTCTATGAATCAATTATTATTATTATTATTATTATTATTATTATTATTATTATTATTATTATTATTATTATTAAAATAGAGAACGCTCAGGCTTCGCCTTAAGAGTAGACATGATAGCGCCTTTAATACTGCCTTTTCATTCCGAAATATTTTTGTTTGTTTGTTTGTATGTATGTTTAAATCGGTTTTGCGGGTCGGTAAGCTCCGATGCCGATGACGTCATCAACGGGAAGGCAGCGCGCGGGGAGATATCGCCCTAATCGGTTGCGAGCGGTCGCCAAGAGCACTTCAAAAAAAATGTTTGTAAATTATAGGATCCACACGCACGCACACACGCACGCACGCACGCACGCACGCACACACACACACACACACACACACACACACACACACACACACACACACACACACACACACACACACACACAAATTAAGTTTGGCTTGAATACTCACAAAGGCCACCTCCATGAATTGCTTGCGTTAGAGTATTGCCGCAAGTGTCATTTCAGGGGCCTTTTAATAGAATACAATCGGAGGTACATATGCCGTAGGTTCGAATCTCTACGCAAACTCGTGTCTGACTTAACTAGTAGATGGATGCTAAATGGGAAGCGAAATGTTGTGACGTCATCCTGAACGCTCCACAAATAACGATTGCGTCACAGCTCCCAGAGAGAGAGAGAGAGACTCTTTAATGGAAAAACAGAATTTTGCCGGCGTTTAGATTTCGCTGGCATGCTACTCTGTGTGGGTAGGGGAATTCGGGAGGGAAAGATTGAAAAAAGAATGGTGAGGGAAGTAATAGAATTGAAGGTGGAGATAAAACACGGCCATTAAATACGTGTTAAGGTGCTTTGTGGAGTAATGACATAAAATCAAATAATGAAATGCATGATCCGACAAATGTGCTTATAGAGTTCACAGCTTGCAAAATGCCTGAGGGAAACATGCGAGGTGAATTTAAAGTTTGTCAAGGAGTCCAATGTCTTTCAAATATGTAAATGAAAAGTTCACCGCGAGTCTCTGTTGCCTAGGGCAGGCTAAGGGACCTAAAACACTGTTCATTGTTAAAGGCAGTGGAGAGAGCCTCTCCATGCTCTGTTCATAGCTTGCATGCTCGTCAGCGTACGCAGTGCACTCAAGTAGGATATGTTCCACAGTTTCAATCGAGCCACAGTTGTCACAATACGGGCTGTCTTGCAGCGCTATCAAAGCTGCGATGAGTGCGGAGGCGACGTTCTGGCTCGCGCCTCGAAGCGGGGCGTCTCGATCGCTTCAGAGCCAACTCGTTGTTATTGCCCAGTTCTTCAGTGCGTTCATTAATCGATAACGGCGCATCAGGGTTTCGTTCGGGCTCAAATCACCTGCAGTAGCATCCATAAGCTCTAAATATATATTTTACTTTATATTTCGAGTGATGATCCTGCCAGGCCTAAACGAGAAAGTCGGTTCGTTGGCACATGGTTGGCCCAAATGGTTTCAGTCCACAAATCCAGATGACGCAACTCGGCTGAAATTATTGTCGCCGCGGCCTCGTTTGCATATGCTTTCATTCTAATATGCGGATGTGCAAAGAGCGTGACGTCATGCAAGACGCGGCGCGGAGGAACACGCTTAACGCACTCTCGTGATTGGCTGAAGAGGTATCCTAGGTTTCATGCTGCAAGTTGGTGATGTGGGACCGATGTGAAGTTCAGGGGAACCTGCGGGTGTCCGTTCCTTGCTTCGAATCGGGATGCAAGAAACGAGTTTGACAAAAGAAACAAACGGCAAACGTGGTGGTCGGTTACAAGCGCGACACTATACCGGCTACCATTTGCCAACGTGCCAGTAAATATTACGGCGCTGCTTATGGAAACTCGCAACCTCGGAAACTTTTCTGGAATAAGCATTTGCTCTGCGCTGGCCTCCATCCAAACGATGACGATGGAAAACTGCAACTGCATTAGAACACGGGTCTCTATCGTAGCTATCAGGTTTTCATGGAAGCCCGCATAGGCGTATCTGCAGAAGCTATTTTCAATAAAGTCATGAGATGCGACAATGTTCGCGTATCTTGCGTACTTGCAGCCCCTACAGAGCTGAGAACCTTTGTTTAACCCCGAACTTATTCGCTACTGAGCCCACGCGTTGGGGGAAGCCACGCCAAAGACTAAACTTCCGTGGTCTAAGCAGGTTCTCAAAGAGAAAACCGGAAAGAAAGAAAAAAAAAAAATAAGACACCAAACCTCCAGTACAAGTAAAGCGCTCGTCCCGTCTACTGTGTCCCGCGTAGAGATCTGCGCTCACACAAGCCTGCTTAAAGCTCAGAGCGAAGTCGCTAAATACAGCTTCGGCCATGTCAAATTCGGAGTCCGCATAGCTCCCCGTCATCCTTAGGCAGGCTTAAGCTTTGAATACCACGATGCATAATGGCCCACCATGGTCTAAAAACCTGGCCGCGCCCAGTGTGGGCCAAGACTGCTCAAAGGCACGTGTGGTACGGGACATCCGCCTACATGCCGCGGCTGGACACTGGAGAACGAGTGAGGGTCGTGATTTTAATGAATGAATGAATGAATGAAGGAAGCGAAGGCGACCCAAGGTTAACGCTCTCCTCGAGGCAGATATAGTCCAAGCCACTTGGGCACAAGGAAGTGCACAATGGTCCTTATCGTTCGACAGTCCAACGCACTGTGAGCCTGACCTGAGATGACGGTGTTGAAGTGCGTCAGCGTGATCAGCAGCATATGAATGAAGTATGTGCAATCTTGGCGCCTTGGTCGAGGGTCTGGTGATGTTCGCGCTCTACACAGACAGCGTAAAGAAAACGCAATAGGCTATTGCGGAGCTGTGTACTAGACAATGTAATATCTACAAATGCCATCAAGTCCACAAAAACCTGGACCGTGATTATCGCAACAGTTAATTTTATTGCGAAAGCAATACTACTCGCCTTCGCGTGACCCGGCCGCAGTTCCGTCTTACCCACGTGACGCCGTGACGTCACACCCCATGTGACACACGGGCTGGCAGGAGCTGCCAACTTGGGTCTCTCGTTTCACATGGGACGGTTATGTCAGAATCGGCCTGCTAGTACCCTGGCATTCACGTTACCCCTATAGGCCACTAAGGCACGTTCATGTGGGTTGGTTAAAGCGGGGCTTTATACGTGGGCTGAGGAAGAAGAAAAAGGGAAGAAGAAGAAGAACGCTCGGTCACCCGCAGCTAATGTTTTCGCTCAATATTTCAGCAGCGTTGAACCCTTGTAATTTTTTCTCTTAATTTGCTCTAATAGTCCAGCTGATGTAGTTATAGCGTCCGACTACCAAGCCCAACATCGCAGGTTCAATCCCGGCCTCGGCTGTCACATTTGGTTGGAAGCGAAATTCAGAAATGTTTGCTTGCTGAGCTTTCCGTGCTCGTTGAAGAACCTCAAGTAGCGCAGGTTAACCGTGATCCGTCCGCTACGTCTTTAGAAAGCCCTAGTGTTACTTCGGCTCGCAATGATCCACTATCCGCTAATTAATAGCTCTCTAATTGCCTGATCTCCCTAGTTACCCGCTTAACCGCTCTCTATTAACCTTAAATGAAAAAAACAAACAATTAAAGCTTTGCTCGGTTGTGCACGCGCGCGGAGCAAAGTTGGTGAGCGTAGATGTAAACCATGCCAGCCGCTGGGCATACGCTCAAGTCACGTGGTATAGGTATGATGTACGCCAACGCTATGCTAAAGCTCGCTAAAATTTCGGTCACCTCGGCTGCCTCGGCGTAAACGACACACCCTGTTTGCGAGGCTGCCCACCGCTTTCTGACACTTGTGAATGATGGCTCGCATATCCCTCTGTCTCCCCGACTACAACCATCTGCGCAAGAGAACATGTACTCTGATGACGCTTTATCTCAGTATCCGCGCGGAAGGAACCGCTCACCAGACGTTGCGAGAACCAGAGCCGCGCGCTCGATAGGGACTCAAGATGGAGAGAAAGCGTCATGAGTGTCTCGAGACGGGGGCCTTATATACAGTCACGTGAGCGTCACGATTTCACTTCTGCGCCTTCCATCAAGTCGTGATATATGTACTCATCCTGGGTGTCCGTATCAAGGAGTCGCCGGACAAACATGGGATGGGGCAACGCAAGGCGGTGTATAGTGGTGACGAAACGATGCTCGCCGCAAACGATACGGATGCAAAGACGGTTCAAACGATACACACGAGTTAGGTTCTCGCCCCCCTACCGTAAAACTGACTGTTCGCACTATTCGCCAAAGCACGAGACGCGATCGCATTTCACTGAAATAAGGGAACGTTGCAAAAGCAGCTTTTCAGTCACATCATCATCATCATCAGCCTAACTATACCCACTGCAGGGCGAAGGCCTCTCCCATATTTCTCCACTTGCATTTGCATTCTTCTGTAATGAAGGTACCGTAGCCGTCTTGTTCAGAGTCCGGCAGAAACATGTGCACAATTTGTGTGTTAGCATCAGTTTCTAGAAGGAAATGATATTTTCCAAGTATGGCTCCCTTAGTGGCCTGGTCAGTGCAATATGATTTGAGTGACGACCTGTGCAAACAATGGATTCTGCCTATTCCCCTTTACCCCATCCATGGCCACGAGCCTTCCTATTAAATAAAGGACGTTCAAACAATCATGTGCACAAGAATTAGTCAGTGCCCTGATTGGAACCGAAAAGGCTGAAAGCACGCGCAGAAAACAGCAGCTGATTAAAGACACCCGATGAGAGACTGCACGATCTCCAAAGCACTCGGGCCACCAAGAACCTATAGAGAACGATTCAAGGTTAGCCCGATCGATCACCGACACTCACGATAACTTCATTCAGAATTCTCGTCTCGGCAAGCTAGTGACCAGTCATGATGACTTCACAGCCCGCGACTTCGTGTTGTGAAGTCAACATGATCGAACTTCGTCTTAAGTTCCCAGCAACGATTATCTCGCTCTGTCTGGACATATGCTGACGTTTTTCTAGCGCCAAAACCGCATTTTTTTTATTATGGTGGGGGTATTTGCTTATCAAAAAATAATAATCAAAAAGTAAGGAAATGAATGTTGCCGGCCGCGACAATTATTGCTAATACCTTAAGCACCCTGGCTGCGGCCGGTCAGCCCGCACAGCAGTGTTCACTTAAATAGCAATCCCTAGAGATCCAAATACGCCCGTATGACAATAAAGAGGACCCATATGTGTCTTGGAAAGCGTACACTGCGCGCATAGCCAAACAGGAGCGGTGTTATCCAGGATGCAAGAATAGGAAGCTGGAAAAACTGAACTAGATGACGTCAATAGTGTACAAGATTTTTTTTTTTTTTCTCTACGAAAATGCGTTTCTATACAGCAGCTACACCCAGCATTATACTTGACGGGTATATCGGCAACATGCTTTCTTTTCTGTCGAAATTTTCTCGGCCGAGATATAAGGCGGCACACCGGAAGAGGCAACAGTGTTGTCCTTCCCGTACCGGAACATTTTGCGAGTGCGTGGCGAGCACGTTTCCGGCCATCCGGTGTCGATATCGGCGCAAGTCACTTCGAGTTAAGTGGAAAAAGAGTGACGAGGGAGCGATCCGATCGTTACGAGCCTTCGTCTTGTAAAGCAAGTCTCGGCAACCACTGCGTGAAGCGACGCAGGTGCCAGAGATGCGAGGGTGCAAATCTTGGTGCGTCTAATTATACTGCGATGAATTCAAACGTCAGTGACACTGAAACTTTTGCATAATAGCGGCAAAATATGTGTGAGTGTGTGTGTGTGTGTGGGGGGGGGGGGGGGGGGGGGATCAGCTGTGCGAATTTTCTGTGCCCGAGGAAACGACGGTACAACATCTTGTACTGCTCACTTTGGGCTCGCGCGGTGCAGAAACAAAAGGATCGACTCAAAATCGCTGCAAGAATACGTGAAAATTTTCGTCTTCCATCACTCTCCTTAGTGTCTTTCAACCGCGCTTTATACGGAGCCTTACCATTTGCCTGCACTCCAAGTATGCACCGTTACATGTGTTATTTAATTGTTCGTTTGATAGCGACACCGCGGGCGCAAAACCAAAAAAATATACGTCTCTCGTTTGTTCTTTTCTAAGTGCAAAATAGTCAGCCTCCAAGAATACAATAACTTTCGCGAACGTCGAGCTCGGTACCATTACTGTTAGGAACTGGCGAATAAATTCATATCTCAGTTCAGTTCAGTCGTTCAGTCGTGTCCGACTCTTCGTGACCCTATGGACCATATCACGCCACGCTTTCCGGTCTCTCACTATCTTCCTAACATCACATAACTTCATCTCCAGAGCCTCGAGGATGCCATCTAACCATCGCGTTCGCTGCCTACCCCTTCTTCGGTGACCCTCAACCTTTCCCAACATCAAATCTTTCTCCAGCGACTCATCTCTTCTCATCAGATGACCAAAGTAGCTGAGCTTTAACTTTAGAATTTGACCCTCCAATGAGCAGTCAGGGTTTATGGCCGACAATATTGCCTGATTTGATCTTCTGGCAGTCCACGGAACTCTCAAGAGTCTTCGCCAGCACCACAATTCAAACGCGTCAATTCTTCGGCGGTCAGCCTTTTTCACAGTCCAATTCTCGCATCCATACATCACAACTGGAAAGACCATAGCACGAGTTATACGGATCTTGGTTGGCAGACTAATGTCTCTGCTCTTTACAAGGCGGTCAAGGCTTTGGAGGCATATCTATATGCCCCCAAAGGACCCTACACTAGTTTCAAGACAGAGGCATTTCCTTTCGCTCTCTTCGTTACCCCTCTCTGATCGTATATGCAGTCACTCCCATTATTTATCCATTCGTCTAGGCGCCCGCATGCCTTAGCTGCACGGACGCTTCACAGCTCTGTAGTGTCATCCTATTGGGCTCACCCTTAGAAACCGCAGCAATGATTTTCCCACATTAGCATCAACTGTAACATGCGAAGCTGATGCTTATCGAAGGCGCGAAACGGAATCTTGCCATCGTAATAATTTTCAGCGCAGTCCGCGAATATTATTTTTCCCTCTCTAATCGAGCCATCCAAAGGAGCGGTCGCAGTGTGCAAACACGCATACTGCGCACATCATTGCGGGATCCGCTCACGTGCTGAGAGAGAAGCATGAAATCGCCACACGTTACACGGGCTCCCGCATCTTTCGGTACGTGCTTTCCTTGTGACGCGTGTGAGAAACGTCACACGGGCGCAGAAGCCCATTGGGACGACGGTGAGTTATGACATAGCCTAGAGAATAAACGGCGCGCTCGAAGAGCAATTACGCCCGCTGATAACCCGGAGCCGGCCGAGATCACATGTTCGCGCTCATCCATCACGAGGAGCGATTCCTTTACGCTTCCACGTGACCAACACTGCGCATGCGCGACATGACGATGCTCCCCGCCTCCTCCTCTTCTATCCAAGGATGTGAAAGCGCGTGCGGTCGAAACTTCATATTCATTAACTCCGGGAAGCGCTATCGTGTTAGCCATGGCTCCCACGAGCAGGAAAAAAATACAGCGTTTGCCAAAGACTCCCCTCTTGGGCCAGAAAGAGGTGCGGCGGCGTTATTAAAGCATAACTCGAAAGGGAGGAGGAAGAGAAGAGGCACGAGGGAACTGAGAGAAGAAGGGGCAGCGGAGCGCGCGGTTGACAAGATCTGACAAGGTCACGGCATGCCGCAATCGGGCAGCGACGACCGATCTGGTCAGCATGCGGAGCACGGCAGGAGGCTCTCTCACTACCCCGCCGCATGGCCCGTGTGCGGGTTACGCGTCTGTGTGTATGTATGGAGGAGAAGGAGGGGGCGGGGTGGCGGGGGGCGCAGGCGCCGGCTTGGCTGCCACGGTCACCCGACGCATGCAGACATGGCGCCGACAACCTGCCACGGGAACAAGAGCCCCTTCGATCACTCTGGTTTACGAAACCCGGGCTCAAAATCCTTACATATCCGCGAAGCGGCCACCATCCGGAGACAGCGCACTCCAGCGCCGCTCGGAGATATCTCTCTGGCGCTCTGGTCGATCGGAGCAGGGCGCCCGAGCCGACCTAGAGCGCTACAGAGCGAATCAGCCTTGGTCGACCAGCGGAACGTGTAGAGCGCGCGGCGGAAGTAAAGCTGAGCCGGTTTCGAAAGTTGTAGCCGCATCCCAGCGCCAAAATGTTTGCGGTAGATAAATAGGCAGGAGTGCGGCCCTCAACAACTTGTTTTCTCATTTTTTTAACGCTGCAGACGTTTTTCGATAGACGCACTTCGACATATTCGCGCAAAAAACGGTGACATCCAGCGTCCACTGCCGATGTCGCTGAAACGGTCAAAAACAGCCAAAAGAATCCAGCAGCATCCGGAAGTGACCGCGTCAGCGACTAGGACTTCCGCCGAGATCCGACTTCGGTCGGCGGATCGAGCTGGAGCGTCCCGAGCTGCCCCAAACGACCAGCGGAATACGCGCAACCTATCTTGATCGACCAGTGGAAATCGAAATCGTCGTCCCGGAGCAAGAAAACGTGCTCCGTAGCGACCAGTGGAAATCGCCATAAAGGCGGAGTTCTTACACCATGCGCTTATATGATCAGCAGCATTTTGAAGCCATAGATGATACTAGTAGGTGACACACCAATCTGCTGCCCTATGGACGGCTTGCCCTGACGTCACAGCGGCTGTCATGTTCGTGGATCAAAACTATAGGGCGGAAGGCTGCGCAATCGTCCAACCTGCCAGAGTTGCGTGGGGTGCGTCAACACGGCGATCTTGACGTCACGGGGAAGAAATAAATCCTTGCGCGATTAGCGTTTAGCGCGAACCGTATATACAGCAAAAATTATCAAGCGTCTCTGGCATCTCGCAGTGAAACAACGCCGGTTCTCTCGTGAGAATATTGGTGCCTGGTGTGATTCACAGAACCCGCATTACATGTGTCTTGCTTACGACTAGCCCCATGCTGTGGGCCACGCTGACTTCACTGGAACGCACTCGGAAAATGCCGGTAAACTTGAAACAGAGGGATGCGGGATATCATATTATTTAGTAATGGAGATAGACTTCATGTCTTGTGAAATCACTGAACCAGACTTTATTTTATTTATTTTTCCTCGACTTCTGACGTGAGAGGATATGCTTTCTGTTTTCCTTCAGCGCCACGACAGACTTACTTTAGTATCAATCATTTCCGAGCGAAAAATTGTGAAAAAGTATTCAAACTTTGGTCAATTTTGACTCGTGTGTAAGCAAAACCTGACGTAGTGTTTTTTTTTTTTTTTTTCAAACAAACAGTGCATCAAAAGCTGTTTGGTTAATAGCAAAAACTAGGTATAAAGACCACGGCCGCACAAACCTGACGGTTCATTACGTATACCATTGAATATAATCGCAAAAAAAAAAAAATATTCTGGTCAAACATAAATGACAGAATAAACGTTGAACTAACAGAATTGCCCTCTCACGTTGCAGGTGTTTCAACCGTAAGTCGAAAAGTAAGTTCTAACATATTTTTTTGCATACTGGTTGGTAAATCATAGCAGGCATGTGGCTTCTTCCAGACGCAGCGGCTGAAGCGGCGAGCGCTTATAGACGCGCTATTTTCGCCCACCTGTGTTTACTAAGGTGTCTTTGAGAATGCACCAAGCGTGTACCTGCCCCACTAGCTGATTAGGACGATATCGGACGCATTATGCCGAGAATCCGAGCAGTGTAAAAATCGACACTAAGTGCTCCGATAGAGTGCAGTCTCAAGCCGGCGCTGTGAAATCAAAACACGGCAGTAAGACATTTGCGCACTCATTACAGCGCACGCTGATATCACGACTATCAATAGCAGCTTCAAGAGGCAGTCTAAATATATATAAAAAAAATACTTCGGTGTACACGCGAAGACGTGCAGGCATGTTGCCGCAGCCGCAGCCTCCGCACTCGACGAGAACGATGAGAATACCAACTCCTCCTGTCCAGCCTAAGTATATGAAAAGAAAAACAAAATACTTTCGATGCCCTGCTGTTTAAGTATCTATACAGATACTAATGCGATCGAACTCCAGTTGTGGAACTCTTTTTTTTCTTCGTTACTCGAAGTTAATTAGGCACTATTTTACAAATTTCCCGGCAACCAGAATCGCCCCACGTACTTTCCCCAATCAAAGAGATTGAAGGGCTTCGTCATATCTGACACTGGACTGTGCTCGTATAAGGAGGAGTTGAGGATCAAGCTGCCCCGCGCTCTCCCCCCAGCCCACATACCTTTCACTCTGAGCACCGCGAAAAGATCCAATCTTACACGTGGGCTTACAGTTAGGCAATGACACATGGTGCATATAGTACGCAGACCCCGCGGTTAGCCGTCTCCTCCCGAGCTTAGCCGCATATCCGGTTACATTTGCACTGTCTATACATTTTGTGCGGCCGTCTACTCTCCAGCCAGCGTGCCTTCCGTTCCCGGGCGTTCCGTATCTATATAGCACATTCCGCATTCGGAATGATCCGTACTTTCTATAGTTTCCGTGCGTCCCATGTTCCGTATCATTTCCGTATCCGTTCCGTATCCCATGTTCCGTATCAGGCCAAAGTGGCCTCCCCGAGGCCACTTTGGCCTGGAGTGCGGCTAGCTGACCGTTCCGAGAATCGGCGCGGGCGTGTATGCCGCATAGAGGCGAAAAGCGACCATGGAACCCATTGTGACGTTTTCCTCGCACTTGGCCAACACGCATGGATACTGGCGGCCTTGCCTGAAGCTTTCGAGGGAAGAGGTTTCGCAACTATTTTCGCATAGCGCCCACAATTCCGTTCGCACCCGAGGCAATATGCTTTCGTTAGTCACATGGCATCGGTATAGAGCGGCAAACTGGAGCGCCCCTTCTCCCTATTTATTTGTCTGCTTCCCCTAATTATTTTTTCGCGCCGTTAAGTGCGAGGAGAGCTCACGGGCGGCAGACAGCGGCATTGTCGTCGTATGTCGCAACCAAAAACGGATGCTCTATACCTTGAATTCCAATGAGAATGCTGCTATGGTGGATGCTCTCCAAAGTGGGGCCGGATATACGGTCGCACGGCGCAATTTTGCCGCGTACAACGTGGTCATGTGACCTCTGAGTGGGCACGCACAGGGTAACGATTGCATAAAAAACGTAGCATTTAGAGTGGGTCAGCACACGATAACATTTCTTTCTTTCTTTCTTTCTTTCTTTCTTTCTTTCTTTCTTTCTTTCTTTCTTTCTTTCTTTCTTTCTTTCTTTCTTTCTTTCTTTCTTTCTTTCTTTCTTTCTTTCTTTCTTTCTTTCTTCAAGAAAGCCTAATTAGCAGTTATATCGCCTGGATCAACTTCTCCGCCATTTATTCACTTAGCAGGCTGGGCTCTCAGCCAAGCTGGGACTTAATTCGACTCCTCCGCAAAAAAGAAATCGCACACGAATAGCGCGACGAGAGGGAGAAGGGCACAATTTTCGTCGGTTTTCGAAATATCGCGGATTAATCACTGTAATCGAGCGGACGGAGTGCATACAGAGGCCATTGATGCGACGCACCGCTGGCGTTGTCCGCCTTCGAACATCGAGGCGGAGAACGGGCGAGAAAAGATGGTCCGCAAGCGAGGGCGCATTCGACAACTGAACAGGTAGGCGCAGGTGGGCCAAACCGCCTGCCGCTTCGCCCTCCGGCTCCCTTTCATTCATGTTTTGTCTCACGCTTACAGCATAAAACAACTATATCATGCCCGCTTTAACCGTCATTCTTAGGGAGCCTATGTGGGCGCGTAATTCCGTCTCCTCAACGGTTGGGTCCCGCAACTTCTTTCTCCTCACTGGTTACCTTTCAGCGGGTTAAACGGCGATAGTTACCGAAAGGTGTCTCTGAACGCAACCTAATGGTAACATACACTCACTGAAGGCAGGAAATGATTGCGGTGAAGGTGATTAGTGTTACCATTGTCATGCCATCACCTCGTAACTTTGCTCAAGGCTGGTTTTGCGGCGATTAAGAAATAAGAACACTACATAAAGAAACCTAAAGGGGAACACTCCCCAGGAATGAGCTTGATAGCTTATTGTAATGTTGCGTTGAAAAAAATGCGAAAAATTAAAAAGTTGCTATTACAGGATTCGAACAGATGCTTTAATCGCTTATTGCTGAGGTAAGTATAGTGTCAATCTATTGCGTCACTGAAGCAACGAATACAGCACGCTTTAAACCCGTTATTATTTCTTTTTACAATATTTCCGCTATCTGACGCCAGGTGACGCTCTGCTCAGAGGACCCTTTAAGGACCCTACTGTTGAGGGAACGGAATCACGCTATGTGGGCACCCCCTTCCCTGCTATACAGATATATGTCACTAATTGCATTGTAAATGCCCGCATACTGACCTTTTGGTGCACGTTCAAGAACTGCCGAGTGACCGAAATCAATGCGAAAAATTCCACAACACCGTGCCTCAAAGGCCACAGTGTTGCTTTGTCTGGCAGGTGCAGATACGCTGACAAGGTAGCCATTTGTCACCTGGTGAGGCCGCAACTGGTAATACAGGCCTGTGTGCATGGCCCTTCGTTTCGGATAACCTTGGCGGCAAAAGTGGAAGTGACAATACTGTAGCGATGTCGGGTGCAAAGCGAAATCCTCCAGGCACACCGTGAGCCCAGCAAGACAGTATGGCTCCCGCACATGTGGAGGAGGGATGAGAGAAGTCGCGAATTTCTTTATCATTTTGGCGACTGACTGCTCCACGTGCTTCCCAGAGCACTTTTTCTTTTCTTTGGGAGCCGTGGCGGCGTCGATTAGGTCTATTTAGGCTTCCTAAAAGGAAGCGCCAAGGGCTCTTTTGAGACTATCGCAGCGGGCAGATGGCGGGGATTGCAGCGCCTTTTACGCAGTGCACACAACGAAGAGCTTCTAAGGAGTCGCACACTGAGACAGAAGAACAACAACAACGAAAAGAAAAACTAAAAACGCAGCGAGGGGACACCTCTCGCGAAATCGACTCGCCAACCGGGATGAAGAGGGGGAGGTGGGGGAGGGGGTAGACTCGTGGCAGAGCTCCCATGAGTGCGCGCATCGTGCAGTGGCCACCTGCAGCACGCAGGGTTCTCGCATTCGCAGAGGAAACAGTTCGTGCAGGCAAGGGAAATATGGAAGATGACACACCATGGGTATTCCAACAAAGATTACTCCATCAACCAAGCAAATATGAGCATTAATGTTGTTCAATGCAGGAATAACTTTTCTTTTTTTCTCGCATCAAAAGTGTCTGCTTCTTTTCATGTTAGAACTATCATGCATCTATCGACCCCATGCATCACGGCACGGTCGAAGCCAGCAACTCCTCTTAAGACGCCAGACGTTGCACAAGTCGTCAGCGCTACACGAGGCATTGCGCCCGAACGTCTAATGATATATCCTGCCAGGGCGTAAGGAAGTTTACCTCCATCCTACTTGTTTTTACCTACCTGAGGTGATCGCGCAAGAGAGCATGGCGGGCTCCCTCGACCACAGCGCGGAATCTCCTCCGCTAAATTCTACCATACAGGCAGTGCTCGCACCTTCCAAACAGTTAAAAATCACTCCGTTCGTTTCCTTTCCTTTACCTGGAGGCACGATCACATCTGCCCTACTGTCCTCGTTAATCGTGTTTATGTTAAATTCAAGCAGTGCATTTCTCTTAAAATGCGCTTGCAACTAGCCTAATCGCAAGCACTTCTGCTGTTCTGCAGCCAAGGCAACAAGCTGGACGTTGGGAGCACTGCCGCCGTTATAATGACGCATAAAGCGTTCGGAATGATACAATGCTAGTAGACCTTTGCACTGTTTGCACAGGGGAGGCAAATTAATTTATTGTACTCTGGTAATCTCGAGCAGGTGCCCCCTGACTCTGGCCTGGGGCCTCCTGTTCTGGCAAGGGGGCTTCGACTCAGGCAAAAGGGATCCCACTCATGCAAGGACAAGCGCTTCGACCCTGTCAAGGACCGGGGCGCGTATTTGCAAACCATATCCCGTAGGCGCACTGGAGCAAACAACGCTGCCTGCGAGCTAAACGGCGATTGTTGCTGAAAGGTCTCTCTGAACGCAACCTAAAGGTAACATACACTCACTGTAAAAGGCGATTGTTGCTGAAAGATGTCTCTGAACGCAACTTAAAGGTAACATGCACTCAGTGAAGGCAAGAAATAATTACGGTGAAGGTAATTGCTAACTGTGACCATTGTCATACTGATTGTTACTGAAATGAGTCAGTGAACGCAACCTAAAGGTAAGATACACTCACTGAAAGGATATAATTACGGTGAAGGCAAGTGAGAAAAAAAAAATTCAGAAAAAAATTACAACACAGGAGTCAAACCGATGTTTCAGTGGAATCAGTGCAAAGGTGGGTGCTGTTAATCCATTGCGCCACAAAAGTGACGGGAACAGTGGCCTTTAACTGCGTTATTATTCGTTTAGACAATATATCCACAATTTGTCGCCAGGTGACGCTGCTCAGAGGAATCGCGTCTACTCGAGTGCTCCTACGGGATATGGTTTGGTAATAAGCGACCGCGGGGCTCCGACTCCGACAAAATGCAAGGGTATCGGACTCTGACAACGGGGTTTTCGACTCTTGCAAAGGGTATCAGACTCTGACAAGTTCTCCCTTCCAGACAATGCTGGGTGATACTAGCACGCACGTCTGGAAGCCATCGACCCACGCCTAATTAGAGTGAATAGACGAGAAGAAAAATGTCCGGGGCGTACTAAGAAAGGGGGCAGCGAAGTTTTTCTTTCTTTCGAACGTCGGAAGTCTAGACGCAAGTGCAGAAAAGCGCTGCCATTATCGAGGTGCGAACACTTCGGTATATCGTGTTCGAGCTATCTCCTCCACTCTTGATCTCGGCGTCCCTTATACCTCATCGGATATTATTCTCTTATCGCCCAAATTCCTATACGTACTCATGTGGTCCCATGCGTGGTCTCTGCCTCTATACATTTCGTCTTTTCGTGCTCCGCTGTTACGAGGCCTTCTGATATAGTTATCACTTACTGTATGATATAAATGCCCAAACAACCACCAGCCACAAGCGCGTCTGCCAAGTTAATCCGCGACATACCACCTGCACGCCCCGTACTCATTAGTGCAAGGAGCTGGAGGAGCTGATCGACATCCATACATTCGCAGTAGCCAGCGCTATCCGCGGTCAAAATGCTTGGCGTCACTGGAGGAAGTTATGCCGAGCCAAACGTGGCGCCAAGTGAGAGCCTTTGCGAGAATACAGAGAACACAGGGCACATAATAATAAACTGCGTACTATCCGAGGACGTTCAATGTGATTCGATATACATACAGGTCCACAATGCGGCTTAGCTGCAATAAATAAATAAATAAATAAATAAATAAATAAATAAATAAATAAATAAATAAATAAATAAATAAATAAATAAATAAATAAATAAATAAGAAATTGATCAAGTGCGCATTACCGACGATTGGCGGCATGCCGACGCCTCACATTTCAGCGGCGTTGAGAAAACGCGTGCTACTAACTTATCAATGCGGGTTGCAATAGCTATAGTCTACTGTTTACAGACAATTATTCTTTATTCGGTTGCCCTACATACAATAAGCACTAAAGCGTTGAACTGAACTAATTTCCCGGACATCATCACAAGACATCATCATCCTGACTCACTGACGCAATAAGTGCATAAGGTGTACACCTTATTATGCCCGACACGTTTAAGTTTTCCTTTTTCCCTAGGACAATATCAGACTGGAACAATATCTTACAGATGGCGATGCAGTGCGACAAATATTGTGTAAATTTGTATCAGTTTTTGTTGTTGTTTGCTCTTGTTCACATGCATCTATGCCACCCTGCTTCGACCCAACGGAATGCTGTATGTAATAAATAAATAAATAAATAAATAAATAAATAAATAAATAAATAAATAAATAAATAAATAAATAAATAAATAAATAAATAAACGCCGTCCTGAGTGCTCACATGCCAATATGCCAGAGGAAAGGCGCGCGCCGGTGAAAAGAAAGCCCTTGGGAGCGGAGATAGTGTACTATACGCGTAGGCGCTGAACACATCGATGATAGGGAGTACACTCATAATTAAAAAAACCGCAAATGAGAAACGTCTCGAAAGAGCACAGCAGCCGCAAACGTGCGAAAGATTAGAGCAGTGAAAGCCCTTGGGTTTGGTTTTATGGGTGTCCCATAAGGTGAATCGGGCGATTGGGGACGCCGCAGCAAAGGGTTCTGGATGATTTCGACCATCTGGGGTTCTTTAACGAGCATCAACATCCAAGAGTAGAGGGGTGTCTTGTGTTTCGCCTTTGTTGAACAATGAAAGGAAACGTTTCAGATTCAGATTTATTTTTCAGCAACACTTGGTTGCCGATGAGGCGACAAAAAGGCAAACAAAAATTGCTTGACGAAGCGTCAGCCCCCTTTAAGATCTCACTACGAGCAGTGGGCAAATTTAACAAAAAAAAAAGCATATCACCAAAGTTACATTCCATATAACACAGTACTTAAACACATAAAAAACACATAGTAACATAATTGCTGTAAAAATGCTGGAAAAGCTGCCTTCGTGAGTTTACATGGTTGCAAGGCATTGTGTGAAGTTCGGTGAACTTTCTAATGCGCCATTCGGTCTCCCACATTAAGCCGTGCTTACATGAATGCGACAGCTAGCGCATCGCATTCATGTAAACAGGGGTAATGCGCTAGGAAAGCGCATCGCATTAATGCGCCAAGCACGGCTGGATTTAGAGGGGTAAGTCTACTTACCCCTCTCAATCTCAATAGGCGACACGACACCGCGTTCCGCCACCACCACGCTAGAGATGATGCGCTACATGTAAATGCTGTCGCATCGCATTACCGTGAGGCGCTACTAAATGCGATGCGATACGATGCGCTACTGTCGCCTTCATGTAAACACGTGCACGACGTGAGGCAGCTGCTTCGAGGTGCGAGTGTGCACCCGTGAACCCCAACGCAGGGTTCACTAATTTGGTGGATTGATAGCCTACCGGCGACACCGCCGCCAACGCGCTCGTTCCGTCCACGTCTTGCCTTCCCGCCACAGGTGTCATTCCGGCGCGTAGCTTTGCACTCTTTTCCTTCTTTTTGATTATTTAATAATAATAAACCACTACCACCACCACCACAGTGTTCACAGTGTTTGAATGCCTGCAGTCCTGTTGCCGGTGGACGCCTTTTGTGTACTCTCGTTTCGCCATGTGCGCGTCATTAGAGAGATTTAGCACACCGTGATCCGCTACCGTGATCCCCCACCGCGCGTTCCACTGCGCATGCCCAGATCGCTTTGATGCCAATAGATGGCGCCACATACTGGATGTTGGCACACAGACGTGCCGCATCGGAACCAATCAGCTTGTGCGCCCCGCCTACGAGCGGTAGAGGGCCACGGTGGCGGATCGCGGATCACGGTATGCTAAATCTCTCTATTCCCTCTTATCATGCCCACAACTTATTGTGAGGAAGCAGGTGTACGATGGCTGACCGACGCGCGATGAGGAGCCAATAAGAGGCGCCTGGTTAAGCTTTAGTTGCCACTGAGCGCCTGACCCCTTAACGACAGCTTTCTTCTTTTTTTATAAAGAACCTTAGCGATTGTTCCCGCTGTATACGCTTGTCCTGTACGCACGTGTGCGGAAGAGAAAACGTAAGGGAAGGCAGATGTTCGGAATGCAGTGCCGTGTTTGTATGTTTGCTTGGGATCTCTCCTTTCCCAGTCATTTGATTAGCCGATATTCTTGCCCAGTCTTTGATTAACTGACGGAAACTCCATTTTCCTTTCCCTAACTATCTATTGGTGATAAGTGTCGGCTGATTTCTCATTGGTGGCTGTCCCCGCCAAGGGCGGAGATCGAGGGCTTTTTTAAAAGTAAGCGCTCCGGGTTCAACCAGGGCTGATTTCGTCTAATCAAGGGTTCAGTCATGTTAATAGTTTTCTCCTTGCTTGTTTATTCTTGTTTCATTTATGTGTTAAATAAATAGTTGACCTTTCTTTGCTGCCATCAGCTAATGTGAATGTTTGCGAGTCCGAACAATGATTATATCAAGAACATGGATATCCTCATCAACAAGTGTTTTCTCAACATCACCACCTGAAGGGGAAACTCAACTCATTGCACATAAGTATAGAATATCGGTGCCACTAAAACGACAGAAGGTACGAAAACTTTAACTGAACAGGCCAAAAATAAGGGATAGTTTTAGAAAGAAAGAAAGAAAGAAAGAGAAAGAAAGAAGTAAAGAAAGAAAGAAAGAAAGAAAGAAAGAAAGAAAGAAAGAAAGAAAGAAAGAAAGAAAGAAAGAAAGAGCAAGCTGAAAAGCGGCGGCCGCCAGAGAAGTAGCAGAAAAACAGTGGCGTCAAAGGAGGAGCTCTCTCCTCTTCCGTACGGTCGTCAAGCACGCATTCATCAAGCGTACTTGATGAATGTGACGCACACGTGGAAGAACGGGGCCCGTGCGCCGCGACGGATCGACGCGCCACGCACAGCGGACGACAGCTTTCTACGCAAGCAGCGGTGCTGCACTGCTACCCAGCCTGCTCGGCAGACGCGAGGCAAAGTGGCAGGCTCAGGAGGAGGAGGAGGAAAAACTTTATTTGCAGAAGAATTCGAGGCACGCAGGCCTCCTGGGTCTCCGCACGACCCCACTCACGATCTAAACGTTCATATTATGTTTATCCATGACGTATGCGGCTGCGCGAAGCGCGAGGTACAGAGGAGACGGTGGCTGCGCGCGACGACCTCTCTCCCGTCGCGTAGACGACTTGCAGTATACAGCGCATTCCCGAAGCAGCAGCTTGCTTACTTGCAGGAAAACACCACATTGCGCGGAACGAGCGAAGCGTGCAACCTGATCGAGCAAGCAAGCATGAAATTAATCTTCGCGAACACGGTAAACAAGACTCCGAGTCAACCTTTGGTGCACGATGTTTCTCGCGTTCTCGAAAGCCTCCCATCGCTTGCTCGACCCGTATTTCTCTGAAGACTGAGGCTCACCTGGCAACGCTTCCCTGGTCAGTAGATAACGCAGGTTATTCAGATCACGGCGTACGCCGACGTCAATGCCGCTTACCAAATGGACACCCCCATCCCCCCTATAATGTGGTCATACGCACAACACTCGTCGAAATCAACCGCTACGTCATCACATCAGTCGTCTTGTGGCAAGTAGGCACATATGGTTGTCGGTGGTTGGTTCGTGGTTATGTGAAACGGCCTGAATACTGGCCCTCCCACGGGGACGCGTGGAGCTGACAGGGGGGCTTTTTCAACTTTTGAATGCAGAAAATCATTCCACGACTTGCACGTAGCATTACCGCCCGCCTTCTGTGCCTGCACTGTAGAGCTCACGCGGACAAAGAATATCCGTGCATGTCTTCAAAATTGCACATTGCGTAAGGGGATATGCTCATCAAAATCATAGAGAAAGTATGAGATGAATATGGCACTCGCGAAATGAGTCACCTTCGCTGTGCAATCGGTGAAAAAAGTATTTCCGCAACACTTGCACGTCGCTCTTATAGGCTTCCAAAGCACCGTCGAGCGGCGCTGCTGCCGCCGCTTGTATCCCCAGTTTCTATTTTTCTGTCAGAGATGGCGCTCCCTGTTAGGAGCAGCAGCGCCGCTCGACGGTGCTTTGGAAGCCTATATCTGCCTTTTCTTTCTCCAGCGTCACCTCCGTGACGTCTACCCACCGCTACACACATGTTCCCGCGCGAGAACCCGCGGACGGACGCGTGCGGTACGCGACACCTCCGTTATCATGCCTCACTTCGCCGCAGCTGTCAACACAGCGCGGCTGCCCATTCCGCGGACTGCCGGACAGGCGTCGTAAAGCGGCATGCTTTTATGAGAAGGTGTCCGCTATCGCCCAGATTACGCAGACTCGAATAAAGCACGCGCAACACATGTATACGCATACCTCTCCGCAGTATACGAGAACGAGGGACCAACTGCAGCATTACGGGCACTCTGTGGAAGCGAGGCCATGTACCACTACCTATGCCACAACCACCGTGCACATCGTTTACGTCTGCGCCCGCCGTGACAGAGGTGCGTGGCTGCTCCCGCAGACCATAAACAACACTCACGTGACCGAACAGCGCGCCAAACCATATAGATTACGCGCGGTGCTTCACCACGCGGTAAGTGAATGAGTGAAACAAGCTTAACAAGCGCACTTTACCAGCCGGACGGCGGCCGCATACAGATGACGTCAGCGCGAACGTCAATTCGCGGGAAACTCGTCGCGTGCGGGCAGGCATTAAAGCGGCGGGGCCGACTTTAGGGCTCCACTCATGTGCAGTTGGTGGTTAATCTCTGAGCTGGTACAAAAGCTTGAAACGTCACGCCGTGCGACCGATTAACATGAAGGAACAACAAAGCGGAGACACCGGAGGTCACCAGCCTATAAGCAGCCAGCTTCGTTAGGCTGACCACAACGACGTAGCACGAAAACGGTCTAATCGTCGGACAAGGACGAAGTCGGACAGGATTGGACTGTGGTTAGTTCGCGCCGTAGTGCGATGACCGCGATCTCTGGAGGGCAACGATCGATCTGCGACCGAAGTTGGTTCTCCCTCGAAAGCAGGAAATTTTATAAGGTCTCGGGGATCAACAGCATATAAATGCGAGCCTCGCCACTGACGAATATAATCTATCCTGTCTAGGAATAAGGAGAATTTATGAGGCCTCACAGATCTGTATCATGAAAAAGAAAACGAGGATGGGGGGCCGAGGGGAGGGGGGTCTTGACCACTGCCTGCACCTACATCCCTGCACGTTTGTCAGCGATGCATCATGGTTATTCGTGTTTTGCTAAAATGCACATTCCCTTGCCCAGGCTCGAAGATCAAAACGATGTACCGCATTTAACCGACTTTAACAGGCGCGTTCGACCTCCCCCGCCCGCAGCCGACATATGGTGTGGACGGCCTTCCCAGTCACCAACTGTCTGCGCTCTCGCAGGCGGCCTCAGACCAGAGTGGACGAACACGGAAACCAGGGCTCCTCAATACTACCAGTCGCGAAACTTCCCATTGGGCCCATGTATCAAAAAACAGCGGTTGTGATTGGTCAAAATTCAGGTGTTTACGAATAGTGGCGGCACCTGCGGTCATTAAAGGAAAATGCGTCTAAATTCCAAAATTTACGATTATTTCTAAATGCACAACCATTATGTAAAATAAAATTATTTGAATATTTTCAGCGGCAAAAATTATTAGGATAACAGCCATATAATTAAGATGGAAAAAAAGGAGAGAAAATTTTGATTTCCAAAAGGCAATAGCGGCAGTAGCAAAACGCTTGTAATGAGCGCTGCCAGATGGCGCGACAATTCATGAACACCCGAAAAAGCGAATAAAATCCGGTCACTTTTTGAAGCGGAGTTTCGCAACTGGTATGATCCAAAAGCTCTGCACTGAAACGCTCTTATCTCGAGACCAACATGGATATAGTACACTTCACCGGCTCTGTGTGGTCCTCTGTGATTGCTAGTCGGCCGACAGGCGCAGCTGCGTGATGCAACGTTGGCGTATAAAGCGCACAGTAAAATGCCCGCTTAAGCGTTGCGCACGGGTTGCATTCGCGCAGTTTGCATCCTAGAAAACCCTAATGACCCCCGGCAACGAGGGGCCGTGAACGCGCATAAATGCGCTCAAACGATACACACGAGTCAGGTTCTCGCCCCCCTACCGTAGAACTGACTGTTCGTACTATTCGCCAGAGCATGAAACGCGATCAAATTTCACTGAAATTAAGGGCACGCTGCAAAAGCAGCTTTTCAGCCACACCATATGACAAAAAAATCTCAGCAGGCCCATGTTTCTATATATATATATATATATATATATATATATATATATATCGAACCGAACAGAGCCCACATATGCACTCCAATCAGCGTTCGCACGAAGCATGTATGGACACCACAATATGCCCGCACTCAGTACTGTGAGACGCATACAAGAGAAGGGTATTTGCTCCGCTATGCGATTCGGGAGCACATTCTAGAGCCCTAGATGGTTGACTGTTGCGCCCCCTACGGCGTTCAAACGACGCACTCGGGGCTGCGCAAAACATGGTCGCGGTATTCAGTGAATAATAAAAAATCTACAACCAATCTTCTCTGCAACCTACTTCAAACCAGACACTGGCCGCACCGACGTCAATAGCCTTCTATTCACGATAAGTGCGAAGATTTTCTTCCCCCCCCCCCCCCCCGCCCATTTTTCTTTTTTTTTTTCAGTCCAGTAGCAGGAATGAGTCGAGATCTGTGGTCACTGCGGACTTTCCCCCGTCAAGCTAACAACTTTTGAATGTCATCCTGGTTTCTCTTTATCCCCCCCCCCCCCCCCCCTTTATTTCATCTGCCGCATTGTGCGCTTCCCGGTCATGCAATGACGCTGATCGCGGCACCAGGGAACGTCACCTTTGATCTCTGTACATCCGCTTATCAGTGATTTAGCCGATGGGACATGTATAGCTTTTGCTGCACTGCGGCAACATAGTGATAAAGAATGCATTACTTCAGTATGAAGACACGCGGGGAAGACAGTATATTAATACACCTTATTTCTTCTGTTTCGCTTCTTTTCAATTTCTTTCGGCTATTCCCACAGCTATAACCTCCTTTTTCTGCGGGTTTACGGAGATAATATCCACACACAGTACAAGTAGGAGCAATGACTTAATTTGGTTGTCCATCACAAGCCCGCCGCTTGCACACACCAGACACAACAGAGCGTAGCAGGCTGAACTACATTAAAAAAAAAAAGAAAAAAAAAAGAAACAGATTTCATTAAAGCGAGCGTCACATTCCATAGCGCTCCCTCGTCATGCAAAACACAACTGACCTCAATAAATTCAATATATCAGCCAAAACTTTCGCGGCAACCCCATGAAAAAGAAGATACTTCGACTCCTGACAAGAAAGCCTATTATACAGGCATGGAAGCGAAACTGGATAGCGTAGAATACGGTCAAACCCGCAGTTGCGCTTTGATAGCAGGTTTTCATGCTTTCAGGTGACCAGTTCCCGTTTGCTTGCACCTGTTTAGACACAGCATGCTGCTCCTCTTGAAGCCGGCGCCAAGGTCGCCAGCATCTTTTCCGGTTGAAGAAGAAGCCTGCCCATGATGGCAGCGGTAGACAGTGGGTGGGTGGCTCTGTACCTGTACACCTCGACCACGGAGGAGAGCGCTCTCGGCCACGTGGCCTCTCGCGCGCGAAAGTTTGTGCAACGCATCTCATTCACTTAAAGCAGCTGTCACGCGCCGCTCGCAGGGTGACTGTGGCGTCAACAGTGGGCGAACCAAGAGCAGGAATGAAAGAAAGGAACAGCTGTAACGACAAGAAAAAAAAAAGTAATAAAATCGCAGCAGCGCATGGAGAAAAAAGGCTGTTGCGAAAGCGACGGACGGCAAGGTTCTCTCCCGTGCCTGGTTGCTGGCTGCCTGGCACGGCTCGTCGTGGAAGCGAACTTCCTCGAAAAAAAGAAAAACAGAGAGGGGGAGAGTAGTCCGGAAAGAGAGAAAGGTCGGAGTCTGACAACGTCACGAGTGAACAAGCGGGAAGCAAGCGGGACCCACAGGGCGCCTTTCTGGCCATCGTGACTGCGTCACAAACGACACATCCCAAGGAGAAGCACCACGACAGGCAACTTCTGCGGTGACGTCGGGCACCAACCCGCAACTTTTTTTTTTTCCTTTTCGTCTTACTCGGAAAAAGGAAAGGGAAGCTTAGACAAACACTATTAGAGTCCGCGGAGGCAAAAACATCGCCGCCAATACGAGCTGGCCGGCTTCGTTTATAGCCCACGGGCAAACGAGCCACGCCGTCATAGTATGCAACGAGATTGGGAAGAGGGCAGCAGCGCTTTTTCGTCACGGAAACTTTTTTCGCGAACTTTTGCCCGACTTCGAGAAACTAATTTTCTTTTTACGGATGGTGTAACGCATATTACTGCTGCGCCCGAATTAACAGGCATGTCGACAGCACCTCGCACCATCTGTGAGTTATGGCGGGGAGATTCCGAAAGAAACCGATATATGACATGAAGGAGAACCATTAAAAAAAAAAAAAGAAAAACTTCAAATGCGGCGTTGCAACAACGTGGGTTCGAATTGGCGAACTGTTTACCTGCGGCGAAACTCCCTGAACAATTGCTAACGCCCGAGCAAGCACGCGGCTACGCGTGGGAACATCGAATTGTGTAGTACGGGAGATGAAAGATTCCGTTGCATTACGAGAAAAAAAAAGGAAAAAAGGAACTTGACGACAGTTTCTACAGAAGCTGCGATCTACGTCACTGCACAAGAAGTGACAATGCCAAGTCACAGGCGGGGCATACCAAGTTCTTACGTTTGTCCCGGGCGCAATATTTCACCACCAGTTCGTGGAATCTTTTTTTTTTTTTTTTTTCCGTCAGACAAACAGCACCTACATGAGTGAGGCAAAAAAAATATCGCCTTTTCTTAATTATTTTTTAAGTATTCCTGGAGACGCGCAGCCATTTCAATGTCTCCTTTTTTATTTGAAAATCGATCCAAACGAAGGAAATTAAATCTTGTTTCTCGAGTTGGAACTCACAGCTGCCCTGGAATCAGTGAATGCATAACGCAGAAGCCACTCTCTCTCTCTCTCTCTCACACACAGAAAACGCGTGGACGCACATCTCGCCTCGAATGCGAGAGGTGCGAGGGCTTCATAGGGAGAAATGCTTGGGAAATATACTAAACCTCTGTGCATACGCGCGCATGCGCACACACAATCAATCATGAATCGAAATCCTGAACAACAGTAATCAGGTCTGAGGAAAAAAAAAAGGAGCAGTAACTGTTCCACTTCTTGGTGTTGGACACCAAAACCCCGCCGTGAAGGGTGAAGCAGGGAGCAAAAGAAGCAGAGGGAGAAGTGCGATATCGGACTAATTGCGACCTATGTTTCTTTATCCGAGACGCCGGTAGCGTGCTCTTCGCGGCCTGCAGGTTTTAAACCCAACTCCTCGTGCCCAGCAGCCTAATCACCGAGATACCACGGCGTACGATCGAACCGTTCAGGAGGACTATACTGCACGATGCCGCGCGGGAGTGATGTGGAGATTCGGGCTAACTGCATGGTACACATGGCGCTGGCCGAGGAGTGCGCACTGCAAATCGGTAGAACACGAAGCGAAGGGACCGTGGATAGACCAGCGCAGTTCTATGGGTGCTCTGCGTGCACTCAAACCCCTCCACGCAGTCCCCACTTATATCGCGCTGTTCCGCAATTGCCAGAGTCAGACAATGCCACCGGAAAGCACGCATCTAGGTGGGCCGCAGTTTCGCAAAAGATTCCGAAATAGCCGCAGGCGGGCGCTAAAAGAAGATTGCGCGCGAAACGTCGCCTAGCAGCAGATCGCGCTAGCGTTCGCGCATTCCCGGCCGCGACCACGTTCTGCCTAGCGCTGCTCGGCGCAAAACAACAACGCGCGGTTGCAAACAAGCCAGCCACCGTCGACAGCAGCTAACAACTTGCAGGTGGCCCTGATTGTAAGCGCGCTCAGGCACTGCCGCGGAAGAAGCTTGTTCATATTGCGGCGCTTTCTTCACGGCGACGCAGAGCACCGCGTGATGTCGCCACATTTGACGGAAAGCAAACGAACGGAGGATGTTTCACAGCAAACAACATCTGCAATACAGAACGCTTTACTGACCGGTGACAAACGTTGCGCTAAAAGAGGTGTTTCGTTATAACGGTGAAGAAAAAAAAAATGCAGAGGTGCGTCAGTATAGATAACGTTTATTTTGCTTTATGTGTTCCCGTTGTTTCAGCGAGTTTCTGATAACTCGCGTTCTTTATATCTTGATCACGTGTCTCAAAAATTAATCTGTTCTTGCCAGAGCTTCCTCTATATTTGTCTACACGTCTGTTTGCGCATACTGTTTTCATAACTGATCTTCTCATACTTTTTCGATTTCAGGCGCACTTAACGCTGGTAATTATGCGTTTTGGTTATTCCTTATGTTTCGCCCTCTCTTTCTGTTTGTCATCGCTATTTGGTCGGTTTATGCGACTGGTAACTAGAATTCAGTAGTACGGGGCCGCTTTCTGCACGTTCAGACACCACGCACTCAGTCCTTGAAATAAGAAAGAGAGAGGGCGAACGGAAACCTTTCGTAAAGCTTCGCCAAGTGGTGCATCGTGACTAAGGCCATCTCCTACTGTGTTTCTACTGTTTACAGACTCAGAAGAGATCTGGCATAGACGAGCAGTAGCATGCGCCGAAAGTGGCTCAACTTGTCATCCGTTGGGCAAAACGGGCGTCGTTCTGCTGTAGCCGAAAGCAGGAATGAAAAGTTAGCCTACACAGAACTCGGCAGGTTTCTTTTTTCTTTATGAGAAGGAATTCTTAGGCGCTACACGTGTTATGCTCTCTCTCATGCGTAGTAATTCCGGTGTGCATGAATTATGCATACAGTATACACTGAATGCCGTATGCAGTGGATAAGCACACTGATATTGCATATGTGCGCGAACATAAGCGTTTTTTTTAGAAGTGCGAGACCGATGCACCAAACTACAGCACACAATATGCACAACATAGATCGCACCGTTCGTTGTTCACGAGTGTCATCGCCCGAAATACTGCCCTCACGAAACAGTGGGAAACTATAAGGTGGTCCACAGTTACGCAACTATCGAGTCTCGGAGAATTAACCGCGGTGTAAGGCTCACTCAGTGTGCCGTGAAATGCGCGAACCGCACTCGGTCGCCTCAGCTGCGTCCCAGCTCACACCGAGAGCGAATATACATGTCATTTCCCACCTCACGCGGGGCTTGCGGAACGGCTAACTCTTATATTTTTTTTTTTTTGCAGAATAAACAGACTTTCTATAGACAGTCAATAAGGACCACAGATCATCTATAGATTCATGTCAAAACACTCTTCTCAGACTTTTGTCTATAAAATGTCTATAGACAAATTTAAGACCGTCTATATGTGGTCCATAGTGTACAGACGAAAGGAAATACATAAAATTGTAGACTTTAGTCTGATGTCTACAATCCCTTGAATTTTCTTTCGTCCACAGATAATCATATATAAAAGCAATATGTATAAATTACGGCAATAAAGTCTACAGAGTTTATAGGTCATTTATATAACTTAAGGGACAGATCCCTGAGGTAGCGCGTTGATGTCTTCACCAATTCGACTCTCTTTTCAGCCACCACAGGGCACAGCGGTTCGCAGCCGGCGCTTCCACGTTCCGTTTGAACACTCGTGACCTTCGTCTCCTGGCAAGCGTCACGCTGTCAGCCGCGCTCGGCCGCTCGGAGACAGCTGTTCGAGGATCCTTCTCCGCCCACAAGCGCGCTACAAGTTCTGCTTCAAACCGAGGTCATACGAGTGGTGCTCCACTGAAACCACGGACCCGCGCGCACAGAGTCGAAAGATGCCCCCAGGCGGAAGAGACAGCGGAAGCTGCCGCAGGCCAGCTAGAGGTGTTCCACTCAGTGGCGACGTAGAGAAAAAGAATACCTCCCAACCGGCATACTTTGATTCGGGGCTGAAGGGTGGCTACTCCTACTCTGTTCTTGACACTGTCCTAGCCGTACGGTCATTCCTAGCCCTATAGTCGGAGGGCCCGGATGGTCATCTGTACGGCTATAGAGGCTGCTTTAAGTGATCACGCATTCTCAGTCTACCAGGCGATCACGATGCTAAAACGGCGCTGCCCCATTCTGATTGGCCACAATATTACCGATCACGTCGCCCCGGAGTGACGACGTCATCCATCGCGTTCTCAGTTTCGAAAAAGACCTATTTCTTGATATGACGCCGCGTTAAGTCCGTAAAACATTCTCGGTGCAGTTACCGCCGCGTAAGTGCATTCACAGCAGCACCGACGATGCCTGGGAGCAGCCTACCGGGGTTTCGGATGCTGATGTGGACGACGACGTGACGCAAGCGAGCAAGCCGGAAAGGAAGGAACCCTTACTGGCGGTGAGTAATCATGCGGCGCACGACGGGGCGCGGACAGCTTCGGACACGTGCCGCGGCCGAGCAGGCCCGGAATAGCCGCCGGCGTGGTCCGCCGTCCACGTGGAGAGCGCGCCCGCTTCTCCGCGCTTTCTCTCCGTGGCGAACGAACGAGGCTCTTCAATCTTCGCCGCTGGGCGGCGCGGAAGTGCTCGGCTTCGAGGATGGGCATTGTATACGATATATCATGGAGCCAGCCACTTCAGTAAATGAGCGCCAAGTTTCGGGTTTAACGCGCCCGCAGCGTTCATGCAACGTAACAGATGGAGAGCCATGTTGATTCAGAATTTCCTTTCTTTCTGGCAACAGCTTAAAAAAAAAAAAAAAAAATCTGCGCCCTAAGTATACCCACTCGACAAGTTGCAGCGCTACTGGCATATTATAAACACCAGTTGTATTCGTTGCTGGAAGAAAAATAGTCGCCGTTGCCTCGTGCATCTCCCCATGTTTCCACACCGCAGAACGAGACATAGTGCACACGAAGCTACTCCAGTACACAAAGGATACATGCGAAAACAGCGTGCAGATGACAAACGGGCACGCACATCGTCACGCCGTGCTCTGAAGTGCACAGCCTTCTCCGCAGTTAAACCAGCCACAAAATTTACCCAGCGTCCCTCTAACGCTGTAAAATAGCACTGAGAATGCTTGGAAAACACTCACGGCGAAACCTAAACTATAGCCGTGCAAAGCATTTCACGCATTAGGGGAAAAATAAAAAAAAAAGAAAGGTGGCAATGCGTTTATCGAAGTCCTGAACCATGCACCTATAGCGAAGTTCACTTCCGCAACTTAGTCGAAGCTACCAACTCGACGATGAGCGCCCGCTCTTAATCGAGTGCGGAGATGCGGTGCCCTTGGGACTGAGCCAGAAGCGCGGTCATGACATTCACAACCCGTAGCTCGGCATCCAGTGTTTCACCTCCCCAGGGGCTCAGGTAGTGACGCGAGCGAAGGTCCGCTCCGGCCACCTGCACCCTCTGAACAACCTGACATCCCGGGGTGCCGCCACCATATCCTGCAGCGCAGCAGGCTCCTCTGACGCCTGCACAGCCACCCGAAGGCGCAGCTAGTACGTCATGGAAGCAGAACAGACCCGAGCTGTCGAACAATTGTCCGATGAACGCGACGTCTCCGCCACGTCCAAGCACTCTCTGTATCAGACATGGAAGTAATTGAATTACAGTAATTGCATTACTGTAATTTCATTGCCTTTTCCGGTAATTTGTAATGTAATGAATTACTTTTTCAGTTTGGTAATTTAGTAATGTAGTGAATTACTTTTTGGCAGTAATTTCGCAGCAAAGTAATTAATTCCTCTCGAAATTACTTTTACTAAAGTGCGCCATCACTCCTTCAATAGACAACAAAGTAAAGTGCGCGAAAGCAGGAACGACGTGCTGCAATCCGAAGCCAGCGTAACGGATTGGCAAAAGGAGACAGAATTTAGCACAACATAGTCAACTAGAATACTCTGGAGAACAAGTTGTTGTTTTGTTTAATAGCTCTACTTAGTTTTTACATTTATGGAAACTAGAAAGTAATTTCAATGTAATTGAATTACTCAGTAGAAGTAATTGTAATGTAATTTCATTACTTTTGGGGAGCAGTAATGAGTAATGTAATTTAATTACTTTTCTGTGATTTTCAGCAAAGTAATTAGTAATGTAATTTAATTCCTTTTCAAAAGTAATTTTGCCATGTATGCTCTGTCTCGGCACGTCCTTCTTCGGTATACGAAGGAAAACGTCCACTGCCGCCTCCACATCCAGTATCCGCGGCCCCCGATTCGGCACATCAACCTGGATAGCAACTGCCACCGGCAGCTGGGTTATATACTCAGACAACCCGCCGTCTCCCAAGCCTGGCGCGCCTTACTGTTCTAAAGAGGCTGCCATGCGTCTGGTGCTGTAGCAGTGCATAGACTGACCTTATAATAGGAGTGCGTTTTAAGGTACGGACAGGCATTCAAAACAGTACCGCCGATTTCCCCGCAAGCCAGGCTCACTGAACTCGTGATCTTACAGCCACTTTGTTCCATCGTAAGGCTCACGACGACACAAAAGGCGACGGTCGCGTAAGCTAAACATTTTGGCCGGCCTTACCTTCATCGCCCTGTTCTAATCTTTTCTCCCGCCTCCATCCGTGTTAGTCAAGTGCACAGCGTACGTTTATAAATACATAAGTACACATGCTCTGATATCAGAGCCATCTTGGGTCTTCATACGTGAAGTAAGGCTCCATGTCTTCTCCCGCGCACTTGCTACAACGAAATACGGACGCATTCTCCGTCAACAGGAAAAACCACGGACTTTCCCGTATTCTATAACAGCACATTATGCTGTTTATTCGGCTGACAGATGCTGCGCATTTCCTTTCCTGTAAACGAATTATATAACACCGGTGAACGCGCTCGACATGGAGCCAAGGAGAGTTTAGCTGCTGGCGAACGGCGCAGAAGTCTGGAGAAATTAACTTCTTCTGATTCCAAGGTAGTCACTGCTTTTCGTTACGTATATCCAGGCATATATAGCAGAGCTAAGCCATCTTTATTATTTTTTTTTTCCAACGCAGAGCTACGAAGATTTGAAGTTTGCTCTCACAAGAGTTACTACTGTTGTTTTCCAGGTTTATAGAGAAATTTGCATCCCCAATCAATGTTATATTCTTTCTCAGTCTGTTGCTTGTCTCGCCATAAGTGCGTTGCACGCTAGATGCGGTAATGTATACGGCTTACGTATAAAGACTTGTTGCTATTCGCCGATATCCGTGCAAAATGCCTATACTGCTACGGACTAATAAACATTACACGCACGTGAAAAAACTAGACACCGGAAGGCGAAAACGCACGAGCACATATAATGAATGCATTGCTGCATTCACACCTACAAAAAATTAGAAGAGTCCAACGCTGCTGAACCGAATATTGAGCGAAAGCAGTAGCTGCGGGTGACCGAGCATTCTTCTAATTCTTCTTCTTCCTCTTCCTCAGCCCACACATAAAGCCCCGCTTCAACCAAGCCGTATGAACGTGCCTTAGTGGCCTATAGGGGTAACGTGAATGCCAGGGTCCTGGCAGGCTGATTCTAACATAAGCGTCCCATGTGAAACGAGAGACTCAAGTTGGCAGCTCCTGCCAGCTTGGGGTCGTCTACGGGGGTTGTCTAAAGGTCAAAGGTCAATGGTGGTAACCGCCGTTTAAGGCTCAAACTGCGAGCAGTATTGTTTTCGAAATAAAAGCGGTTCCACAGTGAAACATTCAAGTAGCTATAGTTACTTGAGTCCAGCGCCAGACAGCGGTCACGTGTATTGCACGTGCCAGCCCCGCTGGCTGTTTTTCTGCCATGCAAATTGCGAGCATGCGGCGGCGACGGCTTTCGCGGCCGCCACAACAAGGCTGCTACAGCTCCCCTGAGCTCGTGCAAGGATACGCAGTGGCCCACGGAGAAAGGGGGTATGAAGACGTCATAGCGTAACCTCGCTGTAGCGCGGCCGCCACTCTCGACGGGGTGCTACGCAAGGACGATAGCGTGCGCGCACTCCTTTCCCATTATTATACAACTCCTCACGAAGAGCGGAGAGCCTATATGCGCGGCTTCTTGAAAACTGCCGACTAATATATTACCTCCGCATAATTTCGTGTTCGTCTTAGCGCCTTCGGAATTAAAGGATACCGAGGAGTCCTCACAAACGCGTAATTCCGTCTCCTCAACGGTAGGGTCCCGCAACTTCTTTCTCCTTACTGGTTGCCTCTCAGCGGGTTAAACGGCGATAGTTACCTTAAGGTGTCTCTGAACGCAACCTAAAGGTAACATGCACTCACTAAAGGCAGGAAATGATTACGGTGAAGGTAAATGATTAGTGTTACCATTGTCATGCCATCATCTCGAGGCTCTGTTCACGTCTGGTTTTGCGGCTATTAAGAAATGAAAACACTACATAATGAAACCTAAAGGGGAACACTCCCCAGGAATGAACTTGGTAGCTTATTTAAATGTTGCGGTTAAAACAAAAAATAAAAAAAAAATTAAAAAAGTTGATATTACAGGATTCGAACAAATGATTTATTTGCTTAGTTCTGAGGTTAGTAGTGTCAATCCATTGCGCCACTGAAGCAACGACTACGACAAGCTTTAAACCCGCTATTATTCAATTTTTACAATATTTCCGCTATCTGTCGCCAGATGACGCTGCTCAGAAGACCCTACCCTGAATAAACCGGCGGTGGAAACTAGCAAAAAAACGACTGGAAGATTGGTGGCTTAAAAGCAGAGAAGTGACATATTGTCAGTAATGTAGAACCAAAAAAATTTAAGAAATAGAATGATGGTTTAGTTAACCAATCTAAATCAATAATTAAGATATAGGGAGAAAAATGAGCATGATATATCTACCGCTACCACTCCGTTTCAAAGGGGACGCTCCTATATTCCTATATTCCATCCATCCATCAAGGGAACGGAATCATGCATCACAAACATTTCCGTAGGACCATGTGCATTTGTGAGTTCGTGTGTGAAGAGTACCCCCCTCCCCCTCCCCCTTCCCTCTTCTTCCTTCTTGCTGGAGGTATGCTCAAAGCAGAAGCGCATGAATAGTATAAGTACCCCGTTGCCACCAAGGTCCCCTGCATATGGCCGCCACTGCGATCGTTCAGCAGACTCTCGGTGTTATGGCCAATTTTTTCCTTTTTTTTTTTCTCCTTTAAAATAGGAACCGCACTATATATCACACATACCGGCAGCGCTAGCTCATGCCGCAAAAGTGGAGCCCCGGATCAATTGATGGCGAGGCAGGAGCGCTCTAGAAGCACGGTTATGTAAGCGTTTTCTGAACTGCATGCGCAACCGCGGTGACGAGCGAAGTTTGAGGACGTCCGTTCGAACCCTGCGAGGCTGCACGAGACGCACAGCAATTGACGGTCGACGCAATCGGCGTGAGCAACCACAGAATTCACGAGAGTGAACTGCTGTAACCTAGAAGATCCTGCAGGATCTGCATGGCCCATAGGGTCACGAAGCTGTACTTGCAAGCTTGTCACGACAGCATCTCCCGCCTAACGAAGCTTGCGATTAAATATTTGACGTTTAATTGCAATGCGCTCTCAGTGAGAGCATCCTCGCAGTGTCGTCGCGTCCAGGAAACAGCATTTCGCTAAGATGGGAAACAGCGCAAGAACAGGACGAAAACAGGAACGAACAACAAAGGCGCTGACTCACAACTCCTTCCTCTCGTTCCTTTCTTAGTTTTATTTTTGCGCTGTTCCTCTTTTTAGCTATGTAAAACCAACTAGCCCGCGACAACACACTCGGGAAACAGTATTTCGATGGATGTCGGGCTATCACGTGTAAAGGCTATGAAGAACGGCGTATACAGCGGACAGATCCGCATTAATCTCCACTCGCCAAGCTCATTAACTGTGAGAAACAATCGTTTCATTCATCCCTTCTCTTTGAATGCACCAGTAATCGTGGCCCAACTTTAAATGGAGGCGGAGAGAGATGAAAACGTAGCCATCAAGTGCATTCCTATACTTCAATGCACGAACTGAGATCCCAGTCCCCGCGCTCAAACCGCTTCGTGTACGCAACGAGCCGTGTGATGGCTCGCCCTTATTTTCCGGCGCGCGAAAAGGGACACCGCGGTTTGTTTCTCGGCAACGAGCGGCGCGTGTCGAACGGAAGGAGGAGGAAGAGGGATGCCCGCACGTGTTGGAGACTCGTGCCAACGGGCTGACGAGCTAGCGTGCGCGTTTTTTTTTTTTTTTCGACGCGATTTCCAGGGCCACAGAGCGCAGCGCGACGTACGCTATTGACCAGAGCGAAAATGGATGATTTTCGCTATAACGAAGCCAGCTTTTCATGGTTTTCGCTATAACGAAGCCAGCTTTTCCCGGCGTCATGGACGCCATACTCTCATACGGCGCAGGACAGAGCAACCAGTTAGGCCGCTCAAGCTAGTGTATTTCGACCAGCTTTCCTGAAAAGAGGCAATAAAGTGCGTTATCGAGCGCACCTTAAACAGAGCTGGTTATAAGCAGACAGCGATCAGCATCAAAGCACGCCAGGTTTTGTACGCAGCACCGCGACGCCAAAAGGTTGTTTCCACGGCACTGGCAGCGCAGAAATACTGCAATGTGACAGGCGTTGACAGAACAGGCGAGTGTTCCGTCAACCTCTACCTCTTTGTCTTCGTCCGAGCGACGCGATATAGGTGAAAATACAACCTCTCGCAGAACCCCGCGACACGCGGTCGCGGGGAGTATTTGCGGACGAAGCAAACCGGTTCGCATAGTTTGCCTTCTCGATTGCGGACCCAAATATTGATGATAAACTCTCACAAATCGGCAAAAAAAAAAAAAAATCAGAACGCACAGAGTCATTGTCCACCCCAGAGGTGTGAAGTAGGCAAACATGACGAGACCTCGCCGACCAACCGAAGATCCCGTGATCCCAACGTCGTTTTGTTTTCAGCTACAATCTATACCAACTGCTCCTGTTATACAACTAAGACGACGCTCTAGACAAACCAGCCCGCAACGGCAGGTGGGGAGGGGTGTGAACAAAGACGCCCAATTTTTCGCACACGTACTGAACTTGAGGTGGCGTAAATAATTCCGCGGCCTTTCTCATATATGAGACGTGTCGACAGCCCAAACGTATCCGGGGCTAGACAGCAATGTGTCACGCCGAAAATGGCACTTATCGGTGGGTGCGGCCATGAAAATGACCAATTTGGTCAAAGATTTACCTTTGTAATTTATTTTGTTTCGTAACCCTGTGATAAAGGTGCTGAAATCTCCGCGTGGCGTACCGCTGAGTGTGGAGAGAAATAATCCCTCGCTGTTACCAGCTGGGAAACTGCCACAGACAGCCCGGCGCCTGACTGGACCAAAACTTGGTGCTAAGCTTATGTTTAGAACAACTGCTCAGCGTTGTCCAAAACACGGACTTATAACAGAGAACTGGGAGTAGCAAAGGACGCCACGGACAGCTGAAGGCCATAGATCCTATAGGAGGCGCTACTGTCTCAACCCCTGCAAAACACCGCAGGGGAGAGCCGTTTTTCGAAACTATGATTTTCAAACAGCTTTCGCGAATAGTACTAAAACAGCGTAAGCCCGGCCGGCAACGATTCCTCGACCAACCAGCACGTAACAGCTACTCAGTTATAGCGCCGCTGGCACCGGATCGCCGCGAGTGGATGACAACGAACGGTTCACAGCACACACACAGCACAACTTTCTGGGCATGCACACATGCCAGTTTCCGTGCGGTCATACACGACCCAGTGGGACCCACCTCCCCCAACCAAACAGACAAACGTGTCGACCTGGTCTTGTTCCCGCCGGATATCCATAGCACGAGTGTCGCATGAGATGGTTATCGAGGCTATATTTGTCCCCGAGAGTCCCAACTGCACCCCCGAAAACAGGCGGTCTACAGAGAAGGAGCAGTAGGAGGAGGAGGAGGGAGGGTAAACGCACTGCACTCCACGTGCACAGAAACGTTGAGCAAACCTCCAGTAACGATGCGTTGATGACGCTTACAGGCGAGAGGGCTGCAGAGCACACATTGTCGCAGGCGGCTTGAGAAACGAGTCTGACAATGCTCGACGCAGCAACAAAAAATATATATACATACATATATAAAGGTAGCATAAAACAGAGGATGAGGAGGAGGGTAAGAAGGTGGATACGAGGACAAAGTGCAACACTTTAGACACACGCCACCGGCCAGCCATGAGTGGTCGGTACAACGAAGCGCTTTTAAGATAAACGACCCTGTTTGTGCGCGCGATTCTTGCACCGACGCAACAGAGGACACCCCGCTGGGTGCGAACAACAAATAAGGAGAAAAAGACCAATTTTCTGCCGCAAGTCCGCCGCCGATCCGGTTGTTTCTGGTGTACGGCTAATCCGGCCAGCCAGTGCATGGACACTCGGCGGCTGCCACCATTTGCGCTCACTGTGGTCGAAAATCCCGGGAAACTTTCCAGGCAACTCTAGTACCGTTCGCTCTCCTCGCCCACTGCAAGAGGGGAGGGAAGGCGAGAGGTCAGCCATTAATCACCGTCAAACATGAAAGCTCTCGAGAAACGGCAGCACCACACGCGACAACGCCGGCAACCGCCAACGATAATCGCGCGTTCTTCTCGTTCCTTTTTTCTTTCCTTTCTCTCTCTCTGCTCGGCTATTTCTTGCACTCATAGCGTCGCTTATGGCGTCCGCGCGCCGGTCATTCGGCCGCCGGCTCTTCCGCACTTCGTGCGTGCGCTCCTGGAGCGGCTCTGCTCTTCTCCTTGTCTTTGCCCTCTTTGCCACGACCACCCCTTCTTTTCTTTAATACCCATTCCCCGCGTGGTGCAACGGCGGTGATTCCCTCAACAGAGGAGACAGTTGAAAGCACCACGTTACCCCCCTTCCTACCATCCCAAACCAGAACATCAATCCATCCATCCATCCGTCGCTTATGGGGAGATTTCGGGCCCCAAGTCTCAAGAGCCGGGCCAACAGCTTTCAAGCTGGGACCAACAAAACAATCAACTGCCGTCGACACTGTAAGGTCACACAGACGCATCACAGTCCCGAGCCCGCAAACGAGTGACGTCACGTGTCTCCCACTCTCATCAATGTCGAATTAAAGCTGCGGCTGGCACGCCTGTGCGGCGTCCCAAATCAACTCAACACTGAAATGCATCCCTTCTGAAGCGAGTAATCAACGGCGCTGAAGAGACACAAGCCGCTGCAGGGGAATACGTGGAAAGGCGGACCCCTTCTATTACGAGACTTGTGCTGCGTCTTGAATTGGCAGCCAGCTCACTTGCAGCAGCAACTAGCTCGACATTCTACGCCACTTCTGAATGCAACAGCGACCACCCTGCTCAAGAATTCTGCTCTCCGCGCTCGTATAATCCACCCCAGGCGGCCGCCTGGCGCAACGGGCGTTTCGTGTGAAGTTTTTCGACAGAATGAATAACACTGCGACCTCCCAATTCCAGCTCCATTCCGCTTTTGTTCTCTTCGCCTCGCGTTAGTGTACTGGCTCAGGTGACGACGAAATCTAGCAGTCGGCATGGACGCTTACAAGAACGGTGTGATGTCGCTGCAAACACTGAGAAAGCGGAGGAGGAGGAGGGGGAAGAGGGGGGGGGGGGGGGGGGGGGGGGGGGGCTGGTCTAGAGAGTGCATAACGAGCACACAATGACGACATCCGCCCACTTCTCTGACGTCACGCGCGGCTGTGGAGGCGCTCTCGATTTGCGTTCACACGGAACCAAGATGTCGTTCGCTGTTTCCTTGACCTTCCTCACCGGACCCGTGCTGAATGAGTATAGTATGTCCGAGTGCATTCCAGCGCTATAGAAATACGTGCCTATATAGTATACACGTACTGTCACCCACGAATTTCCGGTTCAAAGCAGTGGTGCAGAAGGGTGGGTCACGGCGCTTTTGCGCCATTAAAATATAATCATTACCATCGTTTAGTTCTACTCTATCACAAGTATATCCGACGGCGTCCGGAAACCTTTGACGCCGGATGTGCGCAACAGCTTAACGCAAGAAATCTGTCCGCTTCGCGCGGCTCTTCTCGGAAAGAGAACAGGAAACGAGCTACTTTATTTGAAATAACGGCGCACAATGAGAAGGTGACGCCGGTACGCAGCTTGCATGCTCGCGGGTTGTCACGCGCGTGTCCTATAGCTCGGCGCTGAAGTCACGGGGGTGTGAGAGGAGGGGGGGGGGGGGGGTAACATTTTTTATTCCAGTCATGCATTGTTCTCCCATCGGACCATTGTCTCGCGACGCGCCAGCGACGAGAACCAGGGCGTCTGGTTTCTGCTTATAGTTGGACGGGTCGCGTTCCGGCATCTATACTACCTCTCCGGTACCGAGAGGCGGCTCAATGGTCACATGCCCGCGCGGCAGACAGGCGCCACATTTGCTCTTAACTACTGAAGCGTTACATTACAAATATTTCATCACTTTTATAACTTAAATTGTGGAAGTGCCTACAGTTCACCTCAGAAGGCGATACTGGGCAAAGAGGCACCATAACTAGCAAAACATTAAGCCTTGGGAAGGGGCTCTGGTTTGCCGGCTAGGTGCCACTTCTGTCCAATCGTGTCATCGTTTTTCGAGTTATCCCTTCTTTGGAGATTAACACGAACCAACTAGCATCTACTGAAGTTCTCCTGAAACTGAAGCTCTCTCTGTCCATCGCGTGAGGTCCAAGTTGCGACATTCACACCTATTATCTCCAGAGTCAGAATCGGCAGAAAAGCCACGACGCCGCATGGTCCCTTAGCGCGGCGTCCCCGTCCAATCATGTACAATGAGCAGCGCTAATTGCAGCCCGAAGGGCACTAATCGCAGTCTCTTTTTATTATTATTTTTTCCTGTTGGAAAGGGTCGGCCACTCTAGCGCGTTTCAAAGGTATCCAACGACGTACGTTAAGCCGGCTCACCGCGTGGCTCCTATCCCGTTTCCTCCCCCCCACTCCGCGCTTCTCTCCTCCATCGTTAGCACTCGAAACACCACGAGACCCCCCTCGCGAAGACGCGTGGCCCATCGCGCCGCCATTGGTCGCTTCGAGAGGACTATTTTTCGCGCACAGGGGCCGAACCCCCCCGGCCTCCTCCAGTCATGATTGAGAATAGGAAGGGGGGAGGGGGGAGTCCACAGAGCGCACGCGCCTCCCGTTTATCTCATCTCCGTCACCTCGCCGTAATCAGCCGCCGCGACGCAACATTTGCCGTGCCTCGACCTTCCTCCTCTCCCGCTGATGGCGATGAGGAGGCCTTCCACCAAGGAGCGACCACGCGCCAACTCACCTCTCTTGCTGCTAACTGTCCACTTCAACGGCCTCTCTCCCGTTCCACCATGCACTTGGTGTGACCTCGAACCCCGGCCCTTCGGAGAGGACCCGCCACTATGGTGGTGTTTTGAAAAACGGGACCGCCACCGGAGAGTAGGAGACGGACTCCAGACAGTTGCCTATCGCGCGACGAGGGCTTCGCCTTCGCCCATCAGACAGGCCACGGCCTGCGCTCGGGTGGCAAGAAACCGAACAACCACAATGCGCACCCCGGACGCTCGTTTCTAAAGCGATGCCGACGGTTTAGGAGAAAAAACAACTTAAAAGCTATCGGTCACTTTCTCGGGAAGAGCGCGCGACAATAGTGAGCGTACCGCAATTTACACGTTCGAGCGTGCCCTCCAGGACCATCCGGACACCGCTCTTTGGAGAGCGAGGGAACAAATTTGGCAGCAGATCTAGTTGACGATGCAATACGCCGACAGCTGGGCAAATTATTCAACCGTCCTTCACTCTTCTCCTTTGGATCGCTCCCTTTGCGTACCCCCCCCCCCCCCCCTTCTTCGTGTACAGGCGTACATAGCCTTCATTATAAGTTAAGGGCGCCAAAACAACACGCACACACAGAAGAAAAGAAGAACCAACTAGCCCAACAAGAAGTTCTCTTAAGGTACAGAGCCTTGTGTGGTTAACCTTCATTGACTTTGATTTCTTCTCTCACTCGCACAATTATTCGTCAGAAATTTCGCCACTGTGGACTGGCGGTCGCATGCACTGGAGCGCCGAGACGCAGTGCACGCGTTCCAATGTGCACAGTACACTCCGGCGAACAGGGTTCCGGATGACAGCGACCTGAGACGGGAGAGCCGGAGCTCCTCTGTCTGCCTTTGTTCCGTCGTCGCCGCGGCTGCGCTTTGAAACCGCGCACCGGAGGAGAATGAGACCCGAGGTGGAACGACGCCTAGCAACATTTCGGAGAGCGTGGCGTGAGCGTCATGCGAGTCATGCGAGCTTACCGGTGCCGACAAAAGTAACCGCACTTGTTGCCCCGTTGGGAAAGAAGGCCAGCAGAAGCATTCCTGTAACCGATAGACGAAACTCGACTGGCCAGTACAAAGGGAAGAGGCAGCAATGCTGACGCTGCTGAGACGAGAAACAAAAGCCGCAGAAGGGAACCCATAGCGGATATATCCTCACTTCCGGACGTCGAGAAAAATTACCGAGTGGTTTAACTTGGGTCTAACAGCACATTATTGTGTGCTGGCACGTTTGGCCCTGATTTTGCATCGTTAATCTTGCCTCTTCCAGGGTTTTTTATGTCTATGTTTTTTTTTTTCATCTAAATTATTTTTTTTTATTTTGGGCGTTTAGCTCCTTTTCTTTATCTTAAATTGGATTAAGCCTGGCAAAGCTTTGCTGGTCCGGGCTCCCTCTCTCTTTCTTTTACATTTTTATTTCGTCATGATCTGAGAGGAATAATAAAAG